>NC_090650.1:110626269-110996894 GCF_040937935.1 Hyperolius riggenbachi
AATGTGGAACGCAGCGTGACTAAGCGTCCAGCCGGACGCGAAACGGCCGTCGTCGATCCCACTTACACCTGAGGCACCCGCTTTACCACCACCACCGCCGCACAGTATGTACCTATATGTGCCAAGCTCACTTGTACACTGATGCAGTATCCCTGTATTTATATGGCTTCTATCTGATGCATTCAATTAAGCTGAGCACAGACGGATGGTGCACGCTGCTGCTTCTTTGATATGCTAGTTCTGCACAGTTCTTCCTTCTACAATAATACTACGGAGCACACGTCTGCAGCATTTGGACCTTAAGGGGACTAACCGAAGCGGTGAGTGAATTTTTGCCTGATCTTGTATCCACCCACATGATCTTCTAAGTATAAAGGGGAGTGCCACACCATTCTTCTTCTTATATTATAAAATGTGGAACACAGAGACGGGGGAAATGGGACCCTAGGCAAGCAACAACTTTGGGTCAACCCTTGATTGGCTTTTTTGGCAAGATTTGTTGATGGCTAGCATAACCCGGGCCCCTCAACTCTCTACGGGCCCCAGGGACCTGCCTAAGTTGCCTCGTGAATGACCTGGCTCTGGTGGAACATGCAAAGAAAGAAAGGGGAAGAAGGGAGGGAAGAATAGTGAAATGGAAGGGATCAAAAGAGGAAAAGGCTCAACACAATCAGCCTGATAAAGACAATTGCGGTAATACTGCTGTGCACACACAGCGCACAGTAATATTACACTTCCTTCTGGCAGCAAGTACCTTTAAGTTACCCTATTAGCACAACTTGCGGTAATCAAGTAGTGCGACAGTTGCTACTACAGTAACATGCATTACTAATGAGAGTATTGGTAGCAATGTGTGTTACCGTAACAATGGTCGCGCTACTCGAGTACTGGGGGTGGTGTTTATAGCATAACTTGAGGCACTTGCTGCCGGAAATGAAGGATAATATTGCAGTGCATTGTGTGTACACAGCAGTACTACCGCAAATTTGTGCATCAAGTACAATGGCCCTTATTCAATTCACGTTTTCTAATAAATTTTCTCATAGGAGTTACTTTGAAATATTCTGCTTAAAAAAATATCAAAAAGTAGGTGAAAAAGTACAGCCAAAATGATTCTGAGTATTTTAATAATAAGAGCCAATGGGGTTGATTTACAATGGCTACTTATTTTTCACCTTAATTGTAAGGAGAGCTAATGCATGAGATAAACTGTAAGGAGAGCTAATGCATGAGATAAACTGTAAGGAGAGCTAATGCATGAGATAAACATAAATGGATCCATATGTGTAACGATCGGTGTCAGCACACAGAGAGAATCTGATTATTGGTGATCTGCAGTATCACCAAGAATACAGATATATACCCGATTATTGATGATCTGCAGAATCACCAATAATACAAGTATAACTAACCTCTGGACACCTATATAGTTTGAGTGTTTGGTGCAACAGTAATGACTTTGAGTGGGACCACCCGAGGAGCAGGTGGTCCTTGGCAGTATGAGAAATACCTCCCTCTGGGAAGAGTGAAGACCTTCCAACAGCCTGAGACTTCCAAAGGGGTGGAGCCCCAGGCTGAATAGCAGGAAGGCCCTGTGGCTAAGTGACACCTAGAAGGTGGGCGTCACAAGCAGGACTGGAGACTAATCTCTCAATGGAGAGAGATCGCTCTCAAGGTCGGGCAGACTAGGTCGGCAACACACGGGCAGATAAGGTACAGAGACAGAAGGCTGATTCGGTAACCAGGGACAGGCAGGGTTGGCAACAGGTAATCAGATATGCGTAGGTACCGAATCAGAAAGCAGAAGGATAGTCAGGGATGCAATAGGCCATAACAGATATCAAGTAATGCCTAGTCTTGGGTGTGAGGTCCGTGGTCTCAACACCCTGGAACTAGTCTGAAGTATAGTACAATGGTAACACAGTATCCCTAGTCTTGGGTGTGAGGTCCGTGGTCTCAACACCCTGGAACTAGTCTGAAGTATAACACAATAGTAACACAGTATCCCTAGTCTTGGGTGTGAGGTCCGTGGTCTCAACACCCTGGAACTAGTCTGAAGTATAGTACAATGGTAACACAGTATCCCTAGTCTTGGGTGTGAGGTCCGTGGTCTCAACACCCTGGAACTAGTCTGAAGTATAGTACAATGGTAACACAGTATCCCTAGTCTTGGGTGTGAGGTCCGTGGTCTCAACACCCTGGAACTAGTCTGAAGTATAACACAATAGTAACACAGTATCCCTAGTCTTGGATGTGAGGTCCATGGTCTCAACACCCTGGAACTAGTCTGAAGTATAACACAATATTAACACAGTATCCCTAGTCTTGGATGTGAGGTCCATGGTCTCAACACCCTGGAACTAGTCTGAAGTATAACACAATAGTAACACAGTAGTAATCTGGCTCAGTGTGAATTCCCAGGTCCTCCTGGTTCTAACACACTGTGGGATCTGACTATGGTCTGAGTGCTTTCACGTAAGTGTTCGCAACGGCAGACAACTTGAGACTGACCAGCAATAACTATATGTACAGCGGCGCTGCCCGGCGCCACCCATCGCTGATCAACCAATAGCCACTCGCTCTGAGATCAGCTGACAAACCTGGTCAGCTGATCCCTCCTCGTTTGTCATAAAGGTTCTGTCTCTCAGCGCGCGCGCTCGTATTCCTCAATCTGTGTGCACTAACAGGCCCAGCCACATGAGACGCACGCTGCCTCGTGCAAACCGCCGAGCTGGACGCGGAACCAGGCACCTTGCTGCCAGTCCGGCTTTTCCGCAATCTATTACAATATGCCATTCACTTTTTTCTCCTAGGTGATATTTTCCTACCTTCTCATAAGGCTTTTTAACCCACCAGCAAGCAAGAAAATACGCAATATAATTTTAATAGTACGTTTTCATCAACTTTTGGGTACTTTTTTCAAATTTAAAATGCTGAAAAGTTATTTTAAAGAGAATATGAAAATTATCTCCTAGGAGATAACTCAGGAGCAAAAATGTTTGTCACATCTGAGGAGTGCAAAAGCCATGGTGGAAATAAGTGATAGTTGGGTAGGGATGGTCAATGAGATGTTAAATATTGGTACTCGTATCTGGGGAAAAAGGAGGCCACCCCTCTGAATACAGAATCAAAGACAAACAAAATACAAATGGAGGATTTCACGGCCTAGTAATCCTATGCATAAAACATACCTTTTAATGGTAATGCCAATACATAGTCGTACAAGTGATATAGCATAAAAAAGTCCTTAATACACGTTGTTCATAATGTTAATAGCCTAACGCATGTTTCGTGACCTATGAACAGGTTGCTTCTTCTGAGGCAGAGGGTTTTTTTTTCTGAGTTCATGGTTTGTAAAAAATCATAAAAGCATCTGCAGCATCAAAAAGGAACATATGTATCAATCAATCAATCAATCAATCAATCAGTCAATTTGGACTATTTGATTGATTAATTATACATATGTTCCTTTTTGACGCTGCAGATGCTTTTATAAAATGTCCTGTATTCATGAACCAGGAACTCAGAAAAAAAAAACCCTCTGCTTCTGAAGAAGCAACCTGGTCATATAAGTTGCGAAACGTGCGTTAGGCTATTGACATTATGAACAATGCTATATCACTTGTATGACTGGCATTATATCACTTTATTGGCTTTACCATTAAAAGTAATGTTTTCTGCATAAAATTACTAGGCCGTGAAACCCTCAATTTGTATTTTGTGTGTATTTGATGTGGTCAATGAGATGCAAATAACTTTGAGTTGATGCAGGGTTATGCAAATGTTGCTTTCAAATTTATGCTTCTTGAAAATGGACAAATCAGAATTTACCTCAGCAGGATTTGTTTGGTTCATTTTCAAGCTGCATAAACTTGTATGCAAAATTTGCATAATACTATTACTGCATCAAATTATTTGCATCTCATTGACCATCTCTAGAGTAGAGTAATTGTCAAGCAAGACCACTAGCATCAAGAGTGTCACATTTATTTCTCCTTTACATGGGAGGCTGAACTGCACACTTCTTGCTGCCAGCCACTCGTGCCATTCTGGGGCACTGAAAATTCAGCTAAAGGCAGCATTTGTAACACGACGTTTGTCAGCGCTGACATGCAGTGGTGATATCTAGCAACAAAAAACCATTACATCTCGTTTTTGAGTACGGCTGCACTCAGATGTGACTCCATGGGAGGCTGCCACTTCACTACCTGTACTAATTGCCAGCAATTGTTTGGCCAATGCGCCAAAATATATATATAATGTGGCAGTGATTAAGTAGCCAGATAACCCCCCTTTATTATGGATAACAAAATTACCCCACCCCTCTTTAGTATAGGTGACCAGATGACCCCCATTTATCACACAGGTAGCCAGATGAGCCCCCCCCCCCCCCAGTTAGGATAGGTAACCACATGATCCCCATTTATAGTATATAGCCAGATGACTCCCCGTTCAGTACATTCCCGCTTGTATTTTGCCAGATCCCCCTTGTATATATAGCCACTTAGCCAGTGTATATAGTCAGATTCCCTGTATATATAGCCAGAGATCCCCCCCTGTCAGTGGCGGACACTGCCAGCTGTGGGCCCCTGTGCAAAATTCCAACTGTGGGCCCCTGACATGCAGCTAAAAGTGGGTGTGACCATAACAAAAGTGGGCGTGGCTATAACAAAAGTGGGTGTGGTCACACAATGCATATATTTACCAATACAGTCTGCAGCAACCTTCCCTGAGGCCCAGAAATATGTATACATGATGCATAACGTGACAAATGCATTATACAGCTTATTGAACAAAAGCAAAAAATGCAGCTATTTAGAGGTTGTTAATAAACCAATCCTGCCATTACCACAAAACACTGATCCCTTGCTCACTCCAGTTAATACTCATGCAATTACAATTCAATCTACACAGGCATCGCACATAATGATCTTGCACAGGCTGCGGGTAGTACAAAGCACCATTGCCAGGTTGTTAATAAACCAATCCTGCCATTACCACATAACACTGATCTCTTTCTCACTCCATTTATTACTCATAAATTAAAATCAATACTCTTTATCAAGACTTGCTTACTAGCTGCAGCCCTGCACTGCGCCATTATCCCTATTCCCTACCCTTCTGGACTGTGGTGATTCCCCCATATGCCATTCCAGGGGTGCAGCAAAGGTTTTTGTGGCCCAAGTGGCCCACATCCTGCATCCCCCTCCCGAAAGGAGTGGCATGCTTTGCGCGCTGTGGCAAAAACATTAACGTGGCCATGACATGAGGTAGGCAGAGCAACTTGCATGACGCTATCATTTCAATATTGCCCACTAACCTCTGATCTCTTTTGTTACCCCTGTCCTGTGTCACATCTGTTCCTCGTGTCTCCTCTGTTCCTGCACCTATTTTGTACCCCTCTGTCACCTCATGTCCCCCTGTGTCTTCTTTGTCCCCCTGTGGCACCTCTTGTCCCCCTCTGTGTCACCTCTGTTCCCTCTGTGTAACCTCTTGTCCCCCCTGGGCCCTGTGCCTCTTTTATCCCCGTCGGTGTCACCTCTATTTCTCCTGTGTAACCTCTTGTCCCCCACTGTTCCCCCCTGTGCCACCTCTGTTCCCCCTGTGCCTCTTTTATCCCCCTCTGTTCCCCCTGTGTAACCTCTTGTCCCCCTCTGTTCCTCCATGCCTCTTTTATCCCCCTCTGTTCCCCCTGTGTAACCTCTTGTCCCCCTCTGTTCCCCCATGCCTCTTTTATCCCCCTCTGTTCCCCGTGTAACCTCTTGTCCCCCTCTGTTCCCCCTGTGCCTCTTTTATCCCCTTCTGTTCCCCCTGTGTAACCTCTTGTCCCCCCTCTGTTCCCCCTGTGCCTCTTTCATCCCCTTCTGTTCCCCGTGTAACCTCTTGTCCCCCTTTGTGTAAACACATGTCCTGCTATGCCTCTTTTGCCCCATGTTACCTGTTGTCCCCCCCTGTGTCACTAACTCTTGTCCCCTCCACTGTATCACCTCCCCCCCCCCCACTGTGTATCCCCTGTGTCACCTCTTGTGTCCCTGGCTTCACCTGTGACGCCTCTTGTGACCCCGGCTTCCCCGTGTCACTTCGTGACCCCCGGCTTCCCCCATGTAACCTTTTGTGCCCCCAGCTTCCACCCTGTCACCTCTTGTGCCCCCAGCTTTCCCCAATGTTCCTTCTTGTGCCCCCGGCTTCCCTTCATGTTACCTCTTGTGTCCTCGGCTTCCCCATCACCACTTGTGCCCCCGGCTTCCCTCCGTGTCATCTCTTGGTCCCCAGCTTCTGCCACATGGTGTCTCTTGTCCCCCCAGCCCCCTCTATGTCAACTTTTGTGCCCTCAGCTTCCCATGTGTCACCTTGTCCCTCCAGCTCCTCCCTGTGTCATATCTTGCCCTCCCCAGCATCTCTTGTTCCCCCAGCTTCCTCCCGTCATCCCTTGTTCCCCATCTTCCTCATCTCTTGTTTCCCCAGCTCCCCATGTCATCTCTTGTCCCCCAAACTTCCTGGTTTTCTCTTGTCCCCCCAGCTTTCCCCCGTCATCCCTTGTTCCTCAGCTTCCTCATCTCTTGTTTCCCCAGCTCCCCATGTCATCTCTTGTCGCCCCAAACTTCCTGGTTATCTCTTGTTCCCCCAGCTTCCCCGTCATCTCTTGTCCTCCAAACTTCCTCGTCATCTCTTGTTCCCCCAGCTTCCCCGTCATCTCGTCCTCCAAACTTCCTCGTCATCTCTTGTTCCCCCAGCTCTTCCCCCCGTGTCATCTCTTGTCCCCCAAAATTTCCCCCATCATCTCTTTTTTTTCCCAGCTCCCCCCGTGTCATCTCTTGTCCCCCAAACTTCCCCCCATCATCTCTTGTTCCCCCAGCTCTCGTCGTGCCATCTTTTGTCCCCCAAACTTCCCCCCATCATCTCTTGTTCCCCCAGCTCTCCCCGTGTCATCTCTTGCCCCCCAGCTTCCCCGTCATCTCTTGTCCCCCAAACTTCCTCGTCATCTCTTGCCCCCCAAACTTCCTTGTCATCTCGTTCCCCCAGCTTCCCTGTCATCTCTTGTCCCCCAAACTTCCCCCCATCATCTCTTGTCCCTCCAGCTTCTCCATCATCTCTTGTCCTCCCAGCTCCCTCCTGTGTCATCTCTTGTCCCCCAGCGCTTCCCCCCATCATCTCTTGTCCCCTGCAGCTCCCACATGTCATCTCTTTGCCCCCCAGCTAACCTGTGTCACCTCTTGTCCCCCCATGTCATCTCTTGTTCCTAGCTTCTCCCCGTCATCTCTTGTTCCCAGCTTCTCCCCTGTCATCTCTTGTCCCCCCAGCTCCCCCGTGTCACCTTTTGTGCCCCCCGATTCCTGTATTACCATGTCCCCAACTCCTCCCTCCCTGTGCTCTTTGGGCCCCCTAAGATATTTTACGGATATACTACTATTCGGTGTATCCCAACTCTCAGGGCTGGTGCAACCAGAGCTAACCTAGAGCTCTTCTGAGCGCTTTTTAAAATGCTAGCTCTTTGAAAAGCACTTGGCTGATGTATTTGAATGGGATGGATCACACCAGAGTGATGTGATTTTTTTCCCAAATGCAAACGTGGGTTCTGCAGCATTTCTGAGGCGATTCAGCCTCAATGTTAAGTAAAGGAAAGTGGAAAAATCACTGGACGCTAGAACAGAGTGATTTTCCAAGTGTTTTTTTTACAAAATCTATACACTTTCAGCTCTACTGTAAAAAATTAAAAAGAAATGCTATGCCAAAACACTCCAAAAATCGCTAGACATACTGTACCTAGGAAATCGCCAGGCAAATCTAAAAACGCTTAGCGGTTTGCAATTATGTCAGTGCTTTTAGGTGTGCACCAGCTCTCGCACAAACCCTCTGCTATCTACTCCTAACACTAACCACTCACCACCAACTTCTTAACACTAGCCCTCTTTCATTTATGCCTAACACTAACCAGGCCCCAAAGCCCAGAGTTCAGCAACAATAAAGCCAGAGGTGTATAGCAGCTCAACTGTGGCAGCAAAAGGCAGTCATTAGAGTTCCGCTACATAGTAGCGTAACTCCAAACACCTGGAAACTTTGGGTGCGACCATAGGCAGCCATGTTAATAGCCAGGAATGGCAGGTATAATAGTAAACTTGGGTGCCTGAGGTGCCAGATAAAATTAGGAGGCAGTGAGGCTGCCTGCTTTACAAACTGTAGTTACAACTAGTCAGTTTGTATAACAGGAGGCGCCAGCACCTGCTATTTTTATCGGGCACCTCAGATGTCTAAAATTCCCCAGCGCCAAAATTTTCTGCTTATTTATATGAGAGGAGGGAAGGGGGAAAAGAGAGACATAGATATGGGAAAGAGAGAGATGATGAAGAGAGAAAAGGTGGGGAGGAAGAGGAAATTGAGATATGAGAGGTAAGGTGGCCACTAACGATACAATTCCTTGAACGATCGTTTAGAAATGATTATTTCGATGAATGATCGGAAGTGAAATGTTTGGGACCCACAAATGGACATAAATCTCCCAACCAATCTGATTGACGGAATGACTTCATTAATCTGATCGGTTCAGTTAGGAGATTTTTTTGTCCATCAGTGGTCCCAAACATTTATTTCCGATAGATCATAGGAATAATGAATTGTGTTGTTTGTGGTCACCTTAAAGGGAACCTGTAGTGAGTAAAATTATTTAAAATAAACACATGATGTAGCTGAAAATGAATATTACATACTAACCTCACCGTCAGTTCCTCTTAGAAGCTCAGCGTTTTCTTCTAACAATGATCCCTTCTAGTTCTGACAATATTTTGTCAGAACTGAAATATACCAGTTGCTGTCAGTTATATATCAGCTGCTGTCAGTTATAACTGAATGTGCAAGGTAATGTCCATGCTTGCCTATGGCTCAAGTGGGCGATGTTACAGTTTAACAGTGTGCTGACCAGGAAGCTGTTATGGGGTAATGGCCATTTTCAAAATGGAGGACGGAGAATTCCATTGATCACAGTGGACAAATACGACATGGGAGAGGAGAAAGAGATTGATAAGTAGACTACATGGGAGGTAGGTTATTTTCAGTTCAGGTTCTCTTTAAAATGAAGGTCCAAGCTAAAAAAAAAAAATCCACTTACCTGTGGCTTCCTCCAGCCCCTGGCAGTCGTTCTGTGCCCTCGCTGCAGCTCCCGGTCTTCCCCGCTGCAGAAGCCAACCTCGCCAGGTCGGGTTCCGGGTCGGCTTCTTCTGTGCTCCACCATGCAGTCCGGCCGACATCATCAGGATTATACTGCACCTGTGCAGTACAATCTTGATGACGTCGGCCTGGACCACGTGACCCGCGCCGTGGAGCGCACAAGAAGTCGACCCGGAAGCCGGTGAGGTCGGCTTCTGCAGAAAAGGACACCGGAGCTGCAGCGAGGGAACAGAACAACTGCCAGGGGCTGGAGGAAGCCCCAGGTAAGTAGAGTTGTTGTTTTTTTTTAGCTTGGATGCTTCCTTTAAGGGAGAGCAAAGAGAAAGGGAGAAAGAAAGAGTGATAGCTATAGGGAGAAAGAGAAATGGGGAAGAGAGACAGAGAGAGGTGGGGAAGAGAAGAAAGTAGAGGAAGAGAGGTTTGTTATTGGGAATTGCAGAAGAAGAAAAAAGAAAAAACAATTCACCATAACTGCTCCTCATACCTCTAAGCTTCTACGGTTTCTGTGACCTTTTGGCTGGTTGTTTTGGGGATCCTGGGACAGTCAGCTGGAGAGGAGAGGGTGATGTTCTGGCTGCAGGGCAGCACATCATTTGTGTCTGTGAGGGGCAGGGGGAATAAAAGCAGCATATAGAGGGTCAAAAGTTCAGGCAGAGACAGAGCTGTGTGTCTTCTGCCTGAACACAGACAGCATAACGCTACATGTACAGAGGTACAGAGGAGAGCATCCAGAAAAATAACAGCCAGACATATATTTCTAAAGCAGCTGCAGGCTGCTTCTTACACAGTGCACAGCACAGCCACTTACTGAACAGTGCTGCTTCCCTGGAACTCAGGACATGGACTCAGCTCTGCAGCCTGTGGATTCAGAATCTGCCGGGGAAAGAGTGGGAGGAGCGACACATGACAGCACTGAAGTGCTGCTTGCTATTCAAGCCTCTGTTCCATTCTCCTGGAGCAGAGGCTCTCCTGATCGGGGCCACGTCATGTGAGTTATTTATTGGTGAGGGCCACAGAGCACAGGCAGGAAAGAAGGGGGAGTGATGACACGGGAGGGGGAAGCTGCATGCGGACTGCAAGTGGTAAAAAAAAAAGTTTTAAAAAATGTCAGCAGTACTTAATGGGCCCCTCAAGAAACGGAACTTGAGGGGCCCCTGTGCGGCTGCACGACCTGCACGGTTGTATGTCCGCCCCTGCCCCCTGTATATAGCCATATACCCACTGTATGTAGCCAGATGCCTCCCCCTGCATGTAGCCAGTGTGTATTGCCAGATCCCCCTGCATATAGCCAGTGTATATAGCCAGATCCCCCTGCATATAGCCAGTGTATGTAGCCAGATCCCCCTGCATATAGACAGTGTATATAGTCAGATCCCCCTGCATATAGCCAGTGTATATAGTCAGATCCCCCCTGTATATATAGCCAGATGAACCCCCCCTCTCTCCCTCTCACATATGGTGGATCATGGAATGGCTGGCTGGCTTCCAAACATCCCCCCCCCCTGCTTCTCAGTGAGCCCTGGCTGCACTTGCCTTATCCAGACTCCAGCTCATGCAGCAGCAGTACTCCTCTCTAAATGGACGCATACTCTGTTGTCAGTGGCCTTCAGGGAGAGGAGCGTGGCCGCTGCGGCTGGATGGCGTGGTGACGTCACGTTAGAGTCAGGATGAAAGGTAGCCAACTAGCCATGGAGACCTGGGACGCCATCACCGCCGCCGAGAAAGGTAATGTATCTCTGCGCCACCCCCCTAGTACCCCCGCTCTCATACCACCAGTCAGAGAGACCCTCCCCCAGGGGCGTAACTAGAAATCACTGGGTCCCCTGCAAAAATGAGGATGGGGCCCTCCCCATAGGCACCAAATAATTGTAATGGGGCAGCGTTTCACTATAAAATAATCCTAATGCAGCAATGTTTCACTATAAAATAATCCTAATGCAGCAATGTTTCACTAGAAAATAATCCTAATGCAGCAATGTTTCACCAGAAATGAATCGTAAAATGGGCAGCATTTCACCAAAAATGAATTGAAAAATGGACATCATTTCACCATAAAATTATCGTAAAGTGGGCAGCAATTCACCATAAAATAATTGTAAAGTGGGCAGCATTTCACTAGAAATTAATCATAAATTGAGCAGCATTTACCTATAAAATAATTGTAAAGTGGGCAGAATTTCACCATAAAATAATCGTAAAGTGGGCAGCAGTCACCAGAAAATAATCATAATGTGGGCAGCAGTCATCAGAAAATAATCGTAATGTGGGCAGCAGCCCTCATAAAATAATCGTAATGTGGGCAGGAGTCACCAGAAAATAATCGTAAAAGTGGGCAGCAGTCACCAGAAAATCGCAATGTGGGCAGCAGTCACCAGAAAATCACAATGTGGGCAGCAGTCACCAGAAAATCATAATGTGGGCAGCAGACACCAGAAATATGTGGGCAGCAGTCACCAGAAAATCACAATGTGGGCAGCAGTCACCAGAAAATCGCAATGTGGGCAGCATTCACCAGAAAATCGCAATGTGGGCAGCAGTCACCATAAAATAATCGTAAAGTGGGCAGCAGTCACCAGAAAATATTGTAATGTGGACAGCAGTCATCAGAAAATAATCGTAATGTGGGCAGCAGTCATCAGAAAATAATCGTAATGTGGGCAGGAGTCACCAGAAAAAAATCGTAAAGTGGGCAGCAGTCACCAGAAAATCGCAATGTGGGCAGCAGACACCAGAAAATCGTAATGTGGGTAGCAGACACCATAAAATCGCAATGTGGGCAGCAGACACCAGAAAATCGTAATGTGGGCAGCAGTCACCAGAAAATCGCAATGTGGGCAGCAGTCACCAGAAAATCGCAATGTGGGCAGCAGTCACCAGAAAATCGCAATGTGGGCAGCAGACACCAGAAAATTGCAATGTGGGCAGCAGACACCAGAAAATCGCAATGTTGGCAGCAGACACCAGAAAATTGTAATGTGGGCAGCAGTGACCAGAAAATTGTAATGTGGGCAGCAGTTACCAGAAAATCGCAATGTGGGCAGCAGTCACCAGAAAATCGTAATGTGGGCAGCAGACACCAGAAAATCGCAATGTCGGCAGCAGTCACCAGAAAATCGCAATGTGGGCAGCAGACACCAGAAAATCGCAATGTGGGCAGCAGACACCAGAAAATAGCAATGTGGGCAGCAGACACCAGAAAATCGTAATGTGGGCAGCAGTGACCAGAAAATCGTAATGTGGGCAGCAGACACCAGAAAATCACAATGTGGGCAGCAGTCACCAGAAAAAAAAATGCACCTGTGAAAAAAAAAACAATTCACTTACCTGACAGAAGTCTCCTCCTCTCCCGACATCTGGCGCGCAGCTCCCCGACGATCCTTCTGCATCACATCTCCTGTGCTGACAGGCAGAGTGCAGGGCTATGGCAAGATGGCTCCCGAAGCCCTGTACTGGAGACATAAATAGTCTCCAATGCAGGGCTTCAGCAGCCATCTTGCCGTAGCCCTGCTCTGCCTCCTGGGAGAATGCAGGCCTCGGGGAAGAAGTTCTACACCTGGCTGGGGGGTCCCGCAATCGGGAGGGTGTCAACGCTCCCCCCACACACGGCTGGCGGGCCCCGGGCCCCCCTGCGGCCGATGGGATTGCATCCCCGGCGCACACACATGAGCAGGCGGCAGCTGCACTATAACATTCCGTGGCTGCCGCTGCTCAGATTCAGGAGGCACTTCCGGTCTCGGTGCGAGGGGGTGGTTCCAGATACCCAGAACACCCCCTTCCATGCGCCAGTGCAATCCTACCACCCCAAGGTGCAACTGCAAGTAATAATGGAGGAAAAACTTAACCTACACAATAATCAGGCCAATTCTCCAGTCAGAGACAGGAGAAGCTCAGGCAGGGAATCACCAGCTGTCTGAAGAGCTCCCCTTCACTCATTCAGCAATGCACAAATAGAGTGGCTATCCATGCCTGCCTGTCACGGGGTCACTGCAGGGGGAAGCCATGGAAACAGGAGGACGCCTAATAGAAAGATTAAGAGCACGCTGGCTGGAGAGGTGACGTATATGACCTTGACGCTACGAAACGTCAGGGTCACATAAATTACCTCTGGAGCCAGCTTGCTCTTAATCTTCCTATCAAGCATCCTGTTTGCTTGGCTTCCCCCTGTAGTGACCCCGTGAGACACGGACATGGACAGGGTTTCTATTCTGCATTAACCCCGGCAGTCCCAGCAGCAGATCCTAAAACTTAGCCGTGCACCCAAGGATCGGTGTAGCCAAAGGAGGGGACATCTTGGAGGGGACATCTTGGGTGGGCCCTACAGGCTCTGGGGCCCTAGGGCAATTGCCTTGTTTTCCTTCATTATAGGGCCGGCCCTGGGCTTCTGAACCAGCAGTTGCAGCATCTTGTATAGATGTTGTCAAATGCTTTTCTGCTAACAAGCAGAAAAGCCTTTGGCAACCTTTAGTTTAACTCCTGTTGTAGTTTAACCCCTGAGGGTGGACGACACACAATAGCACTGAGGGTAGCCAATCCTGGATGCTATGTAGCATCCAGGATAAAATGAGACAACAGGGTTGAGTGCAGCATTTGTGTGACTAATGGAAAAAGATGGTATCGACTTTTTAAAAATACTGTCTATTCATTTGAATGGACAGTGCCTTTAATGCCCGTATGAACCAGTACAAACATACTGTACATACTCGAGTATAAGCCTAAAGTGGGGGTCTCGGCTTATACTCGAGTCAATACTCTTTGAGTAACCCCCACAGTACCCCCACTATATGCACAGTGGTGCATCATCTGAGGAAGACCACACACTTGACATTTCCATGGGAGGTCCCAGCTAACCTTATCTCAAGTTGTAGCCTTGGAAGGCATACAGGGACAGTGTCTACTGAGTTGTGAGAATCCTTGCATTCCTATATAAAGTTTTAGATACATGACTATGTGGCTCTGCATTCCTTGCTTTATCTTTATGCCAGCTTAAACTCTGCAATAGGAGTTCTTTGCATGTCCATCTCCATTGTAGGCCTATGTTCTGGCTTATTATTGCATTCTGCTGAATTTATGCTGCTTTTCTAATATATGGTTGTGGCTGGCCATGGCTGTGAGTGGTGTTGTGGTTGTGGCTTTTGCCACCCCCGGCTTATTCTCAAGTCAAACATGTTTCCTGTTTTTTAAGGTAAAAGTTGGGGGTCGGCTCATTTCCGGGTCGGCTTATACTCGATTATATATGGTACATTCTCCTCCTTCTTCCTTAGCTTATGCATAATATTACTGTGAGAATTTGTGACCAGCCAATCAGAGACTTGCAAATCTATTACATATTTAAATTGATTACATACTTCTGCATATATTCACTTATAAATTATAATTTCTGCATGGATATCTAAAAAATCATATGCCTCCTTAAGAGGCAGTTTTTCTAGATTTCCCTTACATGCTTTACAACTGACTTTGTAGCCAGACCACACTGGTTTCTTTTTAAATGTGAAGGATAAACCAACCTAATAATCAGATTTAAACTTTTCTTCAAGTACTGAGCACCTGCCAAGAAAAAGATTTCATTCTAATCAATCCCAGATAGAAGTTTCAACAACTGCATAATGAGTGTTTCTGGGCTTGAAATGGACAATAACTTACTATGTCATATCTGGCATTCATTAAGTTAAAAAAAAAAAGATTACGAAAATATAGACATTAAATTCAAGTCACATAAATATTTGCAGTTACGATGTCGCAGTATAAAAAAGTAAGGCCATCATGTTGCCACTATGAAAATTGCAGAAATCATGTCCCCCATATAAGTGGTTCAGTCATATTGCCCTCAGTATTTATTGTGAAGTTAAAATGTCCCTCCCCCCCCTCCCCACTCACACAGTATATAGCATGCAGTCTGAGGCTGGGTGCACACATAGCAGAAACGCTAGCGTTGTGTAAAACGCTGTGGTTTATGCATCAATGTTAGTCAATGGGATGCAGAAATAAACTCAGAGACCTGTGATTTACAGTATGCTTTCTGAGAACGCTGGTTTTATTGCATTTTATGCAGGAACTCTGCCAAAACGCACATAGTGAAAGTCAATGGGAATGCAATGGTATGCATTTTTCATGCATTTTCATTGCTTTTTTGCTGTATTTTAACTTCCTGTTGTCTTCTAAGTGCTTTGCATAAATGGAAATATAAAAACGCATGGAAAATGCATACAAAACTTATGTGTGTTTTGTATATGCGAACTGCGAATGCATTAAAACGCATGCAAAACGCATGAAAATGCATCGCAAAAGCACCAAAAACGTAGGAAAAACACGAAAGAAAAGCACACAACATTAACATAAAACATGTAATAAAACACAGCCTTTAACGCGATGTCATATGTCAAAAAAACCTGAGAGCAATAAAAAAAGTTAGACACTTACCATTGTTGAGGGAAGCCTCTGGATGCCGGTAGTCTAGGCATTGGTGGAGGGTGGATCTGGAAGGGCTAAGGCGAGGCATTGGACTAAAGAATGTTCGCATGTCCGATATCACCATGAGATCGCTAGAGCTTCCTGTCCTTCCTTGCCTGCAGGACATGGGAGGAGGAGGAAGATTCCTGGCAGTGGCACCTTTATTCTGTTGTGCTGTGACATCACCCTTAAACGCACTGTAAAGCATACTTGCCAGCTTGTTGTGCAAGTGCTGCATCCTTTCTGCCTTCTGTAAACTTGGTAACATCTCCGCCACTTTGTGCTTATACCAAAGGTCTAGTAGCATTGCCACCCAGTACAGGTCATTCCCCTTGAGTTTTTTTATACGGGGTCCCTCAATAGACAGCATGAAAGACTTAATCTGCACAAAGTCTGATGCCGACCTACTAGCTATCTCCTTTTGCTCTTCCTCAGTGATGTCAGGTAAGTTTTCCTCCTCCCCCCAGCCACGAACAATACCATGGGAAAGGTGAGCAGCACAAGCCCCCTGCAACACCTGCTGCGGTTGTTCTTCCGCCTCCTCCTCAAAAAAAACACCTTCCTCATCTGACTCTTCTTCCCCAGATGACGACTCCTCCAACTCCCCCCTCCTCTGTGCTGCCGCAGGTGTTGACGAAACATCTGGTTCAGGTCGCGATGGCTCCCACAAGTCTTCCTCCTCTTCCTGTTCACGCTCCTCTACAGCTTGATCCTCCACTCTATGCACCGGCACACTCCAGGAAGAAAGCATATGGGAACAAGTCGCTGATGGCGCCTTCACTGCGACTCACCAGGTTTGTCACCTCCTCAAACGGACGCATGAGCCTGCAGGCATTACGCATGAGTGTCCAGTACTTCGGCCAGAAAATGCCCAGCTCCCCAGAGCCTGACCTTTGATTGTAGCTGTACAGATACTTGTTGATGGCTTTTTGTAGCAGGCAGTCAAACATGAGGAGCATTAAATACCAGCGAGTCGGGCTATTGCAAATCAAGCGCCTCACCGGCAAGTTGTTTCTCTGCTGAATATTGGCCAAGCGTGCCATGGCCGTGTAAGACCGCCTGAAATGCCCACAAAACTTTCTAGCCTGCTTCAGGACGTCCTGTAAGCCTGGGTACTTACACACAAATCTCTGGATTACGAGATTGAGCACATGTGCCATGCAGGGTACATGTGTCAACTTTCCCAAATTAAAAACTGAAATGAGATTGCTGCCATTGTCAAACACCACTTTGCTGATCTCCAGTTGGTGCGGGGTCAGCCACCGATCCACCTGTTTGTTCAGAGTAGCCAGGAGAGCTGCTCCAGTGTGACTCTCGGCTTTGAGGCCAGACATGTCCAAGATGGCATGACACCGTCGTACCTGGCATGCAGCAAGGCCCTGGGAAACTGGGGGTGTGTAGTTGGAGAGGAGATCGCAGCACCAGTAGAGTGGCACTGCCACTCAACTGAGGAGGAGGAGGACAACAGTGAAGAGGATGTAGCAGGAGGAGTAGGAGGAGAAGGAGAGGAGGTGGCAGCATGCCTGCCTGCAAGCTGTGGAGGTGTACTCCCTGCTTGCCAGCGGTCACCAGGTTGACCCAATGTTCGGTGTAAGTAATGTACTCTGAACACTTTACTTTGGTCGAGGGCCGCACAAAATCACACCAGCACGACCTTGAACAGACCTGCTGGGTGGCCTGCCTCTGGCTCTGCCTCTGCCTGTTCTTTTGTCTGTATTGGGGGATGAAGTGAAAGGAATGCACTGACTGGACTAATACAGTGTGCAGTCACAGAGATGCAGTGAAAGGTATGCACTGACTGGTATATTACAATGTGCAGTCACAGAGATGCAGTGGTATGCACTGACTGGTATAATACAATGTGCAGTCACAAAGATGCAGTGAAATGTATGCACTGACTGGTATAATACAGAGTGCAGTCACACAGATGCAGTGAAAGGTATGCAGTGACTGGTATAATACAGTGTGCAGTCACAGAGATGCAGTGAAAGGTATGCAGTGACTGGTATAATACAATGTGCAGTCACAGAGATGCAGTGAAAGGTATGCACTGACTGATATATTACAATGTGCGGTCACAGAGATGCAGTGAAAGGTATGCACTGATTGGAATAATACAATGTGCAGTCACAGATGCAGTGAAAGGTATGCACTGACTGGTATAATACAATGTGCAGTACCACAGATGCACTGAAAGCTATGCACTAACTGGTATAATACAATGTGCAGTAACAGATGCAGTAAAAGGTATGCACTGGTATAATACAGTGTGCAGTCACACGAATGCAGGGAAAGGTATGCACTGACTGGTATAATACAGAGTGCAGTCACACAGATGCAGTGAAAGGTATGCAGTGACTGGTATAATACAGTGTGCAGTGACTGGTATAAATCAGTTAGTTCAGTCAGATAAATCCCTGGATCAACGTGCTTGAATTAATCAGGCTTCTGTCATTATCGCAGTGGTGCTAGTACAGAGAGGAATTGTTCTGTGTATTTATGCTCTCTCTCATTTGCCAGCATGCTGCATTTAGACAATAATAATTTACTGGGTGATGTGCACTAACAATTGCTCTCAAAGGCGGAGAGCACCATATTCAACATTAATGTCAAATTTTTTCCAAGGGTTCCAGTGCAGGAACAGAGGGGCGTAAGAAGACTGGGGAAACGTCTGGTCTATCTACAGCAGGGGTGTCAAACTCAAAAACAAAGTGGGACAAAATTGTACAATGGGACCTAGTTGTGGGCCAACCTCAATGTCTACTGGCCAGTTTCCTCACCTTATAAAGTTTGCAGGTGTCTAATGGCCTCCCTCCAGCCCATATACAGCCCATATACAGTTTCCTGGTGTCTAGTGAACCCCTCCCTCCCCTACACAGTTCGCTGGTGTCTAGTAGTCCTCCCTCCCCTATACAGTTCCTTGATGTCTAGAGGCCCCCACCCTCCCCTATACAGTTCCCTAGTGTTTCGTTATTTCCCCCATCTCCCCCATATGTCTTCCCTGGTGTTTCAAGGCTTCAGCTCCAATATAGCTTCTCTGGTGGTCTAGAGTGGGACAAACATAATGCAAAGTGGGGAAATCACTCGAGCGCCAAATTTAATGGCTCAGAGGGCCAGATTTGGCCCGCGGGCCAGAGTTTGACATATATGATCTAGAGGCTTCCCTCTACTTAGGTAAGTATCTAAATTTTTCCCTGCTTCAGGTACACTGTAAAGAAAACCTGAAAAGTTTAAAACCACAGCATTTATATTTACCTGGGGGCTTCCTCCAGCCCCATGCACACTGTGGGCTCCCTCGCCCTCCTCCCGGGCTGCTCTGTTGTCCTGCAGTAAGCCCAGGTAAATTGGCCAGTCACACTCAGTCGTGCATGTGCAGCCCGAGCTGCACAGGTGCCCTATCGCGCTCCCGGGAATGTTTTGCGCCTGCTCTTACCTGAGGACAACAGAGCAGCTCAGGAGGACGCTGAGGGAGCTCACAGCTTGAATGAGGCTGGGGGAAAGCCCCAGGTAAGTATAAATTCTGTACTTTTAAATGTCTCAGGTATACTTTAATACTACTCCAGTGTATTAAGGGCAGACATAATACCCACTAGCATCAGTATTTTTCTAATAAGCTTGTGTTCCACATATCAGCTAAACAGGTCAAAATGTTCTGGATTCAGATTACCAGAATCCAAACACAATTGAAGCCAGTGGGGAAAACATCTGGTTGTTTGTTTTGGCATCTGGAGGGCAACTACCACAGCCAAATGCAACAACAGGACGTGAAAAGCCCTCCACATGTCTAAGGAAATGTTACTGTTTAAAAAGAAGGTAGGGTAGATCTGTAGAGCATTGGGAAGGGAACATCTGATGTGGCTTAGAGCATTGTGGGTTCCCTTAACCTCTTGAGGACTGCAGGACTAAACCCCCCTAGTGACCAGGCCATTTTGAGTAAAATTGGCCACTGCAGCTTTAAGGCCAAACTGCAGGGCCGCACAACACAGCACACAAGTGATCACCCCACCCCTTTTCTCCCCACCCACAGAGCTCTCTGTTGGTGGGGTCTGATCGCTCCCCCCATGTTTATTTTTTTCATTGTAAATATTATTGTTCCTGTTTTTTTAAAAAAACAAACTGTTTCTTTAAACCCTCTCCCTCCCCCCCCCTCCCTCCCTCCCCACAGCCAGCCAATTACGGCGATCGGCTGTCATAGGCTTCTGTCTATGAGAGCCGATCGCTCTCTTGTCCCCCAGGGGGACAGCCGTGTCACACGGCTGTCCCTAGTGCAGCACTGCTGCTGATCGCAGCGCTGCACAGTCGACGGCGATCACGCCGTCTAACAGTCTCCCGAGCGGCAATAGCCGCTCGGAGACTGAAGGCGGGGCGGAGCTCCGCCCCCCAAGCAGGAGATGCGCGGGCAGCCTGCGAGCGATCTCCTGCAAAACAGAGCCCCAGGACTTTACGCCAATTGGCGTTAGGCGGTCCTGGGGCTGCCGCCGCGGCCACGCCCACCGGCGTGACGCGGTCGGCAAAAGGTTAATGCTATACATGTTGTTATGAATTTATTGAGGATAATTCCTGGGACTTCAGACTGCAACACCATGCACTGGCAGAACATACTTTTTCAATCCTTTTAAACATCTTGGATGTACACAACATCAGCAGGAACTCCAAAATGTATTTCCTTTCAAGCAATACTCATTAACTGGCTATCCTGCTGATCCTCTGTCTCTAGTAATTTTAGCCACAGGCCCAGAACAAGCATGTAGCAGATCAGGTGTTTCTGATATAATTGTCTGATCTGACAAGATTAGCTGCATGCTTGTTTCTGGTGTAATTCAGCCACTGCTGCAGCCAAACTGCTGCAGGCAACTGGTATTGTTTAAAGGACAACTGTAATGAAAGGGATATGGAGCCTGCCATATTTATTTCCTTTTAAACAATACCAGTTGCCTAGCAGCCCTGTTGGTCCATTTGGCTGCAGTAGTGTCTGAATCACACCAGAAACAAGCATGCAGCTAATCTTGTGAGATATGACAAAAATGTCAAAAACACCTGATATGCTGCATGCTATTTCAGGGTCCATAGCTTAAAGTATTAGAGGCAAAAGATCAACAACATAGCCATGCAACTGGTATTGTATACAATGAAATTAATATGGCCGCCTTCATATCCCTCTCATTACAGTTGTCCTTTAAAAGAAAATACATATGGCAGCCTCCATGCCCCCCTCGCTTTAGTTGTACTTTAAACATCAGTACAGACGCAAATTAAGCAGGAGGTTCACCAGCTGTTTGTCACATTTGCACTTCTTTTAAACTCATACTCCGGAGATCTTTGAGGGCAAAATAGGTTAGGGCAAACACAGATTGTGAATAACAGCAGCTGTAAAAATGGTTATGCTTAAAGGGAAACTGTGACCAGGAATTGAACTTCATCCCTATGAGTAGTAGTAGTAGTAGCAGTAGCAGTAGCAGCAGCAGCAGCAGCAGCAGCAGCAGCAGCAGCAGCAGCAGCAGTAGTAGTAGTTTCCTGTCTGGGAACCTCATTGCATTGTGGGAAATAACAGCTGTTTACAGATGGGTCCAACTGCCAAGCCAAAAAAAGCAAGCAGCATCTCCTTCCACTGAAATCACCTGCCAGCAGTAAAAATGTCACCATGTGGTAAATGTCAGAATGTTAATCAGGGAGAGGAAAGATTTTACAATGGGCAAACACTGACTAAATCATTTATACATAATTATTGTAAAAATGAAGCTATTTTTATTACATTATTTTCACTAGATTTCCTGTTTAAAGTGCATCACACATTGGTTTCTAATTAATGAAGGTATAGGGTATAAATAAATGCTTAAGCAAAGAACTTGTGAAAGGGCTGGATGAAAATGTAATTTTAGTATAAAAATCAAGTTCTAGTTTGAGGTATGCTGTCAGAGTACTTGAGCAATTACTAAGTCACAATGATTTATTGTTAAGAATAACTATTAGATTAGGTGAGTGTCAACAACATGCAGTTTGTAATAAAAACAAAAAAAATACTGTCATAAGTGATATTGATTTTAGCCTTAAAGGTTAGTAATGAGAAAGAGATGATCTATGATGTAGTTCTGCTACATGACAATCCATATATCATTGTATACATGTTACACTGATTCAAATTCCTTACATACATTCAATTTCTATTGGATAAACAAACCAATTTATGTGTTATACTTCACTTTGTTTAATGTTATGCTATTGATGTAGGATCTACTGATGTTTCTGTTTTATGTTTAATACCTTGAAAGTATTTTGCTGTATTTATTGCTCCTTGCAATACTGAGAATCATTCCACTAGGAATAAAAGGCTTTTAAAGACAAGTTAAACAAATATAGAAATAGTGCAAGAGATTGCTATGTATTAACATTATAGTGTACGGCTAGATTCCTGCTGGGGCATCACGTACCATGTACTGCTTAGATTATGATCATCTACAACTGGTGATGTCACACTCTGTACTTACCATGAAGATGGAAATACAGAGGCAGGATTAAGCATGGACACATTTACAATAATACTCTGTGCCCACATGCACATGGCAATACTGTATGCCAGGGGCGTTTCTAGGGTCCTTGGAGATAGGGGGCACCTGTGGGCACTAGGTGGGGAGGGCAAAAATGGGCGTGGCCATGAGATGAGTGGGCGTGGCCATGGGTGCGGCCAAATGTACATGAACTTAGCAGCGGTGTAAGCTACAGATAACGGGCCTGCCCATCGAAATATTGGATGGAGCCCATGTCCTTTATTTAGATAATTTACAATCAGTATAGCCATAGATCAAAGATGTATACGCACATACAATTTTGATTGGTCAATCACTGACCAATTTTACCACCCCCGTGCAGTAAGTGGGCCAACAGACAATGAATTTGATGAACAGAGCTAAAATTGGCTAATCAAAATTGTATACGTGTACCAGGCCTTACAGCTAATACTGTACATACTGAAAGTAGCAGGGATCAGCATACAATACAGTTGGTTTACAATCAGTAAAGGCACAGAGTAACACCTTACACTGTACACACTGGAGGTAGATCAGCACACAGTGCAGGCACTAGAGAACAGCGTATTACTGTACATACTGTAGGCAGCAGAATTCAGCACACTGCAGCTAGCGTGGCGAAAAATATGAGGTTAACGTTGTGCGGCGCGATTATCGCGCCACACTGAAAAATGGGTGGGCCATGGACCAGAATGTAGGTGTGGTAACGGGTGGAGACAAATTTACACGAACCTAGCAATGGTGGGACATTAGATTAGGACAGTGGTGGCGAACCTTTTGGAGGCCGAGTGCCCAAACTGCAACCCAAAAGTCACTTATCTAACGCAAAGTGGCAACAGCAATTTAAACTAAATACTGTACAAACGTTTTAACTCATACATTAATATTATGGAAAATCCAAGTTGAAAATAAACTGTGAAGATAAACAATTTCATCCATCCTACTCCTGAAAAATGTATTCAATTTTTTAGAACCTCCTAGTTTTATTTTCTGTTTTAAAAAGCTAAAAAAGTAGGTTTAATGCTATTGTCTCGTATGATAAGGATTCAGCTTTTCCCATAGTCTTGCAGTTAGCAGTCATGTGACCCCCAACAAGACAAATTCAGCAATCATGAGGCCCCCAACAAGACAAATTCAGCAATCGTGATGCCCCTGACATGACAAATTCAGCGATTGTGAGGCCCCCGACATGACAAATTCAGCAATTGTGAGGCCCCCGACATGACAAATTCAGCAATCGTGAGGCCCCCGACATGACAAATTCAGCAATCGTGAGGCCCCCGACATGACAAATTCAGCAATCGTGAGGCCCCTAACAAGACAAATTCAGCAATCATGAGGCCCCAAACAATAGATAGTAAGTGAAAAGGGACCCCCGTTAGATAGTGAGTGACAGGGACCCCCGTTTAGGTAGTGAGTGACAGGGACCCCCGTTAGATAGTGAGTGACAGGGACTCCTGTTAGATAGTGAGTGACAGGGACCCCCGTTAGATAGTGAGTGACAGGGACCCCGTTAGATAGTGAGTGAAAGGGACCCCGTTAGATAGTGAGTGACAGGGAACCCCCTTAGATAGTGAGTGACAGGGACCCCAGTTAGATAGTGAGTGAAAGGGACCCCCGTTAGATAATGAGTGAAAGGGACCCCCGTTAGATAGTGAGTGACAGGGACCCCGTTAGATAGTGAGTGACAGGGACCCCAGTTAGATAGTGAGTGACAGGGACCCCAGTTAGATAGTGAGTGACAGGGACCCCCGTTAGATAGTGAGTGACAGGAACCCCCATTAGATAGTGAGTGACAGGGACTCCCATTAGATAGTGAGTGAAAGGGACCCCCGTTAGATAGTGAGTGACAGGGACTCCCGTTAGATAGTGAGTGACAGGGACTCCCATTAGATAGTGAGTGACAGGGACCCCCCTTAGATAGTGAGTGACAGGGACCCCTGTTAGATAGTGAGTGACAGGGACCCCTGTTAGATAGTGAGTGACAGGGACCCCTGTTAGATAGTGAGTGACAGGGACCCCAGTTAGATAGTGAGTGAAAGGGACCCCCGTTAGATAATGAGTGAAAGGGACCCCCGTTAGATAGTGAGTGACAGGGACCCCGTTAGATAGTGAGTGACAGGGACCCCAGTTAGATAGTGAGTGACAGGGACCCCAGTTAGATAGTGAGTGAAAGGGACCCCCATTAGATAGTGAGTGACAGGGACCCCCGTTTAGGTAGTGAGTGACAGGGACCCCCGTTAGATAGTGAGTGACAGGAACCCCCATTAGATAGTGAGTGAAAGGGACCCCCGTTAGATAGTGAGTGACAGGGACCCCCATTAGATAGTGAGTGACAGGGACCCCGTTAGATAGTGAGTGACAGGGACCCCCGTTAGATAGTGAGTGACTGAGACCCCCGTTAGATAGTGAGTGACAGGGACCCCCATTAGATAGTGGGTGACAGAGACTCCCGTTTAGGTAGTGGGTGACAGGGACCCCTGTTAGATAGTGAGTGACAGGAACCCCTGTTAGATAGTGAGTGACAGGGACTCTTGTTAGATAGTGAGTGACAGGGACCCTGTTAGATAGTGAGTGACAGGAACCCCGTTAGATAGTGAGTGACAGGACCCCCATTAGATAGTGAGTGACAGGGACCCCGTTAGATAGTGAGTGAAAGGGACCCCCGTTAGATAGTGAGTGACAGGGACCCCCTTTAGATAGTGAGTGACAGGGACCCCCGTTAGATAGTGAGTGACAGGGACCCCAGTTAGATAATGAGTGACAGGGACCACTGTTAAATAGTGAGTGACAGGGACCCCCTTTAGATAGTGAGTGACAGGGACCCCCGTTAGATAGTGAGTGACAGGGACCACAGTTAGTGAGTGAAAAGGACCCCCGTTAGATAGTGAGTGACAGGGACCCCCTTTAGATAGTGAGTGACAGGGACCCCCGTTAGATAGTGAGTGACAGGGACCACTGTTAGATAGTGAGTGACAGGGACCCCCTTTAGATAGTGAGTGACAGGCACCCCCCCGTTAGGTAGTGAGTGACAGGGACCCCCCTCACCTCGCAGCCAGCAGACCTCGATCAGCGGGCGACCCGACCAGATAGAGCGGCGCCGGACGCACCACGCTGTATATGCGCAAGTGATGTCACTTCCGCATATCAGCGGTGTACGCTAGGTCCTAGCGCCCGCTCTATCTGGTCGCCCGCTGATTGAGGTCTGACGCTCTGGCCGCGGGGACAGCCGGGGAGGGGGGGCAGCAGCAGCCAGGAGGGGGCAGCGGGCAGTGCTGGGCACCTCTGGGAAAGAGATCTGGGGCACCCCAGGACAGATTGGGGGCACGTGCCTCCCTAAATAGGGCTAGCGACGCCCCTGCTGTATGCTCCTTAAAGAGGAACTGTAACCAAGGATTGAACTTCATCCCAATCGGTAGCTGATACCCCCTTTCCCATGTGAAATATTTACCAATTCTCAAATAGTTCATCAGGGGGCTCTGTATGACTGATTTTGTGGTGAATTCCTTCCGCAGTGTGATGTCAGGACCTAGGTCCTGAGAGTTTCCTGTCGTTGCATTGTGGGAAATAATAGCTTTTTCCGAGGACATATTATGAGGGTGCTGCTCAGTTCGGCGTGGGGAGAGCTGAATGACGGCTTTCCCCGCTGCCGCTGAACCCCGAAGCAGCGTTAATACTGTTCCCCCTCTGAGCTGTCGCAACTCGGAGGGAGATGTAATTCAGGGTCTGGCAGCCGCCAGAGCCCTGAATTACCGCTACGCGAGGCGCGCATCATAGCATTGCTGCTATGACGGCGCCCAGCTTCGGAGCCGCGCGCAGAGATGAACTGATACGCTTTTTCCAACTGCCAAGCAACCAGTATCTCCCTCTTTGCATATGTATAGCTATAAAAATAATTTTATATTTTATAAAATATCGCCGCTTAAAAGGGCTAACACCTCAACATATCCGAGATAACCTTAGCTTTGATGAATTGACTGACTCCAGCTTGGACCCTGATACTCTGGTGTTTAAATACAACAAATGTGTGTCCTCCACCTTTGAGACCATTGCTCCTCTGCGCACCAAATATCTTACTCCACACCATCATGCACAGTGGTTTGATAACGGTATAAAAGAGCTGAAAAGACAAGGCCGAAAACTTGAGAGGCTGTGGCGCAAATCTCAGTCCCCAGAAGACAAACATGCCTTAATCTTCCACTTGAAGAGCTACCAAAAGGTAATCACGGGAAAAAAATCATCCTTTCTATCACAAGAGATTGCAAATGCAGTTAACAAACCAGCCCAACTGTTCCGCACAGTGGAAAAACTCTGCAACCCAGCATGTCAAAAACTTAATATCGAGTCTTCAAAGGACCTCTGTGACCAATTTGCCCATTTCTTCACAGACAAAGTCTCCCCTATAAGGTCCGCCATCCAACTTACAGCATCTGAGCCTAATATAGCGCCGAAGACCATTAGCAGAGACAACGTAACACCTTGGTCAAACTTCAAAGAAATTGATGAAGAAGTCACATCAAGCATCCTCCTTCACGTCCGCCTAACTACCTGTGACCTGGATCCTGGCCCAACACAGTTCATGTTGAACTGCCCGACCTGTCCGTACCGGTATTCCTCAAAATTGTTAACTGATCCTTACAATCAGGGATATTTCCTGCTTTACTGAAGGAAGCAATCATCAGGCCTCTCCTCAAAAAACCCTCCCTGGACCCAGATGCAATGACCAGCTACAGACCTGTCTCTAACCTCCCCTTTCTGGGCAAGCTAATTGAAAAAGCTGTATACCTCCAGCTAGAATCCAGAATCCTACAAAATAACAGTTATGACCCATTCCAGTCTGGCTTCAGGAAACACCACAGCACTGAAACTGCCCTCATCCAAATATGCAACCACCTGCTCATGGCAAGAGACAGAGGAGAGTGCTCGATCCTCATACTGCTAGACCTTTCTGCAGCCTTTGACACAGTTGACCATGACATCTTGATAAACAGGCTACAGGAATACTGCGGCATTGATGGCATAGTACTTCAGTGGTTCCAATCCTTCTTGAGTGGCAGAACCCACAAAGTGTCTATGGGGCCCTTCCTGTCCACCCCTGTAACACTGAAGTATGGCTTGCCCCAGGGCTCAATCCTCTCTCCCCTGCTTTTCACGATTTACATGCTACCGTTGGGAAAACTAATCCAAAAACATGGTCTGACATACCACTGCTATGCAGACGACACCCAACTATATCTTTCCTTCAAGCCTGGTGTGACAGACCCCCTGCTTACGTGAACTACAGCAATGGATGAATGACAACTGGCTGAAACTAAATGCAGACAAAACGGAAGTCCTTCTGATTGGAGGGCAGAGCATGATAACAAAACAACTTAACTTGCAGTCTTCACCACTGGGAATAGGAGGCACGGATCTATGCAGCTCTGATCATGTGCGTAGCCTGGGAGTTCTAATTGATGAGGATTTAAACTTCAGAACTCAAATCTCTGCTGTGGTGAAATCATCCTATTTTCACCTGAAGAACATTGCAAAAATCAAGCACCTCATACCCCCAGAAGATCTGCCAACCTTAGTCCACGCCTTCATCACATCCCGACTGGACTACTGCAATGCTCTCTACACTGGCCTTTCAAAAAAGGTCTTGTACCGCCTACAGCTGATACAGAATACTGCTGCCAGACTGCTAACCAACCAACCCCGTCACTGCCACATAATGCCAGTCCTGCATTCCCTTCACTGGCTACCTATAGAATGGAGGGTCCTATTCAAGATCGGCCTACTGACATTTAAATCCCTGAATAATCTAGGCCCTGGATAAATGAAAGATATGTTACAGCTGCGTAGCAATCCCCGCATTCTCAGATCCACAGGTTCTAATAATCTAGTCATACCCAGAGTCCACTTGGAAACTTTTGGTCCCAGAGCCTTCTGTCATGCTGCCTCTACGTTTTGGAACTCCTTACCTCAACAGATCAGGACAGCTCCATCCCTGGCCGTGTTTAAATCCAGACTGAAAACCCACCTGTTCAGTCTGGCATTTGCAGAAATATAACTTTTGTTGTGTGAATACTTCATCCTACTAATTACTGAATCTGAGAGAGCCTAAGCGCTTTGAGTCCTATGGGAGAAAAGCGCTATAGAAATGTTATTGTATTGTATTGTATTGTATAAAAATAATTTTAGCCTATCGCAATGTTAGTGGGTGACTAGTTTTTTTCTTGTCTGACAGTAATAAAGATGATGATGTGCAAGGTGATTGTAGATCAAACATCATGAACAAATTACATAGAGAATAGCAATCATTTCTTGATCTCTCATATATTAATTTCTCACTGCAATGTATTGATTAATTTTTTCACCATTTTCACTAAAGTTCCTCTTTAAGCTTTCATGCCTTGTACACCCCCATCTTCCTTACAACAGTGCTAGTACATGGCACACTGGTATTGAGGCTTCAGCATCCTTGCTATATCTAAGGACCCGTTTCCACATGCGCAAATTCGCATACATTTTCTGCATGCAGATTCGCATGACCAATAGTTAAAGTCAATAGGCCTGTTTCCACTACCAAAAAAATGTGCGTGCTGGGCTGTGCAGAAAAAATCTGCACAGCAGAGCCATCAGAATTCGCACACCGCAAGCATAGTGTGCAATTCGAATGTAATGTAATTAATAGAAAAATTGCATGCGTTTTCGCCATGCGAATTTTCCATGCGAATTTACGTACGTTTTCACAAAAAAAGTAATGTAAAAGTATACAGGCATGGTTAAAATTGCATACTTACAAAAATACACGAAAACGTGTGCAATTTCACGGTAAAATTTGCATACAAACACGTACACATTTGATTCAGCATGCAAATTCATTTACCCGTTTTCCGCAACGGAATTGCACCGCACTAGTGGAAACGTAGCCTCAGATATACATAGTATTTCAAGGCTGTGTATTTAATAAAGGTTCTGGTTAAAAAGGGCATAAAATATAAACGATATTGAAGTTAATGTTTAGTAAAATGTGCACCAGGATATGCCGTAAAATATTGTTTATAATACTGATATTCTTCTGTTCCCCACTTCTATTTTTGCATTTAGTAAAATGGGCACCAGTAAAAGTGATACAATATTGTTTAATTTACTGATCTTGTACTACTTCATTCATATAGTAAAATATATTTAATACTTACTGATATTCTACCATAACCTAACCTCTCCCTACTCTAACACAGAACCCTCCCCTTTTGGTGCCTAACATTAACCCCCCTCGTGGTGCCTAACCCTAAGGCCCCCCTGGTGGGGCCTAAGCATAAGACACCCTGGTGGTTCCTAACCTTAACCCCCCCGGTGGTGCCTAACTCTAAGACCCCCCCCCCCGGTAGTGCCACTGCCTAACCCAAAGACCCACCTGGCGTTGCCTAACCTTAACCCCCCCCCCCCCCCCTGGTGGTACTTAACCCTAAGATCCTCCTGGTGGTGCCTAACCTTGTATCCCCTGTTTTGTTTGTGTAATGTAAAATATTACAAAAAATACCAATTTTGTATTTTGTGCTTGACCAATTTAGGTTCTCTCCCATTCACAGTGCATTACATTTTATGGCACCAAGAATTAAAGCTTATTCACTCCTGCTTTGTTTCTACAATAGGCAGGTCTGAATGGGAGAATGAAGATGTGTATATAGACATTTGTGTACTGCAGTGAATTAAAATGTCCATTAACCTTTATTTCACTTTTGTAAGAATGATAATGAAAAGTGGCATCAATCCCAGGCATGGATTACAAATTCTATTTTCTGCTGTGAGAACAAGTTGCATAGCATACAGAATTAGGATAATCATATAACACTGTTTGTTTTGGTAAAAAAAAAAATGTAATGTGTTACTGTCTTTTGTGGAGTAGTAGCATAGGCAGTGTCTAGTTGCACTGAAAATATCTAATTATTTTAATGAGTGTTAAAGTGTAACTGTAATAACTCTTAAAGGTAGGCTAGAGGGAAAGGGTTATGGAGGCTGATATATGTATTTAATCTTACACAATATTAGTTGCCTGGCTGTCCTGCTGGTTCTCTGCCTCTATTACTTTTAGCCCTAGACTTTGAACAAGTATGCAGATCATAGTGGCGTAGCAGTTATCGCTCTTGCAATGCAGCGCTGAGTCTCCAGGTTTATATCCTAGCCAGGGCACTATCTGCACGGAGGTTGTATGTTCTCCCCATGTCTGCGTTGGTTTCCTCCAGGCACTCCGATTCTGGTTTCCTACCACATACCAAAAACATACAGATAAGTTAACTGGCTTCCTCCTAAATTGGCCAATGACTATGATACATTGGGCTTGAATCACAAAATGGTGCTAACTTTTAGCACGGCTTTTCGTTTTAGCGTAAAAAAACGGTTATCACGCGCAAAAATTCGTTAACATGAATTTATCGCGTGACCACGAGCGTTAACGAGTGAAAACGTAACTTTAACGAGCGAATGCAAATTTTTGTGCGCGATAACCGTTATCATGTGAAATTCTGTGCAAAGCACTTTTCACAGTGTGCTAACAGTTAGCACCGTTTTGTGAATCAAGCCCATACTGTACACAGACATATGACTATAGTAGGGATTAGATTGTGAGCTCCTCTGAAGGACAGTTATGTGGCAAGTCAATATACTCTGTGTAGTGCTGCGGAAGATGTCGGCACTGTATATACCCGAGTGTAATTCTAGAAATGTAGGTCTGATTCAATGCATAAAAGTGTAGGGGTTGACTTATACATGAGTCATGGGCAACACTGAACACACTGAGTTATGTGTATACTAAAAGTGATATTCCCATTTGAAGCAATTTACCCTGTGGTAAGGGATACTTAGAGATGGTCCGAACGGTTCACCGGCGAATGGGAACCGGCGAACTTCCATGGTTCACGATCGCAGAGAACCGCAAACTTTTCCGGAAGTTCGATTCACCCCCATAGTACATCATTAGGGTCAACTTTGACCCTCAACATCACAGTCAGCAGGCACATTGTAGCCAATCAGGCTACACTCCCTCCTGGAGGCCCTCCCCCCCTTATAAAAGGCAGGCAGCATCAGGCATTTTACTCACTCGTGTGCCTGCAGTAATTACAGAAGGGAGAGCTGCTGCAGACTCTCATAGGGAAAGCTTAGTTAGACTCTTGTAGGCTTGTTAGCTTGCTCCTTGCTGATTCTTATTGCTAAAAAAGCACCCCTCAACAGCTCTTTTGAGAGCTAATCTTGTTCTTGTGATTTTTTTTTTTTGTGACCCACTTGCATTATATACAGCCCTGTCAGTCAGTCGCAGCTGGCCTTTGGCCCCTTAATTCCTACTGTGCCACTACCAGTCCCAGCACATTCAGTGACTACCTGTGTGTGTGACAGGCAGCTGCAAATTTGTAATCCCAATCACTGCACCTGTTCACTGTTTACTCCACCTACCTACCTACGTGAGCGCACACATTGTTAATACCACCAGTCATTGCACCTGTTCACGGTACGTGTATGTGTGTGTGACAGGTGCACATTTGTAATACCCAGCAGCACTGCATATACCTACCTACCTGTTGTTCAGTGCACCCACCTACCCACGTGAGCGCACGCAGTGTGATATTTAATACCACCAGTCACTGTACCTGTTCACGGTACGTGTGTGTGACAGATGCACATTTGTAATACCCATCACTGCATATACCTACCTGTTGTTCAGTGCACCCACCTACCTACGTGAGCGCACGCAGTGGGATATACCACTCCGTGCATACCTGTTAACTGCACTTGTGTGACTTCACATTGTATTAGTCAAGTCAGTGCACACCTTTCACTTCATCCCCCCCAATATGGACAAAACAGGTGGAGGCGGAGGCAGACCCAGAGGAAGGCCACCCAGCAGGTCTGTTCGAGGTCGTGCTGATGTGATTTCGTGCGGCCCTGGACCAAAGTACAGTGCTCAGAAGAAGGCACGTCCCATCAACTCCCAAGATTGTCAGGACGTGGTTGACTATTTAACACAGAACACCTCATCTTCCGCAGCCACCAGCGCTACTACTAGCACCACATCCATTCCATTTGACACTTCGCAGGAGTTATTTGGTGGGGAATTAACTGATTCACAGCAACTACTGTTACAACAAGATGAAGGCGCTAAGCAAGTTACACCACCTTATATGTCTGAGTTAGGCAACATTATGGACATAAGGTGTGAGGAGGAGGATTATGAAGTACCTGCTGTTGGTGCAGTTTATGAGGTGTCTGAGGCAAGCAAAGCTGGGCAGGATGATTATGATGATGACGATGATACGGAGGTTACGTGGGATCCTAAGAGACAAGATGACCAAGGGGACAGTTCAGAGAGGGAGTCAGAGAGGAGTAGGAGGAGAGGAGTTCCTGAAAGAAGCAGGGGGAGCTCGTCATCAGAAACAGCTGGTGGCAGTGTCCGGCGCCATTTATCACCAACTATGGACAGCCAGCCAACATGCCCTTCAATGTCAGCTTCTGATGCCACCATAGTGCCATCACCCCAGGGGGGCTCAGCGGTGTGGCAATTTTTTAGTGTGTCTGCCTTAGATCAGAACAATGCCATCTGTTCTCTCTGCCTCCAAAAATTGAGCCGTGGAAAGACCAACACCCACGTAGGGACAAATGCCTTACGAAGGCACATGCAGAAAAGGCACAAACTGCAATGGGAAGAGCACCAGAGGAAAAGCAGCACACAAAAGAAAAGCCACTCTCCTTCTCTTCCTCCTTCAGGTGCAGCATATTCAGCCGCTTTCTCCCTTGCACCTTCACAATCACAGCCACCCTCCTCCACTCCACCTCTCACCTTGAGTGGTTCCTGCTCCACTGCCCACAGCAGAAGTCAGGTGTCCGTGAGGGAAATCTTTGAGTGGAAGAAGCCAATTTCTGCCAGTCACCCCCTTGCGAGGCATCTGACAGCTGGCTTGGCGGAACTGTTAGCTCGCCAGCTGTTACCATACCAGCTGGTGGACTCTGAGGCCTTCCATAAATTTGTGGCCATTGGGACACCGCAGTAGAAGATACCAGGCCGCAATTATTTCTCTAAAAAGGCGATACCCAAACTGTACCATGAAGTTGAGAGGCAAGTGGTGTCATCTCTGGCACACAGCGTTGGGTCAAGGGTCCATCTGACCACGGATGCCTGGTCTGCCAAGCACGGTCAGGGCAGGTACATTACTTACACAGCCCATTGGGTCAACCTGGTGACCGCTGACAAGCAGGGAGTACGTGGCTGTGCAGCGGATTTACTTGTGACAGCTCCACGGCTTGCAGACAGGCCTGCTGCCACCTCCTCTCCTCCTGCTACATCCTCTTCGCTGTCGTCCTCCTCCTCCTCCTTGGCTGTGTGGCAGTTCAACTCTACTGGTGCTGTGATCTCCTCTTCAGCTACACAGCCCCAGCTCCCCAAGGCCTTGCTGCATGCCAGGTACGACGGTGTCACACCATCTTAGACATGTTTTTCCTCGAAGCGGAGAGTCACACCGGAGCAGCTCTCCTGGCTGCTCTGAACAAACAGGTGGATCAGTGGCTGACCCCGCACCAACTGGAGATCGGCATTGTGGTGTGTGACAACGGCAGCAATCTCATTTCGGCTTTGAATTTGGGAAAGTTGACACAAGTACCCTGCATGGCACATGTGCTCAATCTGGTAATTCAGAGATTTGTGTGTAAGTACCCAGGCTTACAGGATGTCCTAAACCAGTCCAGGAAGGTGTGTGGGCATTTCAGGCGGTCTTACAAGGCCATGGCATGCTTTGCCGATATTCAGCGAAGAAACAACTTGCCGGTGAGATGTTTGATTTGCGATAGCCCTACTCGCTGGAATTCAACCATCCTGATGTTCAACCGCCTGCTGCAACAGGAGAAAGTCGTCAAACAGTATCTCTACAACTACAGTCAAAGGACACAGTCTGGGGAGATGGGGATGTTCTGGCCGAAGTACTGGACACTCATGCAAAATGCCTGCAGGCTTATGCAGCCGTTTGAGGAGGTGACAAACCTGGTGAGTCGCAGTGAAGGCGCCATCAGTGACTTGATCCCATATGCCTTCTTCCTGGAGTGTGGCGTGCGTAGAGTGGTGGATCAAGCTGTGGAGGAGCGTGAACAGGAATGGGAGGAAGAGTTGTGGGATCAATTTTCAGCAGAAGCAGATGATTCCTCAACACCTGCGGTAGCACAGAGGGGGGAGGAGGAGGAGGAGGAAGAGTCGTTTGGGGAAGGGGAGTCAGATGATGAGGAAGGTGTTGTTTTGGAGGAGGAGGATGAGGCGGAAGAAAACTGCAGCAGGTGTCGCAGGGGCCTTGTGCTGCTCAACTTTCCCATGATATTGTTCGTGGCTGGGGGGAGGAGGAGAACTTAGCTGACATCATTGAGGAAGAGCAAGAGGAGATGGATAGGACGTCTGCATCCAACTTTGTGCAGATGGCATCTTTCATGCTGTCCAGCCTGTTGAGGGACCCACATATAAAAAAACTCAAGGGGAATGAGCTGTACTGGGTGGCCACGCTACTAGACCCTCGGTATAGGCACAAAGTGGCGGAGATGTTTCCAAATCACCAGAAGGCAGAAAGGATGCAGCACTTGCAGAACAAGCTGGCAACTATGCTTTACAATGCGTTTAAGGGTGATGTCACAGCACAACGAAATCAAGGTACCACTGCCAGTAATCCTTCTTCCATGTCCACGCAGGCAAGGACAGGACGCTCCAGCGATCTCATGGTGATGTTGGACATGCGGACATTCTTTAGTCCAACGCCTCGCCTTAGCGCTTCCAGAGCCACCCTCCACCAATGCCTTGACCGGCAGGTAGCCAACTACCTGGCGTTAAGTGTGGATGTAGACACTTTGAGCAGCGATGAACCCTTGGACTACTGGGTGCGCAGGCTTGACCTGTGGCCAGAGATGTCCCAATTTGCCATCCATCTTCTGTCTTGCCCTGCCTCAATCGTCCTGTCAGAAAGGACCTTCAGCGCAGCTGGAGGCATTGTCACTGAGAAGAGAAGTCGCCTAAGTCAAAAAAGTGTTCAGTACCTCACCTTTATCAAAATGAATGAGGCATGGATCCCGGAGGGCCACTGCCCGCCTGAAGACTAAGACAGTCCCCGCACACAGCATCTCTGCCTGCGTGCCATGTGACTGCCTGCCCCATGACTAAGTCGCTCCCCACACAGCATCTCTGCCTGCAGGCTGCTTGACTGCCTTCTCCTCCACCACCAACAGGGTCCAGGACTCCAGGCGGATTCCTGAATTTTTAAGGCCGCTGCTCGCAGCGGACCCTATAATAATTTTTCTGGTGCGTGTACATGCCTGCCTAATTTTTCTGGCTGCACTGCGGCTACAACAACAAAACAAAAGGCATGAACATGTGTCAATTCCCCTTCGTGATCATTACCTTACTGCGGTGATGGGGCTTGCGTATCACAATGAAGCAATGACCGCCGGCTATACGAGCCTCGGGGGGTGGCACACCAAAGATAATAAGGTTGTTGCTTCATTGTGGACAGACCAAATTCGATCAGCTGGACAGTCACTGTTGTTCTGTCATTGAGCTACCTCAGCCTGGCAACCATATGGGCTTGAAAACCGCTATCGCCTGAACTCTCGCCATGGTGCGCACCAGTCCAGCATGGCCGTCACAACACAAACAGCTGTTTGCGGTGCGTTACACAGTGAGTTTGGTGTGTCTGTGTGAAGCAGTACTCTAATTACACTCCCTGATTGATGTATACACATGCAAGATGTTTTAAAGCACTTTGGGCCTCCAATTTAGCATGCAAAGTGATTTCTGCCCTTAAAACAATGCTTTGCTTCAAATCCAGATTTTTCCCCGGGTCTTTTGGTGTCTATCCCACTCATCCATGCAAAAACTCAGATGTTAGACCCGTTGAAACATCTTTTCCATCACTTTTGTGGCCAGCATAAATGTTTCTAGTTTTCTAGTTCACCTCCCCATTGAAGTCTATTGCAGTTGCAAAAGTTCGCAAGTTCACAAATGTTTGCGGAGGTTCGAAAACGCGGTTCGCGAACCTGAAATCGAAGGTTCGGACCATCACTACAACAGGGTCCACCAGGACTCCAGGCAGATTCTAGCAGCGGCCGCTATAATAATTTTTCTGGTGCATGTACAAGCCTGCCTAATTTTTCTGGCTGCACAGCAGCTGCAACAACAAAACAAATGGCATTTACATGTGTCAATTCCCCTTCGTGATCATTACCTTGCGTATCACAATTAAGCAATGACCGCCGGCGATATGAGTGTGTTGGGGTTGGGGGGCACACCTGATCCAAGAAGATAGATAATAAGGTCGTTGCTTTATTGTGGACAGACCAAATTCGATCACCTGGACACTCAGTCACTGTTGTTCTGTCATTCAGCTACCACAGCCCGCCGACCATATGGGCTTGAAAACCGCCATCGCGTGCACTCTGGCCATAGTGCGCACCAGTCCAGCATGGCCGTCACTACAAAACAGCTGTTTTGCGGTGCGTTACGTAGTGAGTTTGGTCTGTCAGTGTGAAGCAGTACACTAATTAAACTCCCTGATTGATGTATACACATGCAAGATGTTTTAAAGCACTTTAGGCCTCCAATTTAGCAATAAAAAGTGATTTCTGCCCTTAAAATGCTGCTGTGCGCCAAATCCTGATTTTTCCGGGGGAGTTTTGGTGTGTATCCCACTCTGCCATGCCCCCCTCCAGGTGTTAGACCCCTTGAAACATCTTTTCCATCACTTTTGTGGCCTGCATAAATGTTTCTAGTTTTCAAAGTTCGCCTCCCCATTGAAGTCTATTGCAGTTCAGGGAAGTTCGCATGTTCGCGAACTTTAGCGGAAGTCCACGTTTGTGGTTTGTGAATAAAAAATCGGAGGTTCGAGCAATCTCTAGTGATACTTAGCGGGAAGGAAATGCTAAGAAAACATAGGTCTGAATGTCCTGGCCACAACAATTAAGAAGGAAAAGGGCAGGGGGGAAATACTGAACTGCATAAAAGGGAGTGAATCATTGCAGAACTTGAGGGCCTGGAGAAGGCGTTGGCTGCACTTAAGGGACAGGAGAGGTTAATGGCTGCAATACTGTATGCAGTGCAGTCAGTAAACCCTCCTGGACCCCACGTGCGGCCATTAACTTGCTGGGTAGACTTATACTTGAGTCAATAAAACATTCCAGCTTAAAAGGGTTGAATATTGGAGTCGGCTTATACACGAGATCGACTTGTATTTTAGTATATACTGGTAAATACTAAATAATAATTATAGATGAGATGCTCCTAAGAAAAAGCTGACACAATTAGCTGCATACTTGTTTTAGGTTTGCGATTCAGCCACTGCTGATGCCAGAATGATCAACAGGACTGCCAGGCACATGGTATTGTTTAAAAGAAAATAAATGTGTCAGTTTCCATATACCTGTCATTTCAGGTTCTCTTTAAATATTTACTTTACAACCTGGCATCATCAGTACTGTAATTTTAGCCTTACACAGTGATATACAGTAATGCTCTGAGATCCAGCAAGTGAACAATCACCCCTTCAAAAATTATTTGGGTGGAAATGGGTGCTGAAAGCTTCTCGGTCCAACCCACCTCCCAAAATCTGAGCATAATTTTGTCTCTGTAGCCATACAGAAAATTATCTTACAGTGGAAAGTGCAAATTTGCAAGATTTTAGAACATTTTTTTAATTTAATTTAATTAGTTCGTTTTTCAAATCATTGGCAGCACTATATCAACATAAAATGTATCTGGACCTTTATGATGTTTCTGTTCTTGCAGAGAAATATTCCAAAGTAAATCAACAAGTGTATGATGCAAGCAAAGAGTAAACCGTGCCCCACACATTCAGTTGTGAAGAAGGCATGTGCCAAATTTCAGCCTGTCAAGTTTGAGATCAAAGATGCAACAAGATCTGGGAGGCCTTGAACAGTATGAACTCCTGAATTTTGTTGATCATACTCATCATAACCTGATTTTTTGGGCAGACTGGTAAATCCCAACTAATGCTGAGACCCTAGCAATATCCAGAATAGGTGTTAGGTTTATAATTCATTAGCAGTTGGTGATGCAGGATCTCTGAATGGCGATAAGAAACTAGCTAGACATGAGTTTACAGCAGCGATCTAGTGATAATTTCTTTGACTAACACATAACTATTGTAGAAACTGAACGCTTAAACTGAAATGGACACAAGGTGGCACTGTGAGTTTTTGTTGATATGCTTGTTCAGTGTTATTGGCTGTCATATTACTTTTACTCTATAGTTTAAAAATGTTTATTCCACCATGTGAGATTTGGATGAATCTCCCATTTTCCCAGCGTGATTCACATGTAAAGACTTCTTACAAGTTGAAAAACTGAGCGTTTCCAGTATGATCTGGCTGGGGACCAATGGAACAATCCTTGCAGTGGCAGTAGTGGTGTACTTTATAGCCAAGTAAATTCCAGACCCCAAAAATATGCAGGCAATGTCATAGCCATGGCTTTAGTTGATGAGAGAGTCACTTGGATGCCTATCTAGAAGGATTAAACGCATAATGCAGAATTTTACTCCAATTTGCTGCTCCAATTTGCTGTGTAATTTAAAAGAGGATATTGAAAGAAAGCCATAAAAGGTTGCTGCAGGTTTTCATTACACTTCAGCAGACATCTGATAAAGAATTGATTGCTACTGCTGCACCACTCTATGCAGTTTAGCAGTGTACCCACTGCTCTGTGCTTATTATGTAGTCTACATCCTGACCCTGCATTGCAAGCATTCCACTGTAATACTAATTGTTTCTTCTGTAATTAATCTTATCTCAGTCAGCCTGGCTTTTTTTCTGGTTCATTGCTTAAGAGAGGAAAGCTTCTTATATCCCCTCCAACATTCATCCTCCTCACTGATTGGCCGAGGGCAGTTCAGTGTGACATGAGACTGAGAAGGGAAATACTCCTCATCCCTCTTCAGAAGCTGCTGAAATACGGTCTATTCTATGCTCACATGTGTTTACAAAGCAAGCTAAATCTGACAGTGCAGTTTCTAGTACAGAGTTCAGTGGGAAGGAGGACGGCAATGCATACACCATTTCAGGCAGAGCAGAAAAAAACGAGAGGGAGGAAATGACATCAGGATTGGCTTCAGCCAGATGCAGTAGATATGAAAACTGCCTTGAACATTTTTCTCTTTATTTACTATATATAATTCACTGAAATAATAACGTGGACAGTTCAACCCATGTTATATAAATAGAAAAAGTATTGATCTAGTTTTATATATGTGTTTTTTGTAAGACTTTTCACAAACATTATCAAAGTCTTCCACCATAACTGGGGAGATTCTAGTGAAATCAGCAGCCACATTTGCCTTGTGGGCACATTAGACAACAACAAGGATTTATGAGGATTTTCCTTGTAAACAATCACAAATTATTCCTTATCGATGTTAGCTTGAGCTACAGGTCAATTGTAGCCCTTGCAGTTGATCAAAAGATGTGGTTATCAATCATTTCGCTTCCATTTTTGATTGTTTTACTTCGATTTATGGTGTTTTGTCTAATCAAATGTGTCAGTTTTGCAAAACTGATTTATGAGATTCTCACGAACAGAACAGAAGTTCAGCAAAAATCTCACAAACTTGCCAATGACTATTTTGCTCATCACCTAATTAGAAGCTCTCAATACATTGCAGTAAAGAAAGATTTTGTTCTAGACACAAAACTTGCCAAGTAAAAACGTGCCAAGCAAATCAAAGTGCAGAGTTAATAATTAAACATTATTTCATGATAGGTTGTACTTTCTGCAACAACAAAAAAATAAAACATTTTTGGGGGGTTATAAACATCACATATTAATAAAATTAATGGAATACAATATCTTTACATACCATTTAAAGAATAAAGATAGCTATGTCTCAATGTTGAATACATTACACTGTCTAAACCAGAAGTAAAAATTTCTCCCCTCTCCCAAAAAACCCCCAACCCATAATACACCCCCCCCCCCCCCCCCGCACCCTCCACACACACACACACACACACACACACTTAATTGAGAAGTAAAAAAAATAAATGAAATCAACAAAATGAATTATCTAAATATAATTATATTATAAAACATGAACCCTGAGTTAAAAACACTTAAATCTAAAATTCTGTTACATGCAGAATTCAGAGTTCAAAAGAATAAAGTTAAAAAACAACATCTAAACATACAGTATTTTTTTTAACCTATACTCCTGGGTGATCTCGTGAGATATATTTTTTGTTAGGGCAACGATCTTGTCTTGTTTCAGGAATGATTGACACCTTAAAATGGTTCTTTGTTTCCCAGCTTACTCCCAAGGCTCCTTTAAACATAAAATCAGGGGCAGACAGACAGATAAAGTGTTAAATAAATAAACAACGCTGTTCCCATTGACGACATTGTATACAGTTGTTTTTTTATTTCTGGAAGCATGCCATTTTTATGCTGACTTGAATATTTATATTCCTAGCCCAATATGTGCAAGGACAAAAATGACAGCATTAGAACTTGTAATGTTATTTTATTTCAACAATAACCGTTAAAAGGACAACCCTACTTAAAATATCGATAATGGTCAAAAACTGGAACCTTGTAATTCACTAATTATATAGGTAAAAAAAAAACAGCGTTTTGTAAAAAATAATACTTTTTAATGGCTAACTGATAGAGTTTAATTATGCATGTTTTCTGGGATCTAGTCCCCTTCTTCAGGCATATTTCCAGATGTTAGCTGAAGTAAAACACTGATGCAGGTAAATAGCAAACACGAAGATCATGAAGCCAAATCAATCATGTTACATAAAGTGTCATGAATCCTGTTCCACAATTTAAACCTTCTGTTAATGTCTTGAACATTTTCATAAATTTGTACTCTATTTTTCTTGATTGTTCATTTTTGAAGTTACCCTTAAGAACAAGTACTTTTAGATCTTGCATGCTGTGTCTTGGTTCATTTTATTGATTTCAAAACCTTTAGAACTAATTATTGGAACCCAAATTGGCTTGGTAAGCTTAGTGGCCCATGACCTACATACACAGGTGAATCCAATTATGAGAAAGAGTATTTAAGGGGGTCAATTTTAAGTTTCCCTTCTCTTTTAATTTTCTCTGAAGAGTAGCAACATGGGGGTCTCAAAACAACTCTCAAAGGGCCTGAAGAGAAAGATTGTTCGCCATCATGGTTTAGGGGAAGGATACAGAAAGCTGTCTCAGAGATTTCTGCTGTCTGTTTCCACAGTTAGGAACACATTGAGGAAATGGGAGGAAATGGAAGACAAAAGGCTCAGTTCAAGTTAAGGGTTTGAAGTGGCAGACCAAGAAAAATCTCATAGATAGACAGAAGCGGCAAATTGTGAGAACAGTCAGAGTCAACCTACAGACCAGCACCAAAGACCTACAACATCATCTTGCTGCAGATGGAGTCACTGTGCATCGTTCAACCATTCGGCGCACTTTACACAAGGAGATGCTGTATGCGAGAGTGATGCAGAGGAAGCCCACAGCACAAACAGAGCCACTTGAGGTATGCTAAAGCACATTTGGACAAGCCAGCTTCATTTTGGAATAAGGTGTTGTGGACTGATGAGTTATTTGGGCATAACAAGGGGCATTATGCATGGAGGAAAAAGAACACAGGATTCCAAAGAAAAAAAACACCTGTTACCTACAGTAAAATATGGTGGTGGTTCTATCATGCTGTGAGGCTGTGTAGCCAGTGCAGGGACTGGGAATCTTGTCAAAGTTGAGGGATGCATGGATTCCACTCAGTATCAGCAGATTCTGGAGATCAATGTCTAGGAATCAGTGACAAAGCTGAAGCTGCGCCGGGGCTGGATCTTTCAACAAGACAACGACCCTAAACACTGCTCAAAATCCACTAAGGCATTCATGCAGAGGTGCAAGGTTCTGGAATGGCCATCTCAATCCCCAGACCTGAATATAATTGAAAATCTGTAGTGTGAGTTGAAGAGAGCTGTCCATGCTCGGAAGCCATCAAACCTGAATGAACTAGAGAGGTTTTGTAAAGAGGAATGGTCCAAAATACCTTCAACCACAATCCAGACTCTCATTGGAACCTACAGGAAGTGTTTAGAGGCTGTAATTCCTGCAAAAGGAGGATCTACTAAATAATGATTTCATTTCTTTTTTGCGGTGCCCACATTTATGCACCTGTCTAATTTTGTTTAAACAAATGTTGTACACTGTCTCTAAATCCAATACACTTCATTTCACCTCTCAAATATCACTGTGTGTGTCTCCTATATGATATATTTAACTGACATTTTTTATCGTAACAACCAACGATTTACACAGAAAAAGCATGACTTTCGCATCCCACTGTATATATATATATAAATATTGTGCATATATATATATATATATATATATATATATATATATACACATTATATACACAGTATATCCAGTATATATCTACATAAGTATATATGCAGTAGAATCCGTTTATAGTAAACTCCAAGGGACCAGGAAAAGTAGTTTACTATATCAGAATCTTACTATATCAGAATTGGTCATTGTGTGTACATATATATACATATACATGTACATGTATATATATATATATATATATATATATATATATATATATATATATATATATATATATATATATATATATATATATATATATATATATATACATACAGTAGGTTTACTTTTCATGAATGCAGCGGGAGCATTACCTTAATCGTTCAATAATATTTATGCTGCAAGGCAGGGCTCAATATTTTTTGATGGATACAAACCACACTTGTACTTGGTAGTATGCCAGTAAGAATTTCATATATGTTTAGTCTCATTTTATGCCTATAGCGTAGAGAGTTGTTAGGCAGTGAAAATCTTCAGTAGCTAAAGTGGTTTTAAAGTGTAAATGAATTCAGGAACTCTGCTATAGACATATGCTGTGGGTAAGCTTAGAAATATGATTCCAGAATATATTTTGTGTACACAGATAAAGGTACAGAAGAAGTTAATCTTCCAATTGCTGTCCTCCCTCTTCTCCAATGTAAACAAGCTTCCAAGAAGGGAGCTGAAGAGTCAGTAATAACCATTTAGAGTGTGAATCAGCTCTCAGATGTCATCTGGAATATATTCTCTGCAGGACGGGGTAATTACAGAATTTACAAAGATCAAGATGGCAGCCCCGCTAGTCCAGAAACTACAGATTTTACAGCTGTTGCCAGCAACGTAAGACTATACTATGAACTATTTCAATAATATTATTCAAGTGAAATAAAAGGTTAGTTTGTTATTCCATTATTTTTCATTTTGATTTTAACCAAGCATTGTTTAGCAGACTGTAATTAGACAGATCTTCTGTACATAATGATTTGTTGCATATCTTCAAACTAACCCAAGAAAACTATTCCCCAAATGAACTACTAAACGTTGAGGTAAATGTATGATAGCCATAAGTAGAGATACCCTATTCACCGGAAGGATGAAGAATGGGGGGACTTCTAGGCTCTAAGCAAAACTGTTGATGGATTCTAAGACTCCTGTTATAACATTGGCAATCGTTAAAAACAACAGTGACGACTCATAGCTGATACAACCTGTACAGCCAGCACAGCACCCATTCACACACGGCTGCAGGCCTTATAACACAGTATGAAATTCAACTTGCAAGAGGTAGCATGCATGCAGTTAGTGCTTTTTAGCTTCTACTTATCGCACAATTCAGCTGCTGTTATGCACAGAAAGCAGATAGCAGAATGCATTCCCCCAGCCATGTGGCAAATTGAGTGAAGCACATTTGCAGTGAAACATGCAGCAAGACTGAACTTGTGACATAGAGATCTTCCATATGTGTGAACATGAGTCTGTTGTTATGCCACACCCAACATTAATATTTTAAAGGAGATCCGAGATAAACCTTTACTCATTGCATAACTGTGTTCCTTTCATATAGTTTATAGGGCATTCCTCAAGCCAAATACTTTTTTCGTTTTGTTTTAATAATCGAATTCCCTATAAAGTAAACAAGGCTCGCCCACAGCTCCTTTTGTGCCTTGGCACTGTAGCAAGGGCTTATGGGAGCTCAGTCTGGGCAGGAGGAGGTTACTAACCATTGATATCAGAGGCAGAGGGGAGGAGGGATGAGGAGAAGGGACTGAATTTACACACAGGCAAGCTGATAGCATCTCCAGCCCTCAGCCTGTGACAATGTGACAAACAGAACATGGCTGCCCTCATTGTATCACAGGAATAAATAATCATAAACTTGTGAAGCTGTTTGCATCTAGATTTGCTGTGTAAACTATCTAAACTTTAGATAAGATATATAGGCAAGTTACTTGTTATAATTAGGTTTTTTTATCTCAGTTCCACTTTAAGCAAGACACAGGCTGGCGTGCCTTGTTGCATGTTTCACTGTAAATGTGCCTTGCTTCACTCAATTTGCCACATGGCTAGAGGACTGCATTCTGCTATGACAGCTTTCTATGCATAACAGCAGCTGATACACACGGCTGGATTCCTGGAAAGGTCACAAAGGCACAGGCCTTGGGCATCTGCAGCCCATGGGGCACCTGGTCATGACAAAGAGGTTGATACATATGAAACAGAAGGCTGTAAAAAGGAAGCAAAACATGACAAAGGGAAGTTAATGTCCAAGGGAGCTGTTCATGAAAGAGTGGCACTGCAGCGCATGGATGTTACACATGGAAAAGGGGGCTGTACATGGAATGGGAGGGGTGCTGCTGCAAAAGGAATTGGAGTCACAACACACTTGGCCTATGGGCAGAAACATTATAAATCCTGTCTAGAATATTCATACATTAATAATAAAAAGGCTTTAGGCATTATTATAAGGAAACAAATATGGCAGCCTCCAGATCCCTTTTACTACAGAGTTACTTTAATAACAGAGCTCCTTTTTCTATTATAAGGGGATGGTGAACCCCATTTAATTTGATACATTTTTGTACTGATGTATGATGAGCAGCAGATGGGCCAAACATCAGATTTTAGGTTCGCGAATTTCAAACGCGAATTTCCCAAAAAAAGTTAATCTGTTATTTGCAGTGGGCTCCATAGACTTACATGGCAGGCCAACGCCCACCGACTTTAGTGGTTAATAGCAAAGCCCTTTTATGTGAAATACCAAATTTGCAGGGTATGTGGAGGGGGCAGTGCGTACAAGAGGTGAGTACTTTGTACCCCTATACTCATTTCTCCTGGATGGGGGCGGGCATCTGGGGGCCCCCTTATTAAAGGGGACTCCCAGAGGCCACCATTAACACCCCCAGGTCTTCGTCGACCCCCACCTCCTCCTGGGGCACCAAAGGTGGGGAAGAGCCTCTTATCCATAGATTGGACAAGGGCTCTGGGAGGAGTGGGAGGCTTGGCCGCCCCTCCCTCCCAGAGCCCCCCATTTCATGGACCATGCAGGCTAGTATAGCTCAGGGAGCAAATCCCCACACGGCTGGGGCTCCACATTCTGGCTATCACAGCCTTCATGGGGGACAACGGGTTAAAGAGGCTCCGGAGGGGGGACCCCACGTCATTTGTTTGTAAATTTCCCACACTCTGAACATTAAAAAAACATTTTTCAAAAAATAGGTAAAGTTGTCAGGGATCTTTATACAGCCATATTGCCACTGTATAGCCATACCTGGCCAAAGTGTTGTCACTTCCACCACTGCATACGGACACCCTGGAAACCCTGTCATGAAATTCATTGCTCTTTCTTTTGATAAATGTAAATTTACACTACCGTTAGGTTTGCTACATTATCTGTCATTTACTGCATTTAAATGTATTCTTTTTTTTCTATGAAATTTTAAAATCGATTTTCTCAAAAACTAGAAGTTATTTTTGTACCCACTGTCCCCCTCCATACACCCTGCAAATTTGGTGTTTCTAACATGTAAGGGGGCTTTGCTTTTAACCACTAAATTTGGCATCCGGTCACCTGCGATTAAAGTGTATGGGGAAAATGCGAACGCAAATTTTTTTAAATGAAAATTCACGTTAAAATGCAAACAGCGAACACCCCTTGTTCCCTGCGAACTACTTCCCGGCAGAACAGTTTGGCCCATCTCTATTCTTTATTTGATATATAATGTTCCTCTGCACACGGCTTTCCAACATGGTTACATTGGCTTCATACGAGTGTAACATCTCACTGCCCTAAGGTCAGTATCACAATCACACTTCTGTGTGCGCATTGCCTCTGAAGACGCTCAGGAGAGCGAAACGGTCGTAAGGCGGCCCCCACCGCTCCCACCTCACCCCACAGCCATCTGAGTATCGGGTAGGATCTATTCTTTGCATGGATGTTTTATTAAGCATGTTGCATGAAGCCATTATGGAATAAAGCTTTTTTATGTTGACAACTTTGCATGTGCCGACCATCCCTCTGCTTTTTGCTTTACAATCACACTTCTACTAGATTGCAAATATCTATACAGCATGGTGAGTCTTTGCCTCTCAGTGGAGAAGATCTGCAGAGATTCACATTTAACACTGGTTCTAGAACACCTCAAATAATAAAAATTACAGTAAATACCAGCCTTGTAACTGCACAGTGACATCCTGCGTCCCACTGAGAGTGTAAGCCTTTTGCACAGCAGTAAGTCCTAGGAAACAGTAAGCCATTGAACACATACCAATACATCTAAAGCAATGATCTATTTGTTAAAACATATTCAGAGTATTAAGTAAAATAAACTGCACATCCCAAATATTAGAATATGTTTCATCTTTATCCAAGCTTTTACCATGACTGCTAAAGAACACATGAAGTGAAATTTAAAATGCAAATAAAGCATGTATTCTTTCTCTTAAAAATGGGCTCACAATGTAATCCCTGCCATAGTCATATGTCTATATTGTGTAGTGTATGCCTCGCAATCTAGAGCCAATTTAAGGGTAAGCCAATTAACTTACTGGTATGTTTTTGGGATGTGGGTGGAAAATTAAGTGCCTGGAGGAAACCCACACAAACATGGGGAGAACATACAAACTCCATGCAGATAGTGCCCTGACTAGGATTGGAACCAGGGACCTAGCGCTGCAAGGCAAAAGTGCTAACCATTACACCATCACACTGCCCCCCAGTAGTACTAGTGGTAATGTGTATGCTAATATATAGTATCAAAAAAAATTGTTTTATTGATAGTTGTTGGTTAAATAAGTACTCTGGCTCCCCAAAGTCTTTATTTCAAAGTTTGTGTTCACTTCAGGTGGGCTCAATAGAGATGGCGCGAACCGCCGATTTTCGGTTCGCGAACCGGGTTCGCGAACTTCCGCGGAAGGTTCGGTTTGCGGAAAAGTTCGCGAACCGCAATAGACTTCAATGGGGAGGCGAACTTTGAAAACTAGAAAAAATTATACTGGCCACAAAAGTGATGGAAAAGATGTTTCAAGGGGTCTAACACCTGGACGGGGGCATGACGGAGTGGGATACATGCCAAAAGTCCCGGGGAAAAATCTGGATGTGACGCAAAGCAGCGTTTTAAGGGCAGAAATCACATTGAATGCTAAATTACAGGCCTAACGTGCTTTAAAACATCTTGCATGTGTGTACATCAATCAGGGAGTGTAATTAGAGTACTGCTTCACACTGACACACCAAACTCACTGTGTAACGCACCGCAAACAGCTGTTTGTGTTGTGACGGCCATGCTGGACTACTGCGCAACATGGCGAGATTGCTCTTCCTCACTCAGTGATGTCAGGTGATGTGTGACTTCCTTCTCAACTTTCCATGGCATTGTTAAAAAGCTTACGTTTTGTTTTTAAATTACATTTTCTACTTGCTGTGTACTTGTTCAGTACCGCTACAATGAGAATCCTGTGGAGGCGGGCAAGTCTGCCATTTTGACCCCGGGTAATGGCCGGGGAATGAGGGGTTTGAATCCGGTGTGGAGCCTGAGCAACGGCTACCACTACACATCCAAGGAAGGCAGCAGGCAGGCATGCACGCCCGCCCGCCCGCCCCGAGGTAGTGACCAAAAATAACAATACAGGAGGAGGACTTTCGAGGCCCTGCTGTGTATTTGAAATGAATGTACTTTAAATCCTTTAACGAGAACCAGTTATGGCGGGCAAAGATGACACCACATTCCTTTCACGAGAATCATATGGAGGCGGGCAAGTCTGCCATTTGTGACTCCGGGTAATGGCCGGGGAATGAGGGGTTTGAATCCGGTGTGGAGCCTGAGCAACGGTTACCACTGCACATCCAGGCAAGGAGGGCAGCAGGCAGGCAGGCATGCATGCCCGCCCTGAGGTAGTGACCAAAAATAACAATACAGGACTCAGGAGGACCTTTTGCGGCCCTAATTATCATGAATCAACTTTAAATCCTTTAACGGGAATCCGTTATGGCGGGCAAAGATGACACCACATTCCTTTCACGAGAATCATATGGAGGCGGGCAAGTCTGCCATTTGTGACCCCGGGTAATGGCCGGGGAATGAAGGGTTTGAATCCGGTGTGGAGCCTGAGCAACGGCTACCACTGCACATCCAGGCAAGGAGGGCAGCAGGCAGGCAGGCAGGCATGCACGCCCGCCCTGAGGTAGTGACCAAAAATAACAATACAGGACTCAGGAGGACCTTTTGCGGCCCTAATTGTCATGAATCAACTTTAAATCCTTTAACGGGAATCCGTTATGGCGGGCAAAGATGACACCACATTCCTTTCACGAGAATCATATGGAGGCGGGCAAGTCTGCCATTTGTGAGTGACCCCGGGTAATGGCCGGGGAATGAGGGATGGAATCCGGTGTGGAGCCTGAGCAACGGCTACCACTGCACATCCAAGGAGGGCAGCAGGCAGGCATGCAATACAGGACTTTGAGGCCCTAATTGTAATGAATCAACTTAAAATCCTTTTAACGGGAATCCGTTATGGAGGGCAAGTCTGCCATTGTCACCGCGGGGAATAAAGGTTAGATTCCGGCCCGAAGTGGGAGCCTGCTGAGACCCATGCTGTAGCTGCCCTGACCGTGCTTTGCAGACCAGGCATCTGTGGTCAGATGGACCCTTCACCCAGCGGAAGACAAACCAAGTCGAAAGCATTTGCCAAGAATGTTTTACGGAGGGCAAGTTTTTTTGCCCTTTTTTTAAATTGTTTGAAAATGATAGATGGTTGTATTTTTAAATTGTTTGAAACTTTAGATGGTTGTATTTTTAAATTGTTTGAAACTTTAGATGGTTGTATTTTTAAATTGTTTAAAAGTGTATCCATTCAAGTGCAAGTTATGCACTGACTGCCAGGTATAATGTGCAGTCACAGATGCAGTGAAAGGTATGCAGTGACTGCAAACAGCTGTTTGTGTAGTGACGGCCGTGCTGGACTGGTGAGCACCATGACGAGAGTGCAGGTGATGGTGGCTTTTCAGCCCATATGCTCGCCTGGCTGATGTAGCTGAATGACAGAACAGTGACTGTCCAGCTGATCAAATTTGGTCTGACCACATTGAAGCAACGACCTTATTATCTTTTGTGTGCCACCGCCACCCGAGACACTCAAATAGCCGGCGGTCATTGCTTCATTGTAATGCGCAAGCCCCTTCACCGCGGCAAGGTAATGATCACGAAGGGGGATGGGCACATGTACACGCACCAGAAAAATTAGTGTAGAGGCCGCTGCTAGAAGCGGCCTTAAAAATTCAGGAATCCTCCTAGAGTCCTGGACCCTGTTGGTGGTGGCGGAGAAGGCAGTCAAGCGGCCTGCAGGCAGAGATGCTGTGTGTGGGGTCTGACTTAGTCTTCGGTCGTGCAGTAGCCCTCCGTGATCCATTCCTCATTCATTTTGATAAAGGTCAGGTACTGAACACTGTCGTGACTTAGGCGACTTCTCTTCTCAGTAACTATGCCTCCAGCTGCACTGAAGGTCCTTTCTGACAGGACGCTTGCGGCAGGGCAAGAGAGAAGTTGTATGGCAAATTGGGACAGCTCTGGCCACAGGTCAAGCCTGCGCAACCAGTAGTCCAAGGGTTCATCGTCGCTTTTCGCAGAGTCTACATCCACACTCAAGGCCAGGTAGTTGGCTACCTGCAGGTCCAGGCGTTGGTGGAGGGTGGATCCGGAAGGATCATGGTGAGGAGTTGGACTAAAGAACGTCCGCATGTCCGACATCACCCTGAGATCGCTGGTAGAGTTGGGCCGAACCTCCGATTTTCGGTTCGCGAACCGGGTTCGCGAACTTTCGTGGAACGTTCGGTTCGCGGAAAAGTTCGCGAACCGCAATAGACTTCAATGGGGATGCGAACTTTGAAAAAAAAAAATAATTATGCTGGCCACAAAAGTGATGGAAAATATGTTTCAAGGGGTCTAACACCTGGAGGGGGGATGGCGGAGTGGGATACATGCCAAAAGTCCCCGGGAAAAATCTGGATTTGACGCAAAGCAGCGTTTTAAGGGCAGAAATCACATTGAATGCTAAATGACAGGCCTAAAGTGCTTTCAAACATCTTGCATGTGTATACATCAATCAGGTAGTGTAATTAAGGTACTGCTTCACACTGACACACCAAACTCACCGTGTAACGGGTATACAGTGGCGGGTTCACTGAACAGAACAGGTATACAGTGGCGGGTTCACAGAACAGGTATGCAGTGGCGGGTCCACTGAACAGAACAGGTATGCAGTGGCGGGTTCACTGAACAGGTATACAGTGGCGGGTCCACTGAACAGAACAGGTATGCAGTGGCGGGTTCACTAAACAGAACAGGTATACAGTGGCGGGTTCACAGAACAGGTATGCAGTGGCGGGTCCACTGAACAGAACAGGTATGCAGTGGCGGGTTCACTGAACAGGTATACAGTGGCGGGTCCACTGAACAGAACAGGTATGCAGTGGCGGGTTCACTGAACAGAACAGGTATACAGTGGCGGGTTCACAGAACAGGTATGCAGTGGTGGGTTCACAGCACAGGTATGCAGTGGTGGGTTCAATGAACAGGTATACAGTGGCGGGTCCACTGAACAGAACAGGTATGCAGTGGTGGGTTCACAGCACAGGTATGCAGTGGTGGGTTCACAGCACAGGTATGCAGTGGTGGGTTCACAGCACAGGTATGCAGTGGTGGGTTCACAGCACAGGTATGCAGTGGTGGGTTCACAGCACAGGTATGCAGTGGTGGGTTCACAGCACAGGTATGCAGTGGTGGGTTCACAGCACAGGTATGCAGTGGTGGGTTCACAGCACAGGTATGCAGTGGTGGGTTCACAGCACAGGTATGCAGTGGTGGGTTCACAGCACAGGTATGCAGTGGTGGGTTCACAGCACAGGTATGCAGTGGTGGGTTCACAGAACAGGTATGCAGTGGTGGGTTCACAGCACAGGTATGCAGTGGTGGGTTCACAGCACAGGTATGCAGTGGTGAGTTCACAGCACAGGTATGCAGTGGTGGGTTCACAGCACAGGTATGCAGTGGTGGGTTCACAGCACAGGTATGCAGTGGTGGGTTCACAGAACAGGTATGCAGCCAGACAGGAACAAGTTAAGCCTAACTAATCTTTCCCTGAGAGACAGTCTGCAGCAGCTCGCCCTACTCTCACTAACGCAGGCAGCACACGAGTGACCGTAATGGCCGCCGCTGCCTGCCTTATATAAGGGGGGGTGGGGCTCCAGGGGCTAGTGTAGCCTAATTGGCTACACTGGGCCTGCTGACTGTGATGTAGAGGGTCAAAGTTGACCCTCCATGTGCATTATGGGGCGAACCGAACTTCCGCAAAGGTTCGCCTGCGGGACGCGAACGCGAACCACTGAAGTTCGCATGGAACCGTTCGCAGGCGAACCGTTCGGCCCAACTCTAATCGCTGGAGCGTCCTGTCCTTGCCTGCGTGGACTTGGGAGGAGGAGGGTTACTGCCAGTGGTACCTTGATTGCGTTGTGCAGCCACATCACCCTTAAATGCATTGTAAAGCATCATCGACAGCTTGTTCTGCAAGTGCTGCATCCTTTCTGCCTTTTGTTGAGTTGGTAAGAGGTCCGCCACTTTGTGCCTGTACGGCGGGTCTAGTAGCGTGGCCACCCAGTACAGTTCATTCGTCTTGAGTTTTTTGATACGGGGGTCCCTCAACAGGCTGGACAACATGAAAGAGCACATCTGCACAAAGCTGGATACAGACGCACTCTCCATCTCCTCTTGCTCTTCCTCAGTGACGGGACGCAACTCCTCTTCCTCCCCCCAGCCACGAACAATACCACAGGAACGTGGAGCAGCAGAAGCCCCCTGTGATGGCTGCTGCGGTTGTTCTCCTTCCGCCGCCTCTTCCTCCTCCACAGAAACACCTTCCTCATCATCACCATCATCAGAGTCTGACTCCTCCCCTTCCCCACACGACTCCTCTTCTTCCTCCTCCTCCCCCCTCTGCTCTGCCGCCCGTGTTGTGGAAACATCGGGTTCGTGTGTAAATGGCTCCCACGACTCCTGCTGCCCTAACTCTTCTCGTTCACGCTCCTCCACAGCTGTATCCACCACTCTACGCACGGCACGCTCCAGGAAGTAGGCTTAGGGGATCAAGTCGCTGATGGTGCCCTCATCGCGACTCACCAGTTTGGTCACCTCCTCAAAGGGCTCCATGACCCTGCATGCATTTCGCATCAGTGTCCAGTTGTTGGGCCAGAACATCCCCATCCTCCCAGATTGTGTCCTTGTACTGTAATTATACAGGTACTGGGTGACGGCTTTTTCCTGGTCTAGCAGGCGAGAGAACATCAGCAGGGTGGAATTCCAGCGAGTCGGGCTATCGCAAATCAGGCATCTCACCGGCAAGTTGATTCTAAGCTGAATCTCCGCAAAACATGCCATGGCCTTGTAAGAGCGCCTGAAATGCCCACACAACTTCCTGGCCTGCTTCAGGACGTCCTCTAAGCCTGGGTACTTGGACACAAATCTTTGCACGACCAGATTAAGCACATGTGCCATGCAGGGTATGTGTGTCAGCTTTCCCAAATTCAACGCAGCAATGAGATTGCTGCCGTTGTCACACACCACGTTGCCGATCTCAAGCTTGTGCGGGGTCAGCCATTGCTCCACCTGTTTGTTAAGAGCAGCCAGGAGAGCTGCTCCAGTGTGACTCTCCGCTTTCAGGCAAGACATGTCTAACACTGCGTGACACCATCGTACCTGGCATGCAGCATAGGCCCTGGGGTGCTGGGGCTGTGTAGCTGGAGAGGAGATGGCAGCACCAGCCAAGGAGGAGGAGGAGGAGGATGACGACAGCGAAGCGGTGATAGCAAGTGGAGAGGAGGTGGGAAGGTGGCTGGAGGCCTGCCTGCAAGCCATGGAGGTGTAACAAGTCGGTCCTCTGCGCAGCCACGTACTCCCTGCTTGCTGCCATCGGTCACCAGGTTGACCCAATGGGCTGTGTATGTAATGTAGTGGCCCTGCCCGTGCTTGGCAGACCAGGCATCCGTGGTCAGGTGGACCCTTGACCCAACGCTCAACTGCACGGTAGAGTTTGGGTATGGCCTTTTGTGAAAAATAATTGCAGCCTGGTATCTTCCACTGCGGTGTACCAATGGCCACAAACTTACGGAAAGCCTCCGACTCCACCAGCTTGTATGGTAATAGCTGGCGAGCTAATAGTTCCACCACGCCAGCTGTCAGACGCCGGGCAAGAGGGTGACTGGCAGACATTTGCTTCTTCCGCTCAAATACTTCCTTCACGGACAGCTGGGTACTGCTGTGGGCAGAGGAGAAGGAACCGCTGAAGGGAAGAGGCGGTGTGGAGGAGGGTGGCTGTGAAGGTGCAAGGGAGAAAGTGGATGAAGACGATGCACCTGAAGAAGGAAGAGGAGAAGGAGGGTGGCTTGTCTTTTGAGGGGTGCTGCTTTTCCTCAGGTGTTCTTGCCATAGCTGTTTGTGCCTTCTCTCCAGGTGCCTTCGTAAGGCACTTGTCCCTACGTGAGAGTTGGCCTTTCCACGGCTCAATTTTTGCTGGCAGAGACAACAGATGGCTTTGCTCCGATCTGAGACACACGTGAAAACATTTCCAAACCGCTGAGCCCCCCTGGGCTGATGGCGCTACGGTGGCATCAGCAGCTGACGTTGAAGGGCATGTTGGCTGGCTGGCCATAGCTGGCGATACATGGCGCCGGACACTGCCCCCAGCTGTTTCTGAGGACGAGCTCCCTCTGCTTCTATCATGGAGTCGTCTCCTCCTAGTCCTCTCTGACTCCTCCTCTGAACTGTCCCCCTGGTCATCTTCTCTACCAGGAACATATGTGGTATCCGTATAATCGTCATCATAATCCTCCTGGCCAGCTGCACTTTCCTCAGACACCTCCTCAACTGCACCAACTTCAGGTGTTTCATCAGCCCCCTCCTCACACGTTACGTCCATACTATCGCCACCTAACTCAGACGTAGGAGGTGGTGTACCTGCGCCTTCTTCTTGTTGTTGCAGTAGTGGCTGTGAATCGGTGATTTCACCACCACCACCAAATAACTCCTGCGAAGTGTCAAATGCAGCGAATGTGGTGCTTGTTGTAGCGCTGGTGGCTGCGGGAGATGAGGTGTTCTGTGTTAAATACTCAATCACCTCCTCACGATTTTGGAAAGTGATGGCACGTGCCTTCTTCTGAGCACTGTATTTTGGGCCAGGTCCGCACGAAATCACAGCAACACCACCTCGCACAGACCTGCCGGTGCCTGGTGGCCTTCCTCTGGGTCTGCCTCTACCTCTTCCTCTACCTGGTTTGTCCATTTTGTCCATCTCGGGGAGATGCTAGGTATATGCACTGAGCTGGGTTCACTGAACAGTAAAGGTACTAGGATGCAGTGAGGTGGGTTCACTCAACACAACAGGTAGTAGGATGCAGTGAGCTGGGTTCACTGAACAGTAAAGGTACTAGGATGCAGTGAGGTGGGTTCACTCAACACAACAGGTAGTAGGATGCAGTGAGCTGGGTTCACTGAACAGTAAAGGTACTTGGATGCAGTGAGGTGGGTTCACTCAACACAACAGGTAGTAGGATGCAGTGAGCTGGGTTCACAGAACAGTAAAGGTACTAGGATGCAGTGAGGTGGGTTCACTCAACACAACAGGTAGTAGGATGCAGTGAGCTGGGTTCACTCAACACAACAGGTAGTAGGATGCAGTGAGCTGGGTTCACGCAACACAAAGCTAGGTATATGCAGTGATGACGAGGTGGGTTAAGTCAAAACAACAGGTAGTAGGTATATGCAGTGTGCTGGGTTCACTCAACACAACAGGTAGTAGGTATATGCAGTGAGCTGGGTTTACTCAACACAACAGGTAGTTATGTGCAGTGATGAGGTGGGTTAAGTAAACACAACAGGTAGTAGGTATATGCAGTGAGCTGGGTTTACTCAACACAACAGGTAGTTATGTGCAGTGATGAGGTGGGTTAAGTAAACACAACATGTAGTAGGTATATGCAGTGAGCTGGGTTTACTCAACACAACAGGTAGTTATGTGCAGTGATGAGGTGGGTTAAGTAAACACAACAGGTAGTAGGTATATGCAGTGAGCTGGGTTCACTCAACACAACAGGTAGTAGGTATATGCAGTGAGCTGGGTTTACTCAACACAACAGGTAGTTATGTGCAGTGATGAGGTGGGTTAAGTAAACACAACAGGTAGTAGGTATATGCAGTGAGCTGGGTTCACTCAACACAACAGGTAGTAGGTATATGCAGTGAGCTGGGTTCACTTAACACAACATGTAGTAGGTGGGCAGCACAGTGGCGTAGTGGTTAGCTCTCTCGCCTTGCAGCGCTGGGTCCCTGGTTTGAATCCCAGCCAGGGCACTATCTGCAAAGAGTTTGTATGTTCTCTCCGTGTCTGCGTGGGTTTCCTCCGGGCACTGCGGTTTCCTCCCACATTCCAAAAACATACGGATAAGTTAATTGGCTCCCCCTAAAAAAAAAATTGGCCCTAGACTACAGTACTTACACTACATAATATAGACATATGGAATGGTAGGGATTAGATTGTGAGCTCCTTTGAGGGACAGTTAGTGACAAGATATATATATATACACTGTACAGCGCTGCGTAATATGTTGGCGCTATATAAATTCTAAATAATAATAAAAAAAATAATAATAATAGGTATATGCAGTGAGCTGGGTTTACTCAACACTACAGGTAGTTATGTGCAGTGATGAGGTGGGTTAAGTAAACACAACAGGTAGTAGGTATATGCAGTGAGCTGGGTTCACTCAACACAACAGGTAGTAGGTATATGCAGTGAGCTGGGTTCACTCAACCAACAAGTAGTTATGTGCAGTGAGGAGGTGGGTTAAAGAGGAACTGTAAGCTCAAAATAATTTATTGCCAGCAGGTAGCCTATACCCAATTTATAGATGAAAGCCCAGTATTTTCTGCTAGAAATCCAGCATTTTGCTGGAATCACACCTTTAAGTAGGAAGCCACGCCCCCTCATGAGGCTGCTCCGCGGCTGTATATTCATTAAGCTTGTGCGCACTGCCTTCTGGGTAGTGACATTATGGGTTGCTAAGGGGGAAAAAAAACAGCAGTCCTCACTGTTATCAAGGTGGGACATGTGCACGAGGCAGAAGAAGTTTATCTTGCAGCCTCCGATGGGATGATTGATCATCCCTCTCTGCCCTGTGAAGCTGCCGCTGCCACTATCAGGTCAGCGACATGTGTTTAACTCTCCTCATCCCAGCTGGAATCCCTCTCCTCAGCTCTGCCTACAGCCTCCGATGATCTTATAGCTCTGCCTGCATGTCATGTGCATTCACCCGACATGCAGGCAGAGCTATAAGATCATCGGAGGCTGTAGGCAGAGCTGAGGAGAGGGATTCCAGCTGGGATGAGGAGAGTTAAACACATGTCGCTGACCTGATAGTGGCAGCGGCAGCTTCACAGGGCAGAGAGGGATGATCAATCATCCCATCGGAGGCTGCAAGATAAACTTCTTCTGCCTCGTGCACATGTCCCACCTTGATAACAGTGAGGACTGCTGTTTTTTTTCCCCCTTAGCAACCCATGATGTCACTACCCAGAAGGCAGTGCGCACAAGCTTAATGAATATACAGCCGCGGAGCAGCCTCATGAGGGGGCGTGGCTTCCTACTTAAAGGTGTAATTCCAGCAAAATGCTGGATTTCAAGCAGAAAATACTGGGCTTTCATCTATAAATTGGGTATAGGCTACCTGCTGGCAATAAATTATTTTGAGCTTACAGTTCCTCTTTAAGTAAACACAACAGGTAGTAGGTATATGCAGTGAGCCGGGTTCACTCAACACTACAGGTAGTTATGTGCAGTGATGAGGTGGGTTAAGTAAACACAACAGGTAGTAGTAGGATGCAGTGAGCTGGGTTCACTCAACACAAAGCTATGTATATGCAGTGATGAGGTGGGTTAAGTAAACACAACAGGTACTGGGTATATGCAGTACTGGGTAGTACAATGTGCACCTCCCTGTCACACACACAGGTAGTCAGTCACTGAATGTGCTGGGCTGCTGGCAGTGGCACACACACACTATCAATTAGCAAGGCTGTGCATGCAACAAAAGTGTCAGTTTGACACACAGTAAAAAAAATAAAGTACAGGATGAGCTCTGAAAAGAGCTAGGTTGCTATAAAAGCAATAACAATCAGCCAGGAGCAAACTAAGCAGCCAAGAACCTAACTAATCTGTCCCTAGAAGAACAAGTCTGCAGCAGCTTTCCCTAGTCTGTCTAATAGCAGGCACACGAGTGAGTGTAATGGCTGCCAGACTTTGCCTTATATAAGGAGGGGTGGGGCTCCAGGGCTTACTGTAGCCTGAATGGCTACAATGTGCCTGCTGACTGTGATGCAGAGGGTCAAAGTTGACCCTCATAGTGCATTATGGGGCGAATCGAACTTCCGCAAAGGTTCGCCTGGCGCAGGCGAACGCGAACCCCCAATGTTCGCCTGGAACCGTTCGCCGGCGAATCGTTCGCTACATCTCTAGTGCTCAAGTGTGATATTTACCTATTATCCTATTTATGTACTGCAATTGCAAAAACCCACCTGCTCCTAGTGAAAATGGCAGTTTTTAAAAAAAAAATGTGGTGAATTTGTTTTGCTGCTCTTAGTTTATGTTTTCTGAATTTCAAATCTTGTGACTTCAATGGAAGCGATTATGGAGAAGAGTGTTATAAACAAGTGTGCATGTTTGGGTTTCCCCAACTTACTGAACTGGTAAACACGGAGGTCAATGAAGTGTATCAGACATCTGCTAAGCTTTTTTTGGATTGCTTAGACTAGGAAGCTGTATTATATTGGAGGGTTCAACAACATAAACAAAGAACTGTTTATGATGCTTACTTGCTTGAAATACATTGTTGCTGCATTTTGACTTGAACTATCAGTGGGCCTTTAATAGGGTACCACTGAAAGCTGACATGTTGTAGCATAAATTGTTGTCGATCCTTGATGGTTTCCCTTAACCTCCAGGAATCCACGGGGTAAGAGAGACCAGAAACCCAATGATGCAGTGTCGTCATACAAGGAGTTAATTAGCACATGTATGTAGGAAATATATTCACAAAGGAGGGATGCAAAAACTTGCAACCACATAATCGTCCCCGCACTTTGTCCCAGGTCTGTCGAAGTAGCAGATACTGGTAGGTCGCATGCCTGTAAAAATGTACTGAGGACAACCAAAGTCCTTGTAACTCGGAACCCCAAAGGGTATAAACCGGGCTAACAAACACTGTGGAGGTGCCCTTGACATTGTGTAAGCTGACTGCATTAACGTTATTGAGGAGAGTAATGTCTTACCTTCTCAAAAGAACAAACCATAAGTAATGAAAAATGTACATTTATTCAGGGTTGCTCGTAAACTACGCCAGTGCGAATCTACGCGTCGTAGTCCGCAACTACGTATCGTAGTTAGTAGACGAAGTTTAAAAACTATGCTTATGTTTTTACGCGTAGTCGTAGTACCGCTGTTTGAAGCTTCGCCCACGTAGTTGACATATGTATTGCGAAGTCAACTACGCGTGCGGTAACCGCGTCTATACGGATCATTGTTTGTAATTGCGCATGCGCAGAAATATTATTGCCCTTCTATACGTATACAATTCTGCATTGGAAGGTGGAATGTACGCATATATTAGTTCACACATGTGCATATTTAGCGGATTAAGGCGGAAATTCTTCCGCATAAGGGCATAAGCGTCCGCATACACTCCGCTTCGCACTACGCGAAGCTTTCATATTTTAAAGCGTAGTCTACGAAATGCAAAAGTAGCGAATGTTTTGATTTTGAAAACGTAGATTGCGAAGCGTAATTGTGTAGAACTACGCGTAGTTCCAGCGTAGCGAAGTTGGCTGACTACGACCATCCCTGCATTTATTGATGCACATAAGACCATCTTATGTGCATCAATAAACGTAGCTTTTCCATTACTTATGGTTTGTTGCTATGCTACTCTTCTCAATAACGGCGTTGTAGCATGGTTGTTATAGGCCAATATTCACATACCTGAGTAAAAAATGAAATACCAGCACACAGCTATTGTGTATGTAGTTTCCCTGATACTTAGTGACTACTAGATTCAATAAACCAGTGAACAGTAACAAGTCTAACATCCATGAACTCCATTAGAGCTTGTCACTAAATGTAAAATGCCTTTCTATGCTTTCAAATCAGTATTAATATTCTTGTGTCCATTGTAATAAAACTAAAAGGTATTCTGGCTCAGGCACTGCTATTTTTGGCCTAAGCATTTAAGTCATTCTAATTTGACGTGCGTTTTTGCTTTCATGTTATGCATCATGGCAATTCCCTACTAGTATCTGAACGTACACCAATATGTATTCGCTCAAGAATACCTAATTTTCTACTTAAAGCGGACCCAAACCAAACATTTTTTTAATGAAAAATATTTAGTTGCACCACTCTGACACATACAAAGATAAATAAACACTCCTTCAAACCTATGATCATTTCAGTGCATGCTTTTCACCCTTCTCTTTTCATAGCTAGGGTTATACTGGGGGCAGCCATTAGCAATTCCTCCATTGCCGGACACCATCTACTCCACCAGTTTGCCGGAAAAATCCCGGCAATTTGAAAGGAAGGGAGGGGTTTCTCCAATAAATGTAAAATATTTTATATTTGTTATCATGCAGCTGAAAAAAAGCTGCTATTTATTATTATAATTTAGAAAATACATTTTATTTCTGAAATCTTGTATTTTTAATTTGGGTCCACTTTAAAACTGTTTACTTTAATTCCAGGCATTATGAAGAAATACTTCCACTGAAAGATATCAACGCCTACTTGAATGTTATGCTTTGTGCAAAGACTTGCATTGTGTTCACTTGGCAGGCTGCTTTAATTCTACCATCCCATAAAAACAAAAATCCAAGGATTATTTGGGGCAGGGGTGCCCACACTTTTTCGGCAGGTATACGTGTCTTCAGTATAGGTAGATAGGTATAGGGGCCTTCAGTATAGGTAGCCAGATATAGTGTAGTTAGGTGTAGGGGCCTTCAGTATAGTTAGCCAGGTATAGTGTAGTTAGGTGTGGTGCCTTCAGTATAGTTAGCCAGGTATAGTGTAGTTAGGTGTGGGGGCCTTCAGTATAGTTAGCCAGGTATAGTGTAATTAGGTGTGGGTTCCTTCATTATAGTTAGCAAGGTATGGAGTAGTTAGGTGTGGTGCCTTCAGTATAGTTAGCCAGGTATAGTGTAGTTAGGTGTGGGTGCCTTCAGTATAGTTATCCAGGTATAGTGTAGTTAGGTGCAGGGACCTTCAGTATAGTTAGCCAGGTATAGTGTAGTTAGGTGCAGGGACCTTCAGTATGGTTAGCCAGGTATAGTGTAGTTAGGTGCAGGGACCTTCAGTATAGTTAGCCAGGTATAGTGTAGTTAGGTGCAGGGACCTTCAGTATAGTTAGCCAGGTATAGTGTAGTTAGGTGCAGGGACTTTCAGTATAGTTAGCCAGGTATGGAGTAGTTAGGTGTGGTGCCTTCAGTATAGTTAGCCAGGTATAGTGTAGTTAGGTGCAGGGACCTTCAGTATGGTTAGCCAGGTATAGTGTAGTTAGGTGCAGGGACCTTCAGTATAGTTATCCAGGTATAGTGTAGTTAGGTGCAGGGACCTTCAGTATAGATAGCCAGGTTTAGTGTAGTTAGGTGCAGGGACCTTCAGTATAGTTAGCCAGGTATGGAGTAGTTAGGTGCAGGGACCTTCAGTATAGTTAGCCAGGTATGGAGTAGTTAGGTGTGGGTGCCTTCAGTATAGTTAGCCAGGTATAGTGTAGGTAGGCGTAGGGGCCACTCACCTCCCTCCAGTTCCAGCGGCGGTGTCTGGGGCTCCTCCTGGTCTCCCCTCCATCAGCCGTGCTGCGAGTGCCTCCGGAGTCCGGTGATCGAAGGGGCCGGCGGGCAGCGTGCATCGACGCATTGTGCCCAGCACCGCCCCCAGCTATGACGTCGTGGCAGCGTCCTCCTCTCCCGCCCCTCTCTTCTCCGCCTCCTCCGATTGGCCAGCGGCTGGCAGCAGATTCTGACAGCTGCCGGCCGCAAAATTTTACATGACGCAGCCGAACGGCCGCGATCTACCAAATAGGCAGTCGCGATCTACCAGTAGATCGCGATCGACCTATTGGGCATCCCTGATTTGGGGAGTTTTACACAAACAGCACTGCTAGGAAGTCCAGAGTGGGCTCTAGTGACTGCAGCTCTGGTACTTTTAGTCCCCCAGGAGAAAAATGCACAAAGATGTCCTGTGTTTTGTCTTATTCCTCCAGAATCATGGCCTTAGCCACCAACGTACTTATTTCTTCAATTAGCGCCCTTTCTCTACTGTCACTAGATTCTAGCATTCCGAAGAGTGCTAGTTCTACTGATAAGTTAAAACTCTTATCTGCATAATTTCTTCCAAACCCAATAATTTCATTCCAAATGCTTTCAATAATTGGGCACCTCCACCACAAATGCAATTCATTCCCTTTTTCAATAGTATAGCACCATCATCTATCGTTCAAATTAAATCAAGAAAGTTGTGAGTTGGCACACCAATCTTCAAAAGTCGGGTGCTTGATACTGTGGCATAGGCAATGCCCCTTCTAGTAAGCAATCCAATATATCAGCACACCATATATTCAAGGAATCATGCTTTTTATTGAGCCATTACATCCACATAATACAGCCGACAATTGTTTCGGTGGCCGTGCAGGGTCCCCCTTCATGAAGGCATATACGCCTTGATGAAGGGGGACCCTGCGCGGCCCCCAAAACAATTGTGGGCTGTATCTATGTGGATATAATGGCTCAATAAAGAGCGTGATTCCTTGAACATACGTTGTGCTGATATATTGGATTGCTATCGATCAAATTAGTCGTGATTTGTTTCATTTTAGTTGGCGTGGGGAACACCTCATTATGAGTTTTTCATTGTATCATGTTATTATTTAGTTTAGACCCTAACTTAGTCTCCCATTTGTCACAACAAGGCAAAGTCTCCTGACACAGCAGGGAACCAAGAAAGTTATATGTGGATAGCAGCCCTGCTGGTCGATTGTAAGTTATTTTCCAAGCTTTGATCACATGCTGCATCAGCATCCCAGAATCTTCTTGTTCCAACAATGTTGTTACCGGGTACTGCAAGTTTGCACTCAGTTACTACTGTCCTTGCATACATTCTCTCCCATAAGCCACCTCTGTTGGTTGTTAAAGCGCTCTATTAGCCAGGAGAATATATACCTTGGAAACCAGAAAGTTTGCCAAGTTGAAGCTTTAGGGCATGCAGTGACAGCAGCACCCATGATTAGGCGTTCCTTAGCTACAGTGTTTTTTAAAGTAATGATATTGTCCCTGCATTTCTGTTGCCTAATCTATTTTCACTTATTTATGCTACAAGCTTTAATGATGTTGGCAGGTTTATTTAATTAACTTATTTTCAAGAGTTCAGCAAGTGAGGCCAAGTGATTATCATTCTTTATGGGAACAGATCTCGGCACAGAGAGGATAAAATTTAAGTGAATCTGACTTACATTTCTGGAAGAGTAAGCAAGGTTGGAGGGAAACCAAAGGACCATGCAAATTTAGTTGTTCAGCTACTGTAACACCGACTTAGCCCCAAATATTCAGACAGATTTAAACATATTTCCAGAAACAAGTTAGCAGCTGAGATATACCATTTATATAAGGGTGATAAAGCATTTTTGGACATACTTCCATTGTAATGAATACAATTTATTATTTGTCTTTACAATATTAATGTATACATTATTTAGTCAGTGTTTGCCCATTGTAAAATCTTTCCTCACCCAGATTTACATTTATCAGAAGTGGCAACATCTTTAGTGCTGTCAGGTGATCTTTGTGGAATGTTTGGTTACTGAGAGTTCCAAAGCCAGTACAAAATAAACCTTGTCTCCCAGAATGCCTGGGGGGAAGGGAGAATTCCACATAGCTAATCAGCCTAGGCTAAAAATCTCTAAGAGGGCAGGTAGTATTAGTTTTTGAAAAAGGTGAGGTGGAAAGACCTCTGTTGCAGGGGTGCAGAATATGATAGAGTTGAGTATGGGTAAAGGAGAGATGTATTCCCTGTGGAGTAGGATTTGCAGTGGAAGGCTACCTTCCCGGACTGCTGCCGTGGTGGTGAGCGGTGGGGTCTGGCGGGATTGGCGGGTTTTGGAGCGACTTGATTCCCAGCGAGGGATTCTCAGCAGAGGTTTATTATTTTTAATGGAACAATTTGGTAAAGAAATAGTGTAGCGCCCATCTCCTTATTTGCTTTCCTTTCTCGATAAGCAGAATAGTTACCATTGATGGAATATCATTGGGAATAGAGAAGGCTATGGGAGGTCCCACATGGGGGATAGGCAGGCACTTTCCAGGGGCTGTCGTTTCGGTCAGACTTGGGCTGCACGTGTGGGGTGATGGCAGGGGAGGTTAGCATATGGTTGATCCCTTCTTGGAGGGGGCGCTCCTAGTTGTATACGTTTATACGGTCATGTATAACTGTTGCATTAAATATATAATATATAAATGGAGTTAGTGTATTCTATGATGCAAACCACTCCCAACCTTCGGGAAGGCACTGATGAAGCCAAACTAACAGTTGGGACTTGGCTATCAAAGCTGCTGAATGTTTGCGGAAAAAAACTAAAAATAAATAAATAATAAAAAAAATCTCTGAGAGGGTGGAGTTACATAAAAATATACGGCAATATATAGACGAAACAGCTTTGAGAGCCGAGCGCCGAAACTGGGCGCCATCATAGCAGCAATGCTATGATGCGCACCCCGCGTAGCGGTAATTCGGGGCTCTGGCGGCTGCCAGCAGACCCCAAAAATACATCTACCTCCCAGTTGCGACAACTCGGAGGGGGAATAGTATTTAACGCCACCTCTGAGTTCAGCAGCAGCAGGGTGAGACGTCATTCCGCTCTCCCCGCGCCGAACTGAGCGGCGCCGATATGACATGCACCCATATATAGATATAGGGAGTGTTACTGATGCTGAAACCAGGAAAATTGCTGTAAAAGTATGTCTCCTGAATAATTTACTGCTTTCTATTATATGTCACTACAGTGCCTCTTTAAGCACTTTCTGTCATTCTGTCAATTTTCAACATTTATTTTTATATAGTTTATCAGTCTGCAATAAAGATATAATAAAGTTTACGCAGCTTAATCCTCTAAACCACAAATGAAATGTTCAGCAACTGCTATGACAACGCAACATCCAGCCCACTTTGCCCTTAGGAAAAGACAATGAAAGGGTGTATGGAAATTATAATACAGTGTTATGTATTCCAATTTCAAGGCACGTGGCAGTAATGGAGAGTCACAGATGGCCAAAGGTGAGCAACAAATTCTGAGTCTCCCGCTTTAAAGCGGACCTGAACTCAGAACTTCCTCTCTGCTCTAAAAGATATGCAACAGCATAATAAGCTTTAAAGAAAAACATTTCTTTGTTACAGCTGATACAAATCCTACAATAAATCTGCAGTGTTTGTACTTCCTGCTTTCATGGAAGCAGACATATTGTTAACAGCCTGTGCTTTCAAATAAGCTTATCTGCCATCTCTGCCGTGACAGTCATGTGACCCAAGGGAGAGATTGAATTACAGCTTGTAATTAGACACAAATGAGGGGGAATTAGACAGGCTAACCTCTCTAAATACATACAAGGTGCATTTCTATATGTTTTCCTTCTGTCCTGTGCAAGAGATCAGGTCCACTTTAGCATAAAAATAAACTTGGGCATAACCCTGCACCAGGAATAAACACACATTTGGCCTCGATTCATCAACACTTAGCAAATTTGTTAACAACAGTTTGGTAAAATACTGAATTTGTTAACTTCATTTCAGGATTCATCAAAGTTATCTACAGCTGTTAGCGAACATTCGGTAACGATTCGGTAACGATTCGCTAAAACGGAATAAAGTGCAATTCATGAAAAAGAAAGTGGGCGTGGTTTAGCGTTACATTTAGGATTAGTTATCTCCTTCACTGCTCTGTCGTTATTCCTGTCAGATCATTGCTGACAGAGAAGATGGAGCCATTTGAAGTGGTTATGTATCCACTTCATTGGCCTCAATTCACTAAGATCATGCTGGAGATAATAAGGCAAGAGAAAACTTACCTCCACACAGTGAGAGAATTATCTTATCTCTCCATTCCTTAAGTTAACTCCTCTGTAGTTATTTTCAGAATTCTGGAGTTATTTTAAGCATTGAAGAGTTAACTTTAGAGCTCTCACCTTAAAGCGGTATCGTCACCATAAAAATCAAATTTCAACAGCAACTGGTCTGAGTGTATTAAGTGATAAAGATGCTAATCCTGCATTCAAAACTTGCAAAACTTTTTCTGCTATTATGGTTTGGCGTAATCACATACTTATGGAGCACTGGCCCTTTAGTAGTCAGTGCCAAACAGTTGCATGCTGGGGGTTCTTTTTATCTATAATATATTCATCCTCTTCCATTTATTCCCCTGCCTAGCTGCTTATCAGAAACACCCTCTGTTCACTTGTGTTTACAAGCAAGGCTGAGGTGACTCAGCGTTTGGAGGAGTAAATAAAAAAAAGACAGTGCAGTTCCTAGTATACACCTCAGTGGGAGTGTCTGAAGACTCCGGGAGGAGGGCAGCTAATGAATACACAATGAGCAAGAGAAGGGGGGGGCAAGAGTCTGGGGATATGATGTCAGCATTAACTTGGCAAAATGGCCACTGCCTAGAATAGGATAGGATTTTCTGCTTTTCCGTTATAAAATTCAAAGGAATCATTACCTGGTTAGCACAATACGTCTGTTATGTAAGTAGTAGTATTTATCTACTTATATATGTGTTTTTTATTTCTAGGTTAGCATGAGTGTCACTTTGTTCTTTAACTTAACTTTAAAGACAGAAGAGTTAACTTTTGGTTTGCCTGAGGTAAAATGTTTCCTGAATACTACATGCCATGGTGATAACTCTAAAAACATTATAAGACAGGAGATCAGCTTAGTGAATTGAGGCCAATAATTGACTTCTTCTGAGCCCTGCAACTTGCATTGCTGTTCTCTTCTTTCCTGGCCACCAAGGTCTTGGCATGCAGTTGCTAAATGACTTGGAATTGACATTAGAAATAAAAGTAGTGAGCTCCAGGGTGGGAAAACTTTAGAGTCCACTGTAGTGTTCACTAACAAGAAAGCAAGTTGGCAGTGCTCTATAGCAATGCAAACAGTATGCAATTTATTAGAAAGCATAAATAGAAATCAGTGACACAAACAAAACCAATTAGCTGGATATGGAGTTTGACAGAAAATACTAAATCTGGAATCACATAGGAAATACATGTCAGATAAAGTACTGCTGGCCAGCTATATCAATTATATTAACCTTTTCCAGACAGCAGTGATTGAAATCTATGCCCTGCTTGTGGCCGCTTATTCCTGCCAGGGCATAGATTTCAATTACTCTCGCTCCCTCTTGCCTTTCCACATCACTAAACCTGCTCACTCTGCTGACACACTGACAGCAGAGCTTCTGTATCTCTGGCAGGAGCTAATTTCATTGGCTCATGACCCTGTGATTGCTGTGAGCCAATCACAGCAATCACATAACAAAATAGGGAAAGGACGGCTCTGGTCTTCCACTTAATGACCAGCTAACGCCGATAGGCGGCGCCTGGTCGTTTGTGGTTTTGCATGGAAACAGCCGCTCCTTTCCATGCCAGTTCACGGAGTGTGTCTCCGTGAACAGTGTGCAAGCCGCCGATCACAGCTCGCACATGTAATGTAAACACGCGGGGAAGAAATCCCCGCTGTTTACATCAATACGGCGCTGCTACGCAGCAGCGCTCTGCCGGAGATCGGCGATCCCTGGCCTCTGATTGGCCCGGGGATCGCCGTCATTTGATAGGCTGAAGCCTATCCTATCCGGCGCAGGACGGATATCCGTCCTGCGCCTCACATAGGGGAAGACAGAGAGAGGTAAGGGGAGGGAGCGCACAATATCGCTGCGGAGGGGGGCTTTGAGGAGCCCCCCCCGCAAATCACAGGCAGCCGGCGGCGACCCCCCCTGCAGGACATGCCCCTAGTGGGGAAAAAAGGGGGGAAGTCTGATCGCCCTGCCTTTTACCTGATCGGTGCTGTGGGCTGGAGAGCCCCGTGGTCCTTAAGTGGTTGGCCAGGGCTGTCCCATTCGGATGTGTTTAAACACTGTATCTGGGATACTAGCATTGTAAGCTTGCAAGGACAGGGCTTTTGCCCCTTTTTGTGTCTTGAAATTTTCTGTGCATTTTGTTCATCATGTTACATTTGTCACTGTAATTACTATGTCTACCAATTCTGCATTATGCACCAATGTCTATATTTTGTGTATATTATTGTCTGTATTAATTATTATACTAAAAACACTGGTGCAGGCACCATTGATGAATACTGTGAGTTGTAAATTATACTATAAGTGAGAAGTGTATGTGTTACCTTCTCAGAAGGAATAACCAAGTGTAATGGAAAAAATATATTTATTCATGCACGTTAAGACAATGCATTTCACGGGTCTTGGCCTGTTTCCTCTGGCGAATACAAGTGCCTGAAATGCAAGGATCTCAAGTACGAGTTCCTCTCATTCCTAGCTTCTGTATTATTATGTACCTCATGTTTGTGTTACGTACAGTGCCATAGAATATGTTGGCGCTTTATAAATTAACAATAATAATAATATCACCAGTTTAAGTACTTTGAACGAATGGCAGGTGTACTTTAAGGAGCTCAAAAAAAATCTGCATATGGAAATATAGCTCGGCTTTGGAGAATTTGCCAGAAAATTAACCTTCCAGAAGCAAAGTGAAAATGAACATCATGCTAATTTGATAGTGCCCAGCTTAGGTAAGTTTTTTATCTTAAGGAAATTGGAAATTTCTTGAACGGTTAATTTTAGCTGACATTAGCTATTAATGATGCTAATACCGGCTCCTGCCTCATTTCAGCAAGTGTCATTTTCTGGCAAATTCTCCAGGGCCAAGTTCAGGGTATAGTGACTAGTTTCCTCATCAGCTGATACTGACACCTGCAAGCCTCTAGCCAATGAGAGGTGACTAATGACCATTCCGTTTAATAGGTCCTTTCTGGCATTGGGTCCAAGGATAACTGTGCTAATTTTCTTGCCCTTGAGATGGCCCTGGTTATGGTTTATGCAGAAGACACAGCGAATGAAGATCATACACAGCACACCAGGACATCCTCACATATACAAATACAGCCTTTTTAGTATTTCATGAAAAGAGATCTTTTTTCTCTCTCTCTAAATATTGAAATGAAAGATACTTTTCACAGACTGCAAGTACTAAGCCTACAGTGTCAGAGTTAATCAAGAACTGATTAAAGGCAGAAAAAACACTCAAAAGAAAGCCAGGCTGATACTCCCTTGGTGCATTTGTGTTTTCTGATTGCTTTTACAGATGAGACACACTGAAACAAAATACGATGCCATTATACTTGCAAAATCATTTGTTCCCTTTAGTGCCGTGCAACATTGGATATGACATTCTCAGGGACAAGTGACAGCAGAGAGTGATCTGCAAATGGGGCACTTTTACTGTTTAAAATGACTATGGCTTGCCCTTTATGCAAGCTTTATTGTTCCGTTCTGACTTCAAGCACATTCTCTATTGGCAGCAGATTCTGCAGACAAGGGACTGTTTTAGGATTTGGAAAGTATTATCATAATGAACTCAGTATCTGAAGGGCAGCCTTTGATACAGATTAAGGATGTTTGTTTCTAAAAAAAAACCTTTACATTTGTAGCCATGATGTCCTTTTTTGTGTGCTTATAAAAGGCATAGTGTAAAATCTATTGTATATATTATTTGAGTACAGTTCCAATCTTGTATGTTTTACTAAATATGGGGCTGATAAAGATACAGTATGTATTGCTCTTACTTAAATGTCCCAAATGAATTTATGTGGGAGAAATAGGACAAACTCTACATGAGCACATGAACTATCATAGGTTCATTATTAACAGCAAGAAAAAAATATATATACTGATCTCCCATGATTGCCCACACATTTCTGTTTACGTGGACACAGTTTAAGCAATCTTATTGTCACTGTATTAATGGGTGGCTTCAAATGGCTTAAAGAGACTCCGTAACAAAAATTGCATCCTGTTTTTTTATCATCCTACAAGTTCCAAAAGCTATTCTAATGTGTTCTGGCTAACTGCAGCACTTTATACTATCACTGTCTCTGTAATAAATCAATGTATCTTTCCCCTGTCAGACTTGTCGGCCTGTGTCTGGAAGGCTGCCAAGTTCTTCAGTGTTGTGGTTCTGCTATGAACTCACCCTTCCAGGCCTCTCTCTGCACACTGCCTGTGTGTTATTTAGATTAGAGCAGCTTCTCTCTTCTCTCTTATCTTTTACAAGCTGGATAAATCGTCCTCTGAGCTGGCTGGGCTTTCACATACTGAGGAATTACAAACAAGGGCAAAGCTGTTTGCAGGAAGAAAAGAGCAGCCTGAAACTTCAGTGCATGGGGGAAAGAAACACACAAATGATCTCTTGAGATTCAAAAGGAATGCTGTATACAGCCTGCTTGTGTATGGATGTATTTTTCTATGTGTGGACATACTGTACATCAACCTACTTCCTGTTTTGGTGGCCATTTTGTTTGTTTACAAACAAACTTTTTAAAACTGTTTTTAACCACTTTTAATGCGGCGAATTGTGACAGAGGGTAATAGGAGATGTCCCCTAACGCACTGGTATGTTTACTTTTGAGCGATTTTAACAATACAGATTCTCTTTAAAGAAAGACTATCAAAAGAAACAACATTTATACATTGGTTTTAACAAGGATTCTAACTTCTTGTGCTGGTACAATGGGTTTTAAATGCCTTATTTTTTCATTTATTTTCTATTTCATATGCTGGTAAGATAGTTTTTAATGCCACTATTCGATGAATTTCATGTGTTGGTAAGATGGGTTTTAAATGCCACAATTCTCTTTAGCTTATAACAAATAGTGTATGTACTCTACCTAGACACGTTTGAACTGTGGATTTACGATGTCCCCTCATCACCTAGAGTCTGTGGTATGTGATGTATTAGCAAACAAGTGGTCTTATCTATTTGTCATAAATTAGCTAGCATTCCTGTGAGACCCTCCTAAAGCTGTAATTGAAGAAACTCTGAAGTCTCCCAAAAAAAACAGTTTTTACTTAAGTAACTTCATTAGCACTAATGCCCTACCTAAAACGCTGCATCCCCGTGTCTGAAATCGCTATTAAATAATCCCAGGGCAAATAATCCCAGGGCAAAAATCTACAACTTTCTTGGTCATGGATTTTGCTGCTGGGGGAGGCAGAGCTTTGGGCAATAGCTTTGCCTCCATTCTCATAAATCAGCGCTAATTGCCGTCTCTCCCCACCCCTCTCAGTGAAAGAAGACTGAGAGGGGCGGGGAGAGTCGGCTATCAGCCCCGAGCACTGCCTCTACTAGGAAGCACTGCCCAAATCTCCCCCCAGGGATTTTGGGGGTTTAATAGCGGTTGAGCCGCAGTGATGCAGAGTTTCAGGTAGGGCATTAGTGCTAAGGAAGTTACTTAAGTAAAAATGTTTTTTTTTTTTGGGGGGGGGGGGTACTTCAGAGTCTCTTTAAGGCATCTAATCACTTTTATTTAAGTTTGCAAAAAAGTATTTTTCTCCTCTGAATGTCCAGTCTATATAAACTGTGTTTTAACATCTTGTTAATATCCATGAACTAAGTCCGAAGAAGGCTTATTAGCTGAAAGCTTACTTTTTTTTTTAACTCTAAGTTAGCTAATAAATTGTATCATCCTGATTAAAAACGTCTTGCTTTTAAAGAGGAACTGAAACCAAGGATTGGACTTCATCCCAATAGCTGATACCCCTTTTCCCTTGAGAAATCTTTACCTTTTTTAAATTGATCATCAGGAACGTCAATATGGCTGATATTGTGGTGAAACCCCTCTCACAGTATGATGTCAGGACCTAGGTTCTGACAGTTTCCTGTCTGTGAGCCTTGATGCATTGTGGGAAATAACAGCTGTTTCCAGATGCCAAGCAACCAGTGTAACCCTCTGTGCATATGTATAATTATAAAAAAACAATCTTTTAGCTGATTGCATTGTCAGTGGGTGTGGTTATAGACAATGGCAGTTGGTGCTGTCTATTTTTTTCATGTTTGCCAGTAGTTAATATGATTACAGATGCATGCTATTTGTGGATCACACATCATAAACAAATTACATGGTGAATATCAATCATTTCTTGATCGCTCTTCTATTTTCTAACTTCTCACTTTGCTATGTATTCATATATTTTTTCACCTTTTCACTTTTCAAGTTCCTCTTTAAAATGCATGTATGGTTAAATACAGTATACGTTTAAAAGATGCCAGTGATAATGAGATTGTACATGTCCATCTTCTTAAAGAGGAACTTCAGCCTAAACAAACATACTGTCATTAAGTTACATTAGTTATGTTAATTAAAATGGATAGGTAATATAATCTCTTACCCACCCTGTTTTAAAAGAACAGGCAAATATTTGTGATTTCATGGGGGCAGCCATATTTTTGGTTGAAAGGAGGTGACAGGGAGCATGAGACCCTGTTCCCACTGTCCTCCTTTGTCCTCATCACCCCTCCCAGCTGCGTTCCCTAGAAAACGAGAACAACAACATCAGAAATCCATCATGCTTTGCACAGCATTAAGTGAAAATGCCCAGGCAGATTTCTTTGATGGGGCGGATCCTAGCTTCTGTGCAGCTAAAAATGAGGCTTGGGTAAGAAAAACTCAGTTCTGATGCTGTAAAACTGTTTAAGAAACACCAAGCCTTTTCATTGCTGCTGAGTAGATTTTTATTCTGGAGGTTCACTTTAAACACGTAACCTAAGCTACATATAGAATAGCTAATTTAATAAGGAAAAATAGACCATACAATCATTTTATGAAATAAAATTAACTCTTCAACTAAATAACCAATAATTTAAACATATTAAAACATCTACAACCTCTCCCCCCCTAACCAACTAACTAACTAACTAACTAACTAACTAACTCAAAGCTTGTCCCTTCTCCCATCAAAACCTTTTCTCCCAAAAGTTCCAGTGATAATGTCACATAGATGCTTCTTTTGGGGCTCTGTCATCTCCCCTCTCTTTGTTAGAGATGGCCTGAACTGTTCGCTCGGCAAATAGTTCATTATAAACAAAACAACCCATGTTCATGTTCTCGTCTATTCTTGAACATATGGCGTGATCGATTCACCACCTATACATTATAATGGAGCCAAAAATTGACCCCTCACCCCAGAGTCAGCAGACACATGACGGCCAATTAGCTATCCCTCCCACCTGGACTGCCCCCCACCTATCAGAAAGCCAGCACATCAGCCATATTACACTTGACTGTGGCTGCTGTTAACCTCCCTAGCATTCTGAGCTCGTCCAGAGACACTAGAGGGCACTGCTCAGGCCCCGCTGGGCCGATTTTGATAATTTTTTTTTTCAAACACGCAGCTAGCACTTTGCTAGCTGCGTGTTTGCCCCGATCGCCGCCGCTCGCCGCCGATCCGCCGCTACCCGACACGAAAGAGGGCCCCCCCCTGCAGACCCAGTGCGCAGCCTAGCCAGGCTGCGCTTTGGGGTGGATCGGGAGTCCCAGTGTCGTCAAGACATCGATGACGTCACTCCGGTCGTCGCCATGGCAACGGGGGAAGCCCTAAAAGAAATGCTGTTCAGAACAGGATTTCCTTATGGACATGATCGCCGGCGGCGATCAGAAGGGTGGGAGGGAGAGAGGAGGAAGGGGAGAATCATGTAGCTAGCGCTAGGCTAGCTACATGATAAGAAAAAAAAATCGGGTGAAAGAAACCCTCCCGCAGTTAAGCAGGTTAGTCACCAGCAGGTTAAGATGACTAGGGACAGAGCTGTACTGCTATTAGGGAAAGCATTAGTAAGGCCTATGTTCTGTGTCCCCAGTGGAGTTTCTTGCTGGTACAGTACCAATTCACCATCTACATAACCTAAAGAGCCCTTCAATAGGCTGTATTTTTATATTGTGATATTGTTGTTCAGTGTGTCCACATCACTACATCACTACTCTTTGTCAGTAATTGGATAGGAAGCTTGGCTGTTATAGCCGCATGCTTTCTTTCAGTATTTTGAGTGGCCAGGAAGCATGGTTGCGGCAGAGGGTGTTGTTGTGATGAATAGGAATGCTTCAGAAGAGAACATACACATACCTTTACTTTGCTGCTAGAAAGTCCTATTCCTCAGATATTTGTACTTCTTGAGCACTGGCAGTACATTTACAGGAAGGAGGTAAAAATATCTGAGGACTGGAAGTTTACATACTAGTATCATATAACCAAGGCTATATTCCATCACTGAGCGTAGATGCCTTCATTCAGGGAAACAGAAATTCATAGGTAGGATGTTCCCTAAGAGCCCTATATGAATCCTTATGGAAAATAGAGTTCATGTGTAAACTTTTATATTTAAAAAGTTATTTATGCTTAAATACAGCATAATTGTGCACCCCAGAACACATCTACAAAAAAATTCACTTGTGCCTTCTACCTCCTACCTAACACAATGTGTAGTGCTGCTTTAGCAGGAGTATAAGTAACATTTTTCAGCACTTAATGGCTGTTGCATCCCAAAATCTATCCAAGGCTTCAGAGTAGACAGTGGGAAGGGCTTCTGTGGTTATCATGGCACACACTCTCCCTAATCATTCTTGCAACTAATGATGGGTAGATGGGCAATTATCAGTCAGTTGAGACAGAGGCGCTCTACCTGGTTCATGACCTGGTTTTGCACCCTCCAAATAATCGTTTGCCTGAAGAAGCGGGACTGTTACCCGTGAAACGCGTTGCACTTTTGGAGTTACTAATAAATGTTACTTTAGACTGTAAGTAACCTGTCCATTGTCCGGCCCTTTTTTTCAAAAGGGAGGTGAGTCCATACACTTCCCCCTTTTTAACAATTTTAACTAATTTTATTCTGCTTGGCGCCTCTGTTGTCGTATTTCAATATTATCTAGTCCATCCTTGGTGGAGGGGTGTATCCCCATTTTCTCCTATCTACAGAGAGCGACTTTTTAACCTGAGCGGGGTCAGATTACAATTCTCCCCGCCGGCCTTTCCAGTGGTTGCCTTTGTGGCGACCCACCCTTGTGAGTATAATCATCTCATTTATTCACAACAGATCTCACCATATTAACATACTGCACCATATTGGGCTCTCGGTTTCTCCCCTATTTTCAAAAATTATTTGTGAGTACTGCAGTAGGGTGCATGTCATAGGGCAAAGCGAGTTATTTGGGTGCATAGCCTCATTGACCACTTTGCAATTTGTGTCTATGGAAGTGCCAAATGAGTAATTTTGGCAATGTGGTTTGGTTTTTATAAAGCTGAATTCTGGCTACTGGCAGATGCAGCAGTGTGGCTCTGTAAGTGGTGGCCAGAATTTGGCCATTATGTTGCAGATCTCTCGATATTGGTGACTGGGATAGGTGAGCGGTGCCTGGAGTCTGGCTATAGTATAGTTAAATGATATTGGTGGCAGGGGTAAGTCAGGGACACCTGGGGTTTCTTGTGGTTTCTTGTCTCACATTGGGTTTGGTTTTAGGAGTTGGCATGGTGGATGTTAGTGCTATTGATAGGTGCGGGGCTAGTGTTAGATGTAAACAGAGAAGGGCCAATGTGTGGCATAGGTTATGGAAGTGAATAGTAGCATATCAGTAACATTACTGATATTGTAGTTATCAGAAACAGTTTACCACATATTGTGGTGCCTCTTTTCCATGTATGTGCCATAGGCTGCTGATATGTGTTGCATCACATATCAGCAAATGCAAGGTAGAAGTGCCCATGGCGGTTTAGTGTGCATTGCAAAGCAAAAAGCAAAAGGTGGGATTTACATGGGTACACTGGTACTTTTATAAATATTATTATCATGTGTTTACAAAGCGTTGGACTTTCTTCATCACTTTTTATAGCATATTGGACTGTTAAAGTGGCCCTGAGATTAGAACTTCCTCTCTGCTCTAAAAGATAAGCAACAGCATAATAACATTTGAAGAAAAACATTTCTTTGTTACAGCTGATACAGATCCTGCAATAAATCTACAGCGTGCATACTTCCTGCTTTCATGGAAGCAGACAGGGTTAGCATCCTAGGTTTACAAATTAGCTGCTCTGCCGAGACAGCCAGCTGACACAGCTGAGAGATCAAATTACAGTTGTGATTAGTCACAGATGAGGAGGAAATAGACAGGCCAAACTCTCTAAATACATACAGGGTGCATTTCTCTACGTTTTACTTCTGTTCTGTGCAATAGTTCAGGTCCAGTTTAATAAACTGTCCCTCAGAGAGGCTCACAATCTAATATCCCTACTACAGTTATATTCTAGTGAGCCTATCACAATCTGCTGCCAAATCTGACAAAGCAAATAAACTTTCCAGTATGTTTTTAGAGAATGAAAAATTCTAAAAGGGAGAATATAGCAAGATTTGATCTTATTTGGGATGCATGGAAATCCTATAGGCAATTTTAGTTCCCCTTGGACAGTTGTGTGATGGGTTTCTATTTTATTTTGTATACCTCTATGACATTCGGGATTCTTGTGCTTAGTTAGACAGGATGTTATTTTTCTTTTTTCCTTTTTTTTAATTTTTTTTTTTAATTTTGGGGTTAGTTCTTGGTTAGGGTTTTCTTTTCAGTCAAGAAGAGCAATGTACTATGGAACTTATTAGACCGATCCCTAGGATCTCAGTAGGAGGCACTTTTGTGCCCCATTTCCAAGGTTGGACATCGGAATATATATGTGTAGGATGTTTATCCACATTTGTTATTATCTTCCTTCTGTATATGTTTTGCTATCTCTAGCTTCTCTAGCTTGTTGTTATCTTTGCCTTATTATATAATAAAGCTCGTTATAAAAAATAAAAAATAAAAAAATAAAAGATTCTAAAAGCAGCCCGGGTAAATAAATGTATCCACCCAAAAAGGAAACAACTTTATAAATAAAGAAGCTGGCAATATACATTCCTGCATTATTATACATTGGTGATTATTTACAGTTTGCAAATTTGTGGTTGTTTTCAAATTAAAAAAACACATGCATTAAAATGAGGAGAAGCTTAAATCAATGCAAAATGTCAAGATAAAAGTGAAAGCAAATGTAAAGAATAATATGCAGATTCCATTAAACAGCATTTAGCTAAACTAGCGCAGATGTGACAAAATAAGTAATTAGATAAAAAAAAGTTGAAAATACCCTACTGAATATCCTTTGTATTACCATGACCTTCACCGAATGTTTACAATGGTTTCCCTCATCTGTGTTTGTTTGCTTTTGGCAGTTTTTGAGCTGATTGTAATAGACATATTTTAGCATTGTTTATTTAGTTATCCGGAATGTAATTTAGAACTTGATCACATTAAACATGAAAGGAGCGTGATGCAAAAATAATCATGTATAAAATGTCTAGTAGCCGTGTTTAGTGATCTATAAATGATTCATCACGGTTTCACTGGAAAATACCAATAAAAAGACGACCTCTGGCACTTCATTTCAGTCTTTTTTAGCCTTACATAAAAGACTGCTGATCGTTCCGTATAACACACTATGCGATGCTGATGCACTGATGCTAGATGGGCCTTATGTTTTCTGAAAAAGTGGACCACCTCCCCCTTTTTGTCAGAGATACATTTTCCATTGTTTAGGGTCCATCCTCCAAATATCTTCTCAAAGAAAGGGTAGGGAATCTGCTTTTATGTTTAAAAAATATGTTACTTATACTAAAAGAAAAACCCTCATCATTAGCAGAATAGCTAAAAGTAGTGTGGACACATTTGGACGGCTATTAGTAGCCACAGTTTGCATTGTGGGTGGCCATGTAGCGGCCGGGCATTCAAATTAGCTATTTATTAGTAAGAGGGAGGTTAAGATTAGGTGGCGACAGGGTTAAAGGACAACTGAAGTGAGAAGAATGTGGAGGCTGCCATATTTATTTCCTTTTAAACAATACCAGTTGCCTGGCAGCCCTGCTGATCTATTTAAAGGATACCCGAAGTGACATGTGACAGGATGAGATAGACATGGGTATGTACAGTGCCTAGCACACAGATAACTATGCTGTGTTCCTTTTTTTCTTTCTTGCCTGAAAGAGTTAAATATCAGGTATGTAAGTGGCCTACTCAGTCCTGACTCAGACAGGAAGTGACTACAGTGTGACCCTCACTGATAAGAAATTCTACTTTTTATCTCTCTTTCTTGCTCTCAGAAGCCATTTTCTGATAGGAAAGTGTTGTATAGTTGGAATTTCTTATCAGTGAGGGTCACACTGTAGTCACTTCCTGTCCTGAGTCAGTACTGAGTCAGCCACTTACATATCTGATATTTAACTATTTCAGACAGAGAAGGAAAAAAAGGCACACAGCATAGTTATTTGTGTGCTAGGCACTGCACATACCCATGTCTATCTCATCATGTCACTTGTCACTTCGGGTATTCTTTAACTGAAGTAGTGTTTGAATAACACCAGGAATAACTGGCTTCAGAAACAAGGACTTTTAGCAAAGACAGCATTAACACAATGGCTGAGAACTTAAGTGGGATCATAAAAAATTGGCTTCTAAAAATAAAATTTTTGGCCCATAGTGATTTCAACAAAATGGCCTGCCAAGGATTCCCTGGCCCCGGACACCACACTAAAGTGGCAGAATGAGCAGAATTTTTTTTATACATGAATGGGGGGTCTAAGGGACCAGGGTATCCCCTACCCTGGTCCCCTGGACACCCAACCCATGTGGAAAACCTTTTGTCTAGAGTCAGACCCTTTGGTTAGGATGGTCATAGCCAAACCAGTTTACAGAGAGTAACCAGTATTCAAACGCTCTCCAATGGGGTTTGGGGAAGTGTTCGGGCACTCTCCTGTGTCTGCCTGTGGTGCTGATCATCCCCCTTTATGTACACCAAGCCCGCTCTCATGCATGCGTTGTCATGCAGTGTGCCCTTCCTGATGCAGGCGCTCTGTATCTTTTGCCAACAGCCCCAGACATGCATGAGGAAGTTTGCTTATAGGCTCCCTGAGAGCAGCTCACTTTTGTAGCTTCTGCAGCCTTAGAGTACGTGTATTCGTAAACTCTATGTGCGACATAGATCTTTTGTTGTGATGGCTAGAAACGTGAACTTGAATTAACTGTATCTGCCTCAACTTTGGCTTGTACTTAACCTTGTGTAGGAGTTTACAAGCTTTATAAACTGTGTCATGAATGGTATTTTAGATTTTGTTGCACCGTGCTAGGTTTCATCTCTATATAAAGCACCCAGCAGGGAACCACTTTGGCTGTCTTCACTTGTTATCTCCTGTAAAACCTGTAGGCTGGATACTGTCAGATCTAAAGCTATGTGCCCATTGTAGATTTTTACTACCCAACAAAATTGCTTATGATAATCTTAATCTAGCATGAGTACCTCTGCCCTGACGTTGGGAAGCCTGCTGTTTAGCAGCCTGCTGAGAGGGATTGTACTCCGCTATTGTAGTACCTTCAGTAGCATACAGTGGAATGCCTTTTGCTCATCCTTCCCATCATAGGACAGAACAGGTCCCTCATTAGAAAGGTGAGCAGCATGTTTGTTCAGTTTAAGTTACAAAAATGTCATCTAAATGATAAACACTAGAGTAAACAATTAGCAAAAATACCTGTTGTGTTTGTTTAAGCAAGTTATTACTGAATTCCAGAACTGTAAAAGTGTAGTTTTTATGTATTGTTTTTTTAAAGTGTACCTGACCAAAAGTTAAATTACATACTTACCCAAGAAGAGGGAAGCCTCAGGTTCCTAATGAGCCTTCCCATGGTGTTCTCCAGTCCCCTTGTTGACACTCGTGGACCTCCAAAAGATTATCTACAAGGGTTTGTAGGTAATCTGATCGGGGCTGTACTGCTCTTAAAGCACAAGCATGGCTGTACTGTGCCCTTTGCCATGCATGTGCAGTAAGCTAGAAGGTGTTCATACAGGAGTGGCTCCATGATACTGCACAGGCAGCAGCACGGCTGCACTCGTGCCAGAAGAGGAATACAGCCTTGATCAGCCGGAGGGTCCCAGGCAGTAGCGGAGGACCAGAGGACAGCGTGCAAAGCCTCTGGAGTTCCTTAGGTAAGTATGTGCAAGAAGTTTTGCTTCTACTGATGGCTAACACAGTACAATACTCTACTGCTACTACTAGGTAAGTATGTGTTTCTGAACCCAAGCTTTAGCTTGGGTTCTCATTAATAATGATAATTACAGTATTTGTATTTTTATTTTACTTTTATTCCATTGGACTCAAACACTTGCGAGGCAGCCACTAGCATATGTGTCGACTCGCTAGGGGGTTTGATCCGGGGCCCCTGAATCTGTTGTCATGGTGCCCTGGATCAATAATGGCCAAGTGCCCCGTAAGCCTCCCTCCCAGGCCCGCACTCTTCTGGACCCTTCAGATTTCAGATTGCGGCAACTTCGCCCGCCTGTCCTCCACTCTTACCCCCCACATGTAAAAGCACCAGTGTCCTGTCGCTTCTGACTACCCGTCTGAAAAAGCTACTTTGTGCGCTGGGCATGCGCACATCCATCAGCTTTTCAATGGAGGGGGAAGGTTGTCGTTTAAAGCTACCTTTCTGCTTCCTGCTCAGAACGGCTTCTGGAGACAACGTGTTTGGATTTATTGTGCTCTGCAGCTGTGTCCCCAGAGTTCTGAACTTCTCTCCCTCCTGCAGACGCTGGATTTCCCTATGGGGCAGAGGCTGGAGTGACCTCTTGGGGAGTTAGATCATTCCCCTCGCTGGAGGCTGATCGTCTCTGCTGATTAGAGACTGATTAGCTGTTGCTCTGTCCCCTATTCTCTGTAGCTGTGTCCTGCACTGTATGTCCTTTGCCTGCATAGCTGCCACTAGTGTACCCTACCCAGTCTCTGCTGCCCTGCCATTCCTGGTGAGTCCTGCTACCTTTGCAACCCTCGTTCCTCCCTGTGTCCTGCTCCTATTTTAGCCTGCCATTCCTGGTGAGTTTTCTTTGTCTGCTGCCCTGCTAAACCCTCCATTCCTGCCTTGCTCCTATTCTAGCCTGCCATGCCTGGTTAGTTCTGTTTCCTGTAGCTATTCTAGCCTACACTCTGGCTATTCTTTGTCTGCTGCCCTGCTATAAGTAATGCTCCATTCCTGCCTTCATCCTGCTTTAATTCTAGCCTGCAATTCATTTGGTTAGGGTTGCCACGGTATACCAGTATGACGGTATACCACGGTTTGATTGTGAATGGTAATTATACCATACACAATCATGTTTAACCGTTTTCCGCGGGGGCAGCATGAGGCAACGCAGTAACTGGGATTCAATGCTACGGCGGGTGCATGTTCAGCGGCGTGGATAAGCACATACTCACTTCACTGGGGTACTGCGCGTGTGTATTACTTCTTCCTCCTTGCTGTTCTTTCATTCCATCTCCCTGTAACCGCCCAAGGAGATGGAACGCAAGAACAGGAAGAAGAAATAATCAAGTACACGTGCGCAGGACCCCTGCGAAGTGAGTAACTGTTTACCCCCGCCGCTCCCCCCCCCAACTGGCTATCTATACTGCGGGCACCTATTCCTGGCTATATAACTGGCTGCACCTATCCCTGACTACCTATTATTGGCTACATCCATCGGGATTGCGCAGAGATAGAATAGCACGCCATGAAAGACACACACCCAATGCATCTGCCGCAGTGTCATGGGGAGGGAGGGGGGGAGTGCGCGCATGAGCAGGTGTCACCATCAGATGGGGGTGACACCCAAGGCCCGTTAAATGCTGCGTATGCAGTGGAGCGTGCTGCTGAGGAACTCGCCTGCCCTGCTGGCGTACTCCTCCTTCCTGTTCTGGTCAGCTCGTCCCATCTCCATGGCTTCCTGTCACCTCTTTGCTCACGTGACCCCCGCGGTATGTGACAACAACCCATACATTCCAGCGGGTTACAGTAACTCGAGACATAGGACGAGTGTTCTCTACGGCAGGAAGAGGAGGTGCCGCACAGGACACCTGCTCCGCTAGACACATTCTGTGCCGGGGGGGGGGGGGGGGGAGGGAGGGAGGCACGGCAAAATATGCCAATTATTGGGACAGCAGCAGAGTGTGCACAAAGTTAATATTTATAGACCCACTCACTTAATTTTAAAAAATATTTTTTCCACTTTGTAATTAGTATGGCAGAAGCCTTTCACTATTTAGTTCACAGCACTTAGCTTGACATGCCATCTCATTTTTGGCCACTAGATGGCATATATCCTGGTTTAGCGTTAGCATCAGATTACAATAGTAACAGTAGCCACCTAATAAGTGTGGCTAGCTAGGGCTACCGTAGAGGATGATGTCATCACTCCCAGAATGCTGTGATGGAGTGCATATGCATATGCATATGCACTCCACCACGGAATTGGCCTATCAGGGAAGCTAGGGGCGCAACCACGCCGAACACCAGGCTGAAAAGGTATTTATGCCCGGAAAGAGGGAGCCCCGCGTAGCAGCCTCTGTCGAAGCGCATACATAGCGCGAAACGGCTGTCAGGCAGTTTGTGCCCAGCACCCACCGCACCACCGCACTACTTTAATTTGGTATGTGACTTCCTTTGACACTCCGTTTGTTTGTGTATGGTTTTACCAAATGCTTATATGGAATAAAGCACCTGCAGTGCCGATAATACCTCCTTCTCCTTATTTTTGTGCACAAAGTTTCCCCTCGGGCGAAATAATAATAATAATAATTACTATAGGGAGAAAATGGTGTGCTTTGAAAAAAAGCAACTAATACCATCAAAATTATCAACAGCGCTAAAAAAAAACTTCCATTCTGCAGTTGTGTAACTTTCAGATTTACATTTTGAATGAATTCTGATGTTAGACTTTCAATCAACTTCAAACATATGGTTGAAATTTTGCAGAGTTTGTTTATTTTGGGGGGATATTTGTAATGCTGTGTTCCATTTATTTTCCTTCACGCAAGTGGTTAAAAATAATAGCTTGCAAATAATGGAATATTTTCATTTATAAACATTTCAATCCGCACATCATTAGCTGACAAGAGGAGAATAGAATGTCATTTTTTTATGCACTGAATTAGTAATAATACAACTATACAGAAATATGTACAGAATAACATGAATAGGATAAAGCATTTACATTCTATGGGAAAAATGGAGCTTTGGTTTTTTTTGTATAACTGAAGTGTCAGATAAAGGCATAACTAAAACCTTAATAGAGTTGCTTCACAATGCATTAAGAATAATCAACCTTGTAAAATGATTTCTTTAAAATTTCCAAATTGATGAACTTACTTTGGGACCACTTAGCAGCACTTAAGGGAATCATTTTAGAGATACACAAAATATGATGGATGGAACTGCTTAATTTTCTCTTCTGTGAATGTACATATATTTCTGTGCCTGATTTAAGGTTTGAATAGCATCGCCATAGAGACTGTTCTATTGCAAGAGAAAAGCATAGCAGGCAGGTATTGTGGATTTTTACATAATGGCTTACTTAGTTTATTTATTGAAACAGAAGCGGTTTGTAGAGTATTGTTACCTAAACTGACAAATCGGAAATAAGATTGATCCATAAACTCTAAGCTTACAGCTTATTGATAGGCACAGATTATTGTACAGCTTCTCTTTTTGTGTGGCCTCATTAAAATGCCTGTAAGATAAATGTTCAGGTAGAAAACTAGTTATTAAACTAGAAATTTTGGAAGAAGCTCAAACTTAATCCAAAACCATCAATCGACTTTAAGACTACATCTTATGAATAATAATAGGTTATAGCGTATTTCACTAAGCCCAGTTACATACATTATGCTTAATGAGTAAGATCACTTGTCTTAACCTTCATGGGGTTTAGCCGGTAAAGGTGAGGGGCGGGAAAAAGAAGATCAAAGCCATATGCTTGTCACCATTATGGCCATGCTGCTCAGGAGGTTTTCTGACCTATAGATGTCCCCCAGTATAGGTTAGCAAGGGATAGGTACCTCTATAGTAGTTAGCCAGCAATAGGTACCTAAATATATGTGTCCCACACCCCCTGATCCCCCCCCCAATCCCCAGTGTTGTTACTTACCATGCCTTTCTCCAGCGATCACAGCACCCCACCGCACAGCTGAGGCCTTCTCTGTGAGGAGGATCGAGACCCGGCATCATGACGTCTACAATGTCATGATGTTATCAACGTCATGATGCCGGGTCTTGATCCTCTGCACAGAGAAGACCCCAGCTTTGCACCCTGCGGAGAGGGCCATGATAAGTAAGAGCGCCGGGGATTGGTGGGGGGGGGGGGGTCAGGGGGTGGGGGACACATATACTAACGTTAAGGTAAGTGCCTGTTTTTAATTATGGGAGGCTGGAGCGGATGGCTCCCCCTGGTGCTGCCCACGCTTGGGGGGGGGTCACCTGCGCCACCCAGCCTCCCCTTCTGGGGTGCTGTTGTGGTTCCCAGGCGGTGAGAGTGCCTGGGACCCCGCGGTCCCCCGGTTGTATGGGGGAATTGGGAAGCCTCCCCGTGGCGCTCCTGGATAGTGCTCATGTGGCATGAACTAATTCCCGCAGGGCGACCGCTTTGCGGTATTTGTTTTTTGACCCTGCATAGTTTGGCGTGCGAAAGCAAATGCATATTTGCATGAGCATTGCCTCATGAATAGCTAATTGAGCCAGATTTGCAGAGCCAGACTTGCAAGGGTTAAGACTTGGTGTTGGAGCACGCATACATTTTCTTCAGGTAAGCATTTATTGTGGATGTATTATTTGGAGGCAGGTGGAAGATGGCTTGCTCTGGTGGTGAGAGCCCTGGAGGGAGCTGTTTGCACCTGTCCTCCCCCCCCCCCTCTGGAGTGTTGCGTGTGAGCCAGCCCTAAGCTCTAAAGCTTGGGGTGACCCATGCTTCACTCCTTTCTCATGTGGTGCCCCCAAGTTAATGCGCATGTAGCAGAACGCAATGGACGTTAAGGTAAGTGCCTGTTTTTAATTATGGGAGGCTGGAGCGGATGGCTCCCCCTGGCGCTGGCCACGCTTGGGGGGGTCGCCTGCGCCACCCAGCCTCCCCTTCTGGGGTGCTGTTGTGGTTCCCAGGCGGTGAGAGTGCCTGGGACCCCGCGGTCCCCCGGTTGTATGGGGGCATTGGGAAGCCTCCCCGTGGCGCTCCTGGATAGTGCTCATGTGGCATGAACTAATTCCCGCAGGGCGACCGCTTTGCAGTATTTGTTTTTTGACCCTGCATAGTTTGGCGTGCGAAAGCAAATGCATATTTGCATGAGCATTGCCTCATGAATAGCTAATTGAGCCAGATTTGCAGAGCCAGACTTGCAAGGGTTAAGACTTGGTGTTGGAGCACGCATACATTTTCTTCAGGTAAACACATATACTAAGGTACCTATTGCTGGCTAACTACTACAGAGGTACCTATACCTTGCTAACCTATACTGCAGGACATCTAAAACTGGTTATCTATACTGGGCACACTTGTACCTGGCTTCCTATATTGGGGAACACCTAAACCTGGCTACCTATACTGGGCACACCTGTACATGGCTTCCTATACTGGGGAACACCTAAACCTGGCTACCTATACTGAGCACAACTATACCTGGCTTCCTATATTGGGCACACCTAAACCTGGCTACCTATACATAGCTTCCTATACTAGGGAACACCTAAACCTGGCTACCTATACTGGGCACACCTGTACCTGGCTTCTTATACTGGGGAACACCTAAACCTGGCTACCTATACTGGGCACACCTGTACCTGGCTTCCTATACTGGGTACCACCAGAACCTGGCTACTTATACTGGGCACCACCAGAACCTGGCTACTTATACTGGGCACAACTGTACCTGGCTTCCTGTAATGGGGCACACCTAAACCTGGCTACCTATACTGGGCACACCTATACCTGGCTTCCTATACTAGGGAACACCTAAACCTGGCTACCTATACTGGGCACACCTGTATCTGGCTTCTTATATTGGGCAACACCTAAACCTGGCTACCTATACTGGGGCATCTATACACCATCAAAAATGATGTTCTCGAGTGGGGTGCAATTTTTACACCCTTGACCTGGGTGTAATTTAGCCTACAAACTGCCCTGATTGGAAGCTGAAGCTTAGCTTCCAATATGAACTCTGCATCACGCACATGGGAGAGACATGGGGGGGTCTTATATTCGAGTCAACTTATACTCAAAATTGACATGCTGATCCTTCATCTTGTACCTCTGACATGTTCCCTGACGATCGGCATTGATGATACCAGGGTCATGCAGCATCATCAACAACTGGTGGAAAATGTATTTTTTTTTTGTACTGAATTCAATACAATAACCTGCAAGGGGTTCCGGAGACAGATGGGCACTGTGTGGTGGGCGACACAGGAAAGGTAATATATACAATGGCTTGCAAAAGTATTCGGCCCCCTTGAAATTTTCCACATTTTGTCACATAACTGCCACAAACATGAATCAATTTTATTGGAATTCCACATGAAAGATTAATACAAAGTGGTGTACACCCTACTTTGCAGTTATTTATTTGTAAAAAATGTTTGGAATCATGTATGATTTTCATTCCACTTCTCATGTGTACACCACTTTGTATTAATCTTTCATGTGGAATTCCAATAAAATTTCAAGGGGGGCCGAATACTTTTGCAAGCCACTGTAAATGCACATACGGGGAATACATTTATACACTAGGGGGCAGTGTTGTGGCTGCGGGCTCCGCCAATTCCCAAGAGATTTCATGCTGAAATTGATCGGGAATTGGCCTGCGGTGTACGGGCAGCGAATAGATCTTTCTCTAATCAGATTCAGAGGGAGATTTGTCTCTTGGTCGAATCTGCCCATCATCACTAGATGTATGGTTTACATTTGTATTAGTGCAGGTTGAGCATCTGCAGCTCAGAAGTGTAAATGATCAGAGATTTATTTTGGGGGAGTCATTTTGAAATTGAAATTAAATTTTGATTTGATTTTGTGTTTCAAGCTTTTATTATACTCAAAATTCATATTAGACCCTTGCTTGACACATTTTGGTAAGTTACAGGAAAAAAGGTTACAAAAATTAACTGAAACAATTTTTGCACAGAAATCGTGAAAAAAAAAAATGCAAAGGAGGTTAAAGTGGTATTGTCATAAAAAAAAAATCCTTTGTGTCACAAGCTTTTAAGAGGAACTGCAACCAACGATTGAAATTAATCTCAATCAGTAGCTGGTACCACCTTTCCCACAAGAAATCTTTACTTTTTCTCGAATAGACCATCGGGGGGTATGTATGGCTGTGGTGAAACCTCTCCCACAGTGTGATGTCAGCACCTTGTTGCATTGAGGGAAATAACAGCTGTTTCCAACTGCCAAAGCAGCACCATCTCCTTCCACAGACATCACCTACCAGCAGCAAAGATGTCACCATGCAATACATTTCAGAATGTAAATCAGGAAGAGGAAAGATGTTACAATGGGCAAACACTGACTAAATCATTTATAAATAATTACTGTAAAAATTCAGCACTACATTGTTTTCAGTGCAGTTCCTTTATAACCCTTACGATCAAATATCTAACAATTACTAGCTCACATCATGGGGATAGATTTTATCTTACTACCCAAATTAGCTCTTTTCCTCGTTGGCCTGACTGACCTCCCTTTCATTTACAGGAAATCTGCAGTGCAGCTTATATGCTCAACGAGGAAAAAGATATTAGCAAATTAGGCTTCTGAGGATATTCCCTCTATATTTAATATCATGCAGATGTATCTTCAATGAAGAGTGGCAGTAGTTTACAACCTGGCTACACTATGAAGCACTGGTGCAGATTGGCCTAATATACTGTAAATGCAGTATAATAAGAACCATGGCTAGTAGCGTAGCTTAGGAGCTCTGGGCTCTGGCCCTCAGTGTGAGTTTTATATTGGACCCCCTCAAGTGCTCTATATCAGCGTTTTTCAACCACTGTTCCGCGGCACACTAGTGTGCCGCGGAACGTTGCCTGGTGTGCCGTGCTCTTATCCCCCCTCCCGCCTGTCCCCGCGGCCGCCGCTGTTATTACCTTAGCAGCGGCCACTCTCCCCTCTCCAGCGCATGTATATTCTAGCAGCGTATCTCCGGCTGCTCTGTGTGATGCACTGATGCGCAGGAGGCAGGGCTCGGTTACCATAGTAACGGCGATACATATCGCCGTTACAGGAAGCCGCTGCCCTCCTTCCTTCCGCATCAGTGCATCACACAGAGCAGCCGGAGATACGCTGCTTGAATATACACGCGCCGGAGAGGGGAGAGCGGCCGCTGTTAAGGTAATAACAGCGGCGGCCGCGGGGATGGGCGGGAGGGTACTAAACTGGCTATACTGGGGCACTATTCTGGGGTACTATACTGGCTATCCTGGGGCACTAAACTGGCTATACTGGGGCACTATACTGGGGCACTATTCTAGCTATACTGGGGCACTATTCTGGCTATACTGGGGCACTATACTGGCTATACTGGGGCACTATACTGGGGCACTATACTAGCTATACTGGGGGGCTATACTGGGGCACTATACTGGCTATACTGGGGCACTATCCTGGGGCACTAAACTGGCTATACTGGGGCACTATTCTGGGGCACTATACTAGCTATACTGGGGCACAATACTGGCTATACTGGGGCACTATACTGGCTGGCTATACTGGGGGGGCTATACTGGGGCACTATACTGGCTATACTGGGGCACTATACTGGCTATACTGGGGCACTATACTGGCTATGCTGAGGCACTATACTGGCTATGCTGAGGCACTATACTGGCTATGCTGAGGCACTATACTGGGGCACTATACTGGCTATACTGGGGCACTATACTAGCTATACTGGGGCACTATACTAGCTATACTGGGGCACTATACTAGCTATACTGGGGCACTATTCTGACTATACTGGGGCACTATTCTGGCTATACTGGGGCACTATACTGGGGCACTATACTGACTATACTGGGGCACTATACTGGCTATACTGGGGCACTATACTGGCTATACTGGGGCACTATTCTGGCTATACTGGGGCACTATTCTGGCTATACTGGGGCACTATTCTGGCTATACTGGGACACTATTCTGGCTATACTGGGGCACTATACTGGGGCACTATACTAGCTATACTGGGGCACTATTCTGGCTATACTGGGACACTATACTGGCTATACTGGGGCACTATACTAGCTATACTGAGGCAACTAAACTCCCTACACTGGGGCAACTATGCCAGCTATGCAGCCGCACCCCAGCCCCCCCCCCCCCATAGCCTGCTGCGCACGGCATTGTCCACTAGGTCGCGCAAACAACCAGGGGCCGCATCCCCCCGCGCGAGCGCGCCGATCCCCGGAGAAAAATTTGGTCGGACAGTGTTCCCCGGGCCGGAAAAGGTTGGGAAACACTGCTCTATATACTACATTTGATCTGGAGCACCAACACCTGCCAAGGACAGCTGCAGTGTCAGAGTTGTGAAGACTGAGAATGAGAACAGTCTATTAATGTTACAACTAGTTAAAGCACATGTAGAGGTGATCATTACCAGCTTGGCACCAATAAAGAGCTAATAAAATGGTTGAATGAGGGCCCCTACTGGGCCTCTCTGGGGTGCTATTGCTACCTCTGCACCCCCTATTTGCTAGGTCACTACCCAAAGCACTAGAGGCTTATTATACAACCAATGAGCAGTAATATGGTTTATCACAATGCTGTACAGACCGTTCAGCAGTGGGGTATCTGGAGAAAATAGCACCTAGGGCATTCACTGAAGCTCTGTCCCAAAATGAAGGGGGTGGGGAGAGTTTAAGGAGGCAGTCAAATGACCAGTCAAAAGAACACACCCTAAAATAGGCATGTCCAACCTGAAGTGAGGCAGTTCCCATAACACTCCCCAGTCACAGACAGCCCCCATTGACAAACCCCAGTAACTGGCGGTCCCACACAGTATAGAGTGACCAGACGTCCCGGATTGCCCGTGACGCGTCCCGGATCCCGGCTTTTAGCAGCGGGACGTCCCGGCCTCGGGACTCTGGCCACTCTATCTTCATGAACTGGCAGCGGCGTCTATAGACACCGTGCCAGTTCATTGCCCGCAGCCCCACTCCAGCCTCCTTATTGTCTTCCGGTGTTCCGACACCGGCAGGCAGAGCAGGGCTACGGCAAGATGGCTGCCGAAGCTCTGCACTGGAGACTATTTGTGTCTCCAGTACAGGGCTTCGGGCGCCATCTTGCCGTAGCCCTGCTCTGCCTGTCAGCGTGGGAGACTTCGGGAGGATCGTCCAGGGGAGATGCGCGCCAGAGGAGTCTTCTGCCAGGTGAGTAAATTCTCTTTTTCCAGGTGAACTTTGCCCACAGTGCATTTATTTTCTGGTGACATGTTTGCCCGGAGTGCGTTTATCTTCTGGCGACATGTTGGCCCGGAGTGCGTTTATTTTCTGGCGACATGTTTGCCCGCAGTGCGTTTATTTTCTGGTGACATTTGCCCGCAGTGCCTTTATTTTCTGATGATGTTTGCCCGCAGTGCGTTTATTTTCTGGTGACGTGTGCCCGCAGTGCGTTAATTTTCTGGTGATATGTGTGCCCGCAGTGCGTTTATTTTCTGGTGACGTGTGCCCGCAGTGCGTTTATTTTCTGGTGACGTGTGCCCGCAGTGCGTTTATTTTCTGGTGACATGTGCCCGCAGTGCGTTTATTTTCTGGTGACGTGTGCCCGCAGTGCGTTTATTTTCTGGTGACATGTTTACCCGCAGTGCGTTTATTTTCTGGTGACATGTGTGCCCGCAGTGCATTTATTTTCTGGTGACATGTTTGCCCGCAGTGCGTTTATTTTCTGGTGACGTGTGCCCGCAGTGCGTTTATTGTGTGCTGACATGTTTGCCCGCAGTGCGTTTATTTTGTGCTGACATGTTTGCTCGCAGTGCGTTTATTTTGTGCTGACATGTTTTCCCGCAGCGCGTTTATTTTGTGCTGACATGTTTGCCCGCAGTGCGTTTATTTTGTACTGACGTTGCCCACAGCGCGTTTATTTTGTGCCGACATGTTGCCCACATCGCGTTTATTTTGTGCTGACATGTTTGCCCGCAGTGCGTTTATTTTGTACTGACGTTGCCCACAGTGCATTTATTTTGTACTGACATGTTGCCCACATTGCATTTATTTTGTACTGACAAGTTGCCCACATTGCATTTATTTTGTACTGACATGTTGCCCACAGTACGTTTATTTTGTGCTGACATGTTTGCCCGCAGTGCGTTTATTTTGTGCCCGCAATGCGTTTATTTTGTGCTGACATGTTGCCCACAATGCGTTTATTTTGTGCTGACATGTTGCCCATTGCATTTATTTTGTGCTGAAATTTTGCCCACATTGCGTTTATTTTCTGGTGTCTGGGGTAACTGTTGCTGCATTTATTATTTAATGGTCATAGTTGGCTATGCTTGCTGCTTTGGGGTTACGGTATACTATTAAATAGCATCACACAGTTTCTGCACACCCATGATGCGAATCCTCGTCTGACCACATCATGGCGTAAACACTGCTTTCTTATGCCTCACTGTTACATCATTATGTTAGCTCCGCCCATACGATGTCATGGCCACACCCATTTTTCGGCGCGGCGCGCTGCGAGCGCCACCCCCCTCTACCCCCCCCCCCCCCCCCCGTCCCAGGTTGAGCCAACGAAAATCTGGTCACTCTACACAGTAACAGACACCTCACGACAGACCTGAGTAACAGACACCGCATGACAGACCTGAGTAACAGACACCGCATGACAGACCTAGTGACAGATTTGGCCCCCTGCTGTGTACACTCTCCTTTACTGTTTCGTTAGTTGTAGCAGAGGGACAACACTCATGTGTCCCAGAGGTCTTTAGCCACGTCAGCATTCTTTGGACCTTGCTTTCAAACTTGTCTCACACCTGTACAGGAGCTAATATGTGCCCCAACATGCTGTGCCATACATATTGGGGTCAAACCCCTCCCACAGTGTGATGTCATGACCATGGTCCTGACAGTTTGCTGTCTGTGAACCTCATTGCATTGTGGGAAATAACAGCTTTTTTCAACTGCCAAGCAATATCTTCCTCTGTGCATAGAACTTACAGTAATTAACATTCCGTACAGATCACCTGGCAGAACTAATGCAGCGCAGCTCGTGAGGACCAGCTGATTGATAAAACCTGCACGCTGCTACACAAGCGCTATACCAGATGGAGTGTTTTGGGGATTGGCTTGGATATGTAAGTGCAATCGGAACTTTCCATCTGGGGATCCTGGGCGGCATTATATGAGAAGACACTGGCAGATTGCATCCTGTCGGGTGAGACTGTATCATTGTTTTGAGAGGAATATCCTGCCAGCTTGCTCGTTAGCTGTGCTCTCTTGCCTATTCCATCTGCTGCTGTTTTTTGTCCTCCACCTCTCTGAAGACCAAGTGGTACCAGTACCAGAGTGTGTGTGTATGAGGACTCTGTTTTGTGTGTAGCAGGTGTATGGGAGTGCTCCACCTTGGCCCAGTTTTAACTTGTTTTATGGTCTTTTTCTATCGTTCAATGTAACCTTGAGCGGAGTCACAGTATTCTGTTTTGTTAGAACTAAAGAACTAAAGATGTCACCACCAGAGATAAATTTCCAGTGCACACCAAAAACCACTAGCGGATCCACAAACGCTAACGGTTTTCGAAGAGGTTTTTCAAAGCAATTCTAGGCAGATTTAGAGAGATTTTCTAAACATGGCTAGTGTTTTTTGGAGCGTTTTTGTGTAGCAGATTGTAAAGGATTGCGGAATGGCCGCCGCGTGCTCTGACGGCGTGACGGCCGTTTCCGCATCCAGTCCGGCGGTTTACGCGCGGCGACATGTGTCTGACCTGGTGCAGCCTTTCTGTGCACATAGGCTGAGGAATACACGCGCGCGTGCGAAGAGACAGAAGTTTTATGGGAAGCAGAGAGGGATCAGCTGACTCCCTTGGTCAGCTGATCCAAGTTTGTATGCGGATTGGCTGGAAGGGACTGGGCGGCGCTGGGCAGCGCTGCACTATATAACCACTCGTCCCTCAGTCTCACATAGTGTTGGGCGAACAGTGTTCGCCACTGTTCGGGTTCTGCAGAACATCACCCTGTTCGGGTGATGTTTGCGTTCGGCCGAACACCTGATGGTGTTCGGCCTTTTAAGTTCGGGTTCGCCCCGAACTACTAAATGGCCGCCGAACAGGGCCGAACAGGGCCCTGTTCGGCCGAATACTGCCCCCCTATGGGGTCACAGGCATAAGGGGGGAGCATGCCCCGATCGCGGGGGGGGTCGGAAATTCCCCCCACCCCCTCCGCTAGCGCTCCCCCCTCTGCCCGCTTCCCCATACAAAAGTTTCAGGAAGTACCGGTCCGGTGGTAGTGGGTGGCTGGCTGTGGGCGGCACTGTGAAGTGAGTGACTGAGGAGGAGGAGTCCGGAGAGTGACGCGTTGAGGGAGGTCGGGCAGCGGGCGGTTCAGCAGTAGTACCGTACTACTGCTGAACCACCCGCTGCCCGGCCTCCCTCAACGCGTCACTCTCCGGACTCCTCCTCCTCAGTCACTCACTTCACAGTGCCGCCCACTGCCAGCCACCCACTACCACCGGACCGGTACTTCCTGAAACTTTTGTATGGGGAAGCGGGCAGAGGGGGGAGCGCTAGCGGAGGGGGTGGGGGGAATTTCCGACCCCCCCCCCCCCGCGATCGGGGCATGCTCCCCCCTTATGCCTGCGACCCCATAGGGCCCCCAAAAGCGGGATGTTCGGGGAGTTCGGGGTTCAGCCCGAACATGCCGAACATTGCGGCCATGTTCGACGAACTTTCCTGAACATCCAGGTGTTCGCCCAACACTAGTCTCACATCGTCTGCCGTTGCAAATGCTTACGTGTTAGCACACAGACCTCAGTCAGATCCTACAGTGTGTTTGAACCAGGAAGGACCTGGGAATCTACACTGAGCTAGAATACTTTCTCATGCTTATGTTATGTTATGCTTTAGACCTCACACCCAAGACTAGGATACTGTGTCAGTTCTATGTTATGCTTTAGACCAGTTCCAGGGTGTTGTGACTACGGACCTCACACCCAAGACTAGGATACTGTGTCAGTTCTATGTTATGCTTTAGACCAGTTCCAGGGTGTTGTGACTACGGACCTCACACCCAAGACTAGGATACTGTGTCAGTTCTATGTTATGTCTTAGCCCGGTTCCAGGGCATAGAGAATAGGCCCTCACACCTAGTTAGGGCAAGCCTGTCTAAATTAGCAGCAGGGCTTCCTGCAACCAAGCCTAGGCCCCTCTCCTAGGGAGCCTTTGGCCTAGGGATTCACCCACAGTCTGAGGTGAAATCCCTTCTTCTTCATACCTCCAGTTCCTCTGGCGGTTCTCTCTCAAAGTGCTACTGTTACACTGTACACTCACATCTCAGGTGTCCAGAGGTTAGACATACCTGGATTATTAGTGATTCTGCAGATCATCCATAATCTGGTGTATATCTGCATTACTGGGGAATCTGCAGTTCACCAATAATTAGATTCTCTCTGCGTGTTGACACCAATCGTTACACAGATTTTATATTTTGTTACAGTAAAGCTGTAACTGAACAGCTTCTGTAACAAAAACGCTTGGAAAATCGCTGTGATTTAGCACTTTACAGAGCGATTTTCCACTTTCTTATACTTTACGCCTCAGAAAACCGCAAAAATGCTGCAGGACCCGAGTTTGCGTTTGGGGAAAAACCCAGCCCATTGAAATACATTAGCCAAGCAGTCACCCCCCCCCCCCCCCCCCCCGCAGGTGTTTTAAAAAAAAACGCTCAGAACTGCTCTTGGTATGCACCGGCCCTAAATCAGGGAAAGGTAAGATTTTACAATGGTTAAACACTGAGTAAATAATCTATACATGAATATTGTAAACAATAAGCTTTTTTATTATGTCATTTTCACTATAGTTCCTCTTTAAAGCATTGAAGTTCCTCTTTACAGCCTTGGGCAGCACAGTGGTGTAGGGGTTAGTGCTCTCGCCTTGCAGCGATGGGTCCCCAGTTCATATCACAGCAAGGGCACTATCTGCATGGAGTTTGAATATTCTCCCCGTGTCTGCGTGGGTTTCCTCTGGCCTTTACAGTTTCATCCCAGAAAACATACTGATGAGTTAATTGTCTTCCCCTAAATTGGCCGTAGACTACAATACATACACTAAATAATACATACAGATATATGACTAGATTGTGCCTCTGAGGGACAGTTAAGTGACAATGTACCCTGTAAAACACCGCAGAAGATGTTGGTGCTATATAAATACTAAATAATAATAATATAGTGTCAGTGTGCACTAGTATAATATCATAAATATATGTAGTTATGGGGTCAGAGGAAAGTTTAGTTCAGGTTTTCTTTAATTAAGCGCCTTTTACTAAAACACTGCTTTCAATAGTGGGTTTGAATTATTATATGAACTGATGTGATATGGCCATAAATGATGCAGATTTGTTTCCAATTACCTCAAGCACACTTGAGAATAAGGATCATTTTGTGGTTATAGTGTATTTTCTTTAAAGCAGTGCAGTGGTTCAATTCCAAACCATAATATAAACTACTTTTTTAAAGTCTTTAGAAACCTTCTGGATTCCATTTAGAGAATATAATCATACTTTGGCATCACAAAAGTACCAGGCATCACAACAAAAGAACTGTATGTCTAATACAACTCAGGCTGAAGTAGATCTTATTAACATAATGGAATAATCAAGTGTTCCATGAGTCCTTAATTGTGCATATTATAACCAATGCAAATTCAGGCCTGTATGCAGATGTGGCCATAAAAACATGCTGTATAAAATATGGTGCGCTCAGATTCTAACAGGTGGCATCTAAAGATAATTTAGAGTAGGGAAAATGTTTTGCATGCAAATAAGAAAAACATAAACAATATATTTGATAGTTAAAGCAGAGCCAACATCCAGGAATGAAATCAGCCGAACATATAGCAATATCAAAATTGTAAAAACATTATTTTAAAATGACACAGTCCTATAGATATTATCGCTAGTCTTTGATGGTGGAGGTATGTTCTTACAGTATGTGGACCTGAACTCTTGCACAAGGCAGAAGAAAAACAGAGAAATTCACCCAGTATGTATTTAGAGAGTTTAGCTTGTCTAATTCCCCCTCATTTGTGTCTTGTTACAAGTTGTAATTTGATCTCTCCCCTGTGTCACCTGACTGCCATGGCCGAGATGGCAGATCATCTCCTTTGAAAACACAGGATGTTAACAATATGCCTGCTTTCATGAAAGCAGGAAGGAGAAGCACTGCAGATTTATTTTAGGATTTGTATCAGCTGTAACAAAGAAATTTTATCTTTAACCCCTTGAGGACCATAGGCTTACACCACCTTAGTGACCAGGCTATTGTTTCCATTTAGGCCACTGCAGCTTAAAGGGCTTGCTGCAGGGCCATTCAACTCAGCACACAAGTGACCCCCCCTTTTCTGCCAACCAACAGAGCTTTCTGTTGGTGGGCTCTGATCGCTGCTGGGATGTTTGTTTATTTTTCTTTATCTGTTTTTTTTTTTCTTAATAAATATTACTATTATTTTTTCTTATTTTTTTAAATCCCCTTTCCCCGCCAGCAATCGGCATTTATAGACATCAGCCTATGAGAGCTAACCGCTCTCTGTGCCTCCCTAAGGAGACAGCCGTGACACTCAGTACATCCTTAAATCGCAGCGCTGTACATTGTAAATAGATGGCGGTTTCGCCATCTAACAGTCTCCTAGCGGTGATCGCTGCTGGGAGACTGATCATTCAAGCAGCGATGCATTGGCATGCGCGATATCCTGCCTCCCCCTCCCCCTCCAGGATTTCACGCCAATTGGCTTTGAACGGTCCTGGGGCTGCCGGCGTAGAGAGGAAGTTCTGAGTTCAGGTCTGCTTTAAAGCGGACCTAAAGAAATATAAATAAAAATTAGTTTCATTTACCTGGGGCTTCTGCCAGCCCCCTGCAGCTGTCCTGTGTCTGCTCGGTTTCCCACCGATCCTCCTTTTCCCTGCTGCAGCTCGCTTTTCTTCACAACAACTTCTAAGTCAACATCCACTGTGCATGCATGGCCCTGGGCGCGGACATACTCGTACAAGCGCCCGTGGCCAGGAGCGTCCTGCGCTGGCACAGTAACTGAAAATCTCCCCTGCTCCTGGGCAGTTTGCTCCCGGCGACGAGACAGGAATGAGGATGCGTACGGTCAGGTCCGCGCATGTGCAGTGGACATTGACTGCCTGAAGCGAAAGTGAGCTGTGACAGGGGAATGGAGGAGCCTTTGGTAACTTCGCGGGCACAGGTCGGCTGCAGGGGGCTGGAAGAAGCCCCAGGTAAGTGAAACTCTCTGTTTTAAATATCTTCAGGTCCGCATCTGAAATAAAATTAAAACATTAGATAAGATGGTTGATCTTACCTAAATTGTAGTAATTTCTCTAATATATACTCCCAAATTTTCACTTATACAGCGTGGTTACCTGTCAAGCTCTGTGCAACCCCCCCCCCATTAAAAAATTGCAGAGGGACTTTTTCAGCCAATCTCACATGTTGTTGTGGGGGAGGTGACAATATCACCCCTCCTCCTTCAGCCTGGGTGCACAAATCAGATCTTGTGGACATTATAGGAAGAAGTTTTTCATGGTGTATTTCAGGCCATTTGTGGATGTCTACAACACATCCACAAGATAGCGGCACTGTCAGTGCCATTCACATGATGGCCAGAATCATGTAGTGACAATACAGCATGGGTAAATATGTTTAATTTTCACAATTATTAATAGTTAAACATTATGATTACTCTTTAGATATGTATTCAATTGACCTGAGGCACTCTTTACCCATTTAACCCCACAGGCTATTTTATCCTTACTGCTAATAGCCATTTTCACCTGTCAGTCCTCTTCCTGGTCATTTGGCCGTAACTTTATCACTGCTTATCACACCTAAATTATCTACTGTATGTCTTGTTTTTTTGCCACAAATTAGGCTTTTTGTGGGCGATACTTGTTTTCAGTAATTACTTTATTTTTTATGCATTTTATAAAGAAAAACAAGGAAAAAATACTCCAATTTCATCCCCTATAGTTGTACAACAAGCAATGCTACTGGAGATAAAACCTACACATTTTAGTTGTCCATTTGTTCTGCCTATTACAACATTTGAATTATGCTTCTAGTACAATTTATGGTGACAATATATTATTTGAAAATATTTTTTTTCTTTTTAGTGTTTTTTGTACCCTATCAATAATTACAAGCCGTTACTTTCTAAAATAACAGTAATATACCCTCATGACCTATATATTGAAAAAGCTGAGTGCCTAAGGAAACTATTTATGTATTTTTTTTTTTAAACCGTCACTTTTTACATGTGTTTCTATTTGGTAACTACGGGGGAGGTGGGGCCCTTTAGAAAGGGTTAAAAATTATAACATTTTAAAAATGTACTTTAATTTAAATTGTAATTTGTGGCCACAAGATATCACTTCAAACATTATCCTGGGTTACCAGGAAGTGTTTGATCTTTTTTAATTTCACTTTTTACATTATTATGAATGAACATGGCTCCTGATTTGAGTCATGTTAATTCATACTGTATACAGGGAATTTGATTGGCTCAGGGAACACATGTTTCTGTTCACAAATCTCCGAAGTGTAACTCCTGTGCGTACCTGCTGATGATTGACAGGATGCACCGGTATGTGTGAGACTCAAACTGCATGCTTATAAATGTCCAGTTTGAGTTAATAGTCAATTCAGTGAATGTATAGTCAGCTTTGACTTCTTGCTGTGCAGTTTCAGTAATTCAGTACAATTTCTATTGGAACAACTCCCCCACTCACCCCCACACACTCAATTCCTCTGTGCACACCTGTTATATCATGGTGTACTGTCTCTGTTCTGCCCTTTGCCCTGTTGCATTATTAGCTCCATTATTATTTCCATTAAGAGTTACCCAGGATGTTAGAAAGTCTTAAGATAATTCTTCACGCTCAACTTGTAATTGGATTTTTTTTCTTAAGCAAACTGTTTTCTTCTAATAAATGCAAAATAAAACATGCAAGTAAGTATAATTAGCTTTTGCACCTTCATAACATGGTGTTGTTTTCACACCTCTTAACAAATGTATATTGATGTCTCTTTTAATCTGGCTTTTTTTAGTGAGCATAAATTTGCTTTACAGCTTTTCAGGTGATTTGGCGTTGTACTCCGAGAGCATAAAAGGATGCTATGCTTTTTAGTTGCGGTATTGGACAGAAGTGTCTAGCATTTGTTCCAAGTTCTAGTCTGATAGTCATTCCTGTCTTTGTATTCATTTTAGGATCCAGCTGTTTACTGTAGCTCTATTTGATATAATCAAAAGGTGAATACAGAAAGATGTCAATATTCAGTGTATACAAAGTATTATAGAAAGAGAGAAAAACATATAAAAGCTTATAAAGGAATAAATAAAAAGATACAGAAACTAAGAAAGCAAAAAGAGAAGACAGATAAAGGGAGCTAAAAGGGTAAAGGAATGATGAGGGCAAAAGGAGGAAAGAGCATCTGATTTTTTTAATGACATCGATTTTGGTGTAATATATATATATATATATATATATATATATATATATATATATATATATATATATATATATATATATATATACAGTGGTGTGAAAAACTATTTGCCCCTTCCTGATTTCTTATTCTTTTGCATGTTTGTCACACTTAAATGTTTCTGCTCATCAAAAACCGTTACCTATTAGTCAAAGATAACATAATTGAACACAAAATGCAGTTTTAAATGATGGTTTTTATTATTTAGTGAGAAAAAAAACTCAAAACCTACATGGTCCTGTGTGAAAAAGTGATTGCCCCCCTTGTTAAAAAAATAACTTAACTGTGGTTTGTCACACCTGAGTTCAATTTCTGTAGTCACCGCCAGGCCTGATTACTGCCACACCTGTTTCAATTAAGAAATCACTTAAATAGGAGCTATCTGACACAGAGAAGTAGACCAAAAGCACCTCAAAAGCTAGACATCATGCCAAGAGCCAAAGAAATTCAGGAACAAATGAGAACAAAAGTACTGTAATTGAGATCTATCAGTCTGGTAAAGGTAATAAAGGCTTTTCTAAAGCTTTGGGACTCCAGCGAACCACAGTGAGAGCCATTATCCACAAATGGCAAAAACATGGAACAGTGATGAACCTTCCCAGGAGTGGCCGGCCGACCAAAATTACCCCAAGAGCGCAGAGAAAACTCATCCAAGAGGCCACAAAAGACCCCAGGACAACATCTAATGAACTGCAGGCCTCATTTGCCTCAATTAAGGTCAGTGTTCACCACTCCACCATAAGAAAGAGACTGGGCAAAAACGGCCTGCATGGCAGATATCCAAGGCGCAAACCACTTTTAAGCAAAAAGAACATTAAGGCTCGTCTCAATTTTGCTAAAAAACATCTCAATGATTGCCAAGACTTTTGGGAAAATACCTTGTGGACCGCCGAGACAAAAGTTGAACTTTTTGGAAGGTGCGTGTCCCGTTACATCTGGCGTAGAAGTAACACAGCATTTCAGCAAAAGAACATCATACCAATAGTAAAATATGGTGGTGGTAGTGTGATGGTCTGGTGTTGTTTTGCTGCTTCAAGACCTGGAAGGCTTGCTGTGATAGATGGAACCATGAATTCTACTGTCCTGAAGGACAATGTCCGGCCATCTGTTCGTCAACTCAAGCTGAAGGGATCTTGGGTGCTGCAGCAGGACAATGACCCAAAACACACCAGCAAATGCACCTCTGAATGGCTGAAGAAAAACAACATGAAGACTTTGGAGTGGCCTAGTCAAAGTCCTGACTTGAATCCTATTGAGATGTTGTGGCATGACCTTAAAAAGGCGGTTCATGCTAGAAAACCCTCAAATAAAGCTGAATTACAACAATTCTGCAAAGATGAGTGGGCCAAAATTCCTTCAGAGCGCTGTAAAAGACTCGTTGCAAGTTATTGCAAATGCTTGATTGCAGTTATTGCTGCTAAGGGTGGCCCAACCAGTTATTAGGTTCAGGGGGCAATTTCTTTTTCACACAGGGCCATGTAGGTTTTGAGTTTTTTTTCTCACTAAATAATAAAAACCATCATTTAAAACTGCATTTTGTGTTCAATTATGTTATCCTTGACTAATAGTTAACGGTTTTTGATGAGCAGAAACATTTAAGTGTGACAAACATGCAAAAGAATAAGAAATCAGGAAGGGGGCAAATAGTTTTTCACACCACTGTATATATATATATATATATATATATATATATATATATATATATATATATATATATAGTTATATATATAGTAATATATATATACTGTATATGTCAAATTGTTCCTCTATGTACTGATTTATGCATAACTGTAGGAAAACAAAGAAAGACAAACAAATTTAAAAAACCCAAAGACAAGCAAACAAGCAATCCTCAGTCAGCCACAGGGAACAGGGGGAACAAGGGTTCATGGACTCTAACAATTTGCAAAAGAATGCAGTGGTGCTTGCCAAAAACAAATTAAGTTCATTAAAAAAAATGCAAAAACCAAAAACACCAGTCAGGCATAGAAAAAACATATGTCAGTAACTGGCCCAAATAGCCAAGACACCAATAGCATTGAAATCCCTAAGAGAGTAATACATGTATCTTAAAGAGAATCTGTCCGATTTGTACAATAAAAAATATACCAACCGAGTCACTGTGATCTCCTGGATCCCTCTTTGCCGGTTCCACCACTCCCCGCAACGATCCTGGCTTTTAATCGCCAGTTTTAGGCAGTGTTTACAAACAAAGAACATGGCCGCTAACTAGGAAGTGATCTTTGTATATATATATATATATATATATATATATATATATATATATATATATATATTGTGATACCATATACTACAAGTTTTTATTAAATAGTGAATTATCTGCACTCCAGTCACAGTTTCTCAGCATGGGCAGCTCCCCCCCCCCCCCCCCCCTCAGACAAGCTGAAATCGAGAGCAGAGAGGCTATCTATGAGCGATAAACAAAGCACACAAACAGAGCCTGCAGGAGGCATGGATGGGGCATAACTTTTCCCTTTCACAGCAGAGGCAGTGCATTTCTCTCTGGGTTGACAAGGCTTAACAAAGTAAGATTCCAACACCACAGGAGTGCCATTAAAATAGAGACAGAAGCGAAATAAAAAAATAAAATGCTTGATGTGACAAAACCGTTTGCTATGCACTTTGTTGAGAAAGGCCACCGAGTCAGTGAACTGAGAGGACTGGTCATCGATAGAGTTGGGCCGAATGGTTCGCCGGCTAACGTGGTTCGCGCGAACTTAGGTGGTTCGCGTGCGGGTGCCGCACGCGAACGTTTTGCGGAAGTTCGGTTCGCCCCATAATGCACCTGAGGGTCAACTTTGACCCTCTACATCACAGTCAGCAGGCCCAGTGTAGCCAATTAGGCTACACTAGCCCCTGGAGCCCCACCCCCCCTTATATAAGGGAGGCAGCGGCGGCCATTACGGCCACTCGTGTGCCTGCATTAGAGAGAGTAGGGCGAGCTGCTGTCTGTCTCTAGGGAAAGATTAGTTAGGCTTAGCTTTTCCTGGCTGCATACCTATTCTGTTCAGTGAGCCCTCAGCCCACTGCATACCTGTACTGTGATCCTGCCACTGCATACCTGTTCAGTGATCCTGCCAGTGCATACCTGTTCAGTGATCCTGCCACTGCATACCTGTTCAGTGATCCTGCCAGTGCATACCTGTTCAGTGATCCTGCCACTGCATACCTGTTCAGTGATCCTGCCAGTGCATACCTGTTCAGTGATCCTGCCACTGCATACCTGTTCAGTGATCCTGCCACTGCATACCTGTTCAGTGATCCTGCCACTGCATACCTGTTCAGTGATCCTGCCACTGTATACCTGTTCTGTGAACCCGCCACTGTATACCTGTTCTGTTCAGTGGACCCGCCACTGTATACCTGTTCTGTGAACCCGCCACTGTATACCTGTTCTGTTCAGTGGACCCGCCACTGTATACCTGTTGAGTGATCCTGCCACTGTATACCTGTTCTGTCAACCCGCCACTGTATACCTGTTCTGTTCAGTGGACCCGCCACTGTATACCTGTTCTGTGAACCCGCCACTGTATACCTGTTCTGTTCAGTGGACCCGCCACTGTATACCTGTTTAGTGAACACGCCACTGCATACCTGTTCTGTGAACCCGCCACTGTATACCTGTTCTGTTCAGTGGACCCGCCACTGTATACCTGTTTAGTGAACACGCCACTGCATACCTGTTGTGTTCAGTGAACCTGCCACTGCATACCTGTTCTGTGAACCCGCCACTGTATACCTGTTCTGTTCAGTGGACCCGCCACTGTATACCTGTTCTGTGAACCCGCCACTGTATACCTGTTCTGTTCAGTGGACCCGCCACTGTATACCTGTTTAGTGAACACGCCACTGCATACCTGTTCTGTGAACCCGCCACTGTATACCTGTTCTGTTCAGTGGACCCGCCACTGTATACCTGTTTAGTGAACACGCCACTGCATACCTGTTCTGTTCAGTGGACCCGCCACTGTATACCTGTTTAGTGAACACGCCACTGCATACCTGTTGTGTTCAGTGAACCTGCCACTGCATACCTGTTCTGTGAATCCGCCACTGTATACCTGTTCTGTTCAGTGGACCCGCCACTGTATACCTGTTCTGTGAACCCGCCACTGTATACCTGTTCTGTTCAGTGGACCCGCCACTGTATACCTGTTTAGTGAACACGCCACTGCATACCTGTTCTGTGAACCCGCCACTGTATACCTGTTCTGTTCAGTGGACCCGCCACTGTATACCTGTTTAGTGAACACGCCACTGCATACCTGTTCTGTTCAGTGGACCCGCCACTGTATACCTGTTCTGTGAACCCGCCACTGTATACCTGTTCTGTTCAGTGGACCCGCCACTGTATACCTGTTCAGTGAACCCGCCACTGCATACCTGTTCTGTGAACCCGCCACTGTATACCTGTTCTGTTCAGTGGACCCGCCACTGTATACCTGTTCAGTGAACCCGCCACTGCATACCTGTTCTGTGAACCCGCCACTGTATACCTGTTCTGTTCAGTGGACCCGCCACTGTATACCTGTTTAGTGAACACGCCACTGCATACCTGTTGTGTTCAGTGAACCTGCCACTGCATACCTGTTCTGTGAACCCGCCACTGTATACCTGTTCTGTTCAGTGGACCTGCCACTGTATACCTGTTCTGTGAACCCGCCACTGTATACCTGTTCTGTTCAGTGGACCCGCCACTGTATACCTGTTCAGTGAACCCGCCACTGCATACCTGTTCTGTGAACCCGCCACTGTATACCTGTTCTGTTCAGTGGACCCGCCACTGTATACCTGTTCAGTGAACCCGCCACTGTATACCTGTTCTGTTCAGTGGACCCGCCACTGTATACCTGTTCAGTGAACACGCCACTGCATACCTGTTGTGTTCAGTGAACCTGCCACTGCATACCTGTTCTGTGAACCCGCCACTGTATACCTGTTCTGTTTAGTGGACCCGCCACTGTATACCTGTTCAGTGAACCCGCCACTGCATACCTGTTCTGTTCAACCCGCCACTGTATACCTGTTCTGTTCAGTGGACCCGCCACTGTATACCTGTTCAGTGAACCCGCCACTGCATACCTGTTCTGTGAACCCGCCACTGTATACCTGTTCTGTTCAGTGGACCCGCCACTGTATACCTGTTTAGTGAACACGCCACTGCATACCTGTTGTGTTCAGTGAACCTGCCACTGCATACCTGTTCTGTGAACCCGCCACTGTATACCTGTTCTGTTCAGTGGACCCGCCACTGTATACCTGTTCAGTGAACCCGCCACTGCATACCTGTTCTGTTAACCCGCCACTGTATACCTGTTCTGTTCAGTGAACCCGCCACTGTATACCTGTACTGTTCAGTGAACCCACCGCATCAGTGCGCATACCTGTGCAGTTAAGTGAACCCACCTACCTACGTGAGTGCACGCAGTGTGATATACCACTCCATGCATACCCGATATGGACAAAACAGGTAGAGGAAGAGGTAGTGCCAGAGGCAGAGGAAGGCCACCCGGCAGGTCTGCGCGAGGTCGTGTAAATGTAATTTCGTGTGGACCTGGCCCACAGTACAGTGCTCGGAAGAAGGCACGTCCCATCACCTCCCAAGATTGTCAGGACGTGGTTGAGTATTTAGCGACACAGAACACCTCATCTTGCTCAGCCACCAGCGCTACTACTAGCACCACTTCCGCTGCATTTGACACTTCGCAAGAATTATTTAGTGGTGGTGAAATCACTGATGCACAGCCATTGTTGTTACAGCCAGATGAATTTTCGCCAGCTCATATGTCTGCGTTACGCGGCAACACTATGGATGTAACGTGTAAGGAGGATGAAGGACCTACACGTTTGGATTTTTCTGAGGCAAGCGAAGCTGGGCAGGATGATTACGATGATGACGATGATAGGGATCCTATGTATGTTCCAAATAGAGGAGATAAAGAGGGGGACAGTTCAGAGGGGGAGTCAGAGAGTAGTAGAAGGAGAGAAGTTGCTGAAAGAAGCTGGGGCAGCTCTTCATCAGAAACAGCTGGTGGCAGTGTCCGGCACCATGTATCACCACCTATGTACAGCCAGCCAACTTGCCCTTCAGCATCAGCTGCTGAGGTCCCCATAGTGCCCACATCCCAGGGTGGCTCAGCGGTGTGGAAATTTTTTTATGTGTGTGCCTCAGATCGGACCAAAGCCATCTGTTCGCTCTGCCAACAAAAATTGAGCCGTGGAAAGGCCAACACTCACGTAGGGACAAATGCCTTACGAAGGCACCTGCAGAAAAGGCACAGACAGCAATGGGATGGCCACCTGAGCAAAAGCAGCAGCAGCAGCACACAAAAGAAAAGTCACCCTCCTTCTCCTCTTCCTCCTTCAGGTGCATCATCTGCTTATGCCGCTTTCTCCCTTGCACCTTCACAGGCACCCTCCTCCACTCCGCCTCTGCCCTTGAGCGGTTCCTGCTCCTCTGCCCACCGCAGCAGTCAGGTGTCCGTGAAGGAAATGTTTGAGCGGAAGAAGCCACTTTTGGCCAGTCACCCCCTTGCCCGGCGTCTGACAGCTGGCGTGGCGGAACTGTTAGCTCGCCAGCTGTTACCATACCGGCTGGTGGACTCTGAGGCCTTCCGTAAATTTGTGGCCATCGGAACACCGCAGTGGAAGATGTCAGGCCGCACTTATTTTTCGAGAAAGGCCATACCCCAACTGCACCGTGAAGTTGAGAGGCAAGTGGTGTCATCTCTTGCGAAGAGCGTTGGGTCAAGGGTACACCTGACCACGGATGCCTGGTCTGCCAAGCACGGGCAGGGCCGCTACATTACCTACACAGCCCATTGGGTGAACCTGGTGGTGAACGATGGCAAGCAGGGCGCAGCGGACCAAATTGTGACACCTCCACGGCTTGCAGGCAGGCCTCCTGCCACCTCCTCTCCTCCTGCTACATGCTCTTCGCTGTCCTCCTCCTCCTTGGCTGAGTGGCAGTTCTCCTCTCCAGCTACACAGCCCCAGCTCCGCAGGGCCTATGCTGCATGCCAGGTACGACGGTGTCACGCCATCTTAGACATGGCTTGTCTCAAAGCGGAGAGTCACACTGGAGCAGCTCTCCTGGCTGCTCTTAAGAAACAGGTGGATGAGTGGCTGACCCCGCACCACCTGGAGATAGGCAACGTGGTGTGCAACAACGGCAGCAATCTGCTTGCCGCTTTGCATATGGGGAAGCTGACACACATACCCTGCATGGCACATGTCATGAATCTAGTGGTTTAAAGATTTGTGGCAAAGTACCCTGGCTTAGCGGATGTCCTGAAGCAGGCCAGGAAGTTCTGTGGGCATTTGAGGCGGTCTTACACAGCCATGGCACGATTTGCAGAAATTCAGCGGAAAAACAACATGCCGGTGAGACGCCTCATTTGCGATAGCCCCACTCGCTGGAATTCGACCCTGCTCATGTTCTCCCGCCTGCTAGAACAGAAGAAAGCCGTCACCCAGTACCTCTACAACTGGAGTAGAACGAAACAGTCTGGGAAGATGGGGATGTTCTGGCCCGACAACTGGACACTGATGAAAAATGCATGCAGGCTCATGCGGCCGTTTGAGGAGGTGACCAACCTGGTGAGCCGCAGTGAGGGCACCATCAGCGACTTAATTCCCTACGCTTACTTCTTGGAGCGTGCTGTGCGTAGAGTGGCGGATGAAGCTGCGAATGAGCGTGACCAGGAACCGTTACGGCAGGAACAGGCATGGGACCAATTTTCATCAGACCCAGCTGTTTCCTCAACACCTGCGGCAGCACAGAGGGGGGAGGAGGAGGAAGAAGAGAGGTCGTGTGCAGAAGACGAGTCAGACTCAGAGGATGAGGAGCAAGGTGTTTCTTTGGGGGAGGAGGAGGAGGAGGGGACGGCGGCAGGAGAACAACCGCAGCAGGCGTCGCAGGGGGCTTGTGCTGCTCAACCTTCCCGTGGTATTGTTCGCGGCTGGGGGGAGGAGGTTGACTTACGTGACGTCACTGAGGAAGAGCAAGAGGAGATGGAGGGTACTGGATCCGACTTTGTGCAGATGTCGTCTTTTATGCTGTCCTGCCTGTTGAGGGACCCCCGTATAAAAAACCTCAAGGGGAATGAGCTGTACTGGGTGGCCACACTACTAGACCCTCGGTACAGGCACAAAGTGGCGGACCTGTTACCAACTCACCGGAAGGTGGAAAGGATGCAGCACATGCAGAACCAGCTGTCAACTATGCTTTACAATGCCTTTAAGGGTGATGTGACAGCACAACGCTAGTGTTGGGCGAACATCTAGATGTTCGGGTTCGGGCCGAACAGGCCGAACATGGCCGCGATGTTCGGGTGTTCGACCCGAACTCCGAACATAATGGAAGTCAATGGGGACCCGAACTTTTGTGGTTTGTAAAGCCTCCTTACATGCTACATACCCCAAATTTACAGGGTATGTGCACCTTGGGAGTGGGTACAAGAGGAAAAAATTTTTTAGCAAAAAGAGCTTATAGTTTTTGAGAAAATCGATTTTAAAGTTTCAAAGGGAAAACTGTCTTTTAAATGCGGGAAATGTCTGTTTTCTTTGCACAGGTAACATGCTTTTTGTCGGCATGCAGTCATAAATGTAATACATATAAGAGGTTCCAGGAAAAGGGACCGGTAATGCTAACCCAGCAGCAGCACACGTGATGGAACAGGAGGAGGGTGGCGCAGGAGGAGAAGGCCACGCTTTGAGACACAACAACCCAGGCCTTGCATGAGGACAAGAAGCGTGCGGATAGCATGCTTTGTACCACCATGCAGTCATAAATGTAATAAAGATAAGTGGTTCAATAAACAGGGACCACGCGGCAACGCTAACCCAGCAGCAGCACACGTGATGGAACAGGAGGAGGCGCAGGAGGAGAAGGCCACGCTTTGTGAGACACAACAACCCAGGCCTTGCATGAGGACAAAAAGCGTGCGGATAGCATGCTTTGTACCGCCATGTAGTCATAAATGTAATAAAGATAAGAGGTTCAATAAACAGGGACCACGCGGCAACGCTAACCCAGCAGCAGCAGCAGCAGCAGCATACGTGATGGAACAGGAGGAGGCGCAGGAGGAGAAGGCCACGCTTTGTGAGACACAACAACCCAGGCCTTGCATGAGGACAAAAAGCGTGCGGATAGCATGCTTTGTACCGCCATGTAGTCATAAATGTAATAAAGATAAGAGGTTCAATAAACAGGGACCACGCGGCAACGGTAACCCAGCAGCAGCAGCAGCAGCAGCAGCACACGTGATGGAACAGGAGGAGGCGCAGGAGGAGAAGGCCACGCTTTGTGAGACACAACAACCCAGGCCTTGCATGAGGACAAAAAGCGTGCGGATAGCATGCTTTGTACCGCCATGTAGTCATAAATGTAATAAAGATAAGAGGTTCCATAAACAGGGACCGGCATCGGTAACCCAGCAGCAGCAGCAGCAGCAGCAGCACACGTGATGGAACAGGAGGAGGCGCAGGAGGAGAAGGCCACGCTTTGTGAGACACAACAACCCAGGCCTTGCATGAGGACAAAAAGCGTGCGGATAGCATGCTTTGTACCGCCATGTAGTCATAAATGTAATAAAGATAAGAGGTTCCATAAACAGGGACCGGCAACGGTAACCCAGCAGCAGCAGCAGCAGCAGCAGCAGCACACGTGATGGAACAGGAGGAGGCGCAGGAGGAGAAGGCCACGCTTTGTGAGACACAACAACCCAGGCCTTGCATGAGGACAAAAAGCGTGCGGATATAGCAGCAATGCTTTTTGCCGCCATGCAGTCATAAATGTAATACAGATGAGAGGTTCAATAAACAGGGACCGGAAACGCTAAACCATCCCAGATGTTCATCGGTCATGTTACTTGGTTGGGGTCCAGGAGTGTTGCGTAGTCGTTTCCAATCCAGGATTGATTCATTTTAATTTGAGTCAGACGGTCTGCATTTTCTGTGGAGAGGCGGATACGCCGATCTGTGATGATGCCTCCGGCAGCACTGAAACAGCGTTCCGACATAACGCTGGCTGCCGGGCAAGCCAGCACCTCTATTGCGTACATTGCCAGTTCGTGCCAGGTGTCTAGCTTCATGCCCGGTTTCAGGTCCAGCGGTGCCAGCCACAAATCCGTCTGTTCCTTTATTCCCCTCCAAATTTCCTCCCCTGTGTGCTGCTTATCCCCAAGGCAGATCAGCTTCAGCAACGCTTGCTGACGCATGCCAACAGCTGTGCTGCACTGCTTCCACGATCCTACTGCTGCTGGTGCTGGGTTAGCATTTCCGGATGAGGTACAGCTTTGAGATGCGTTGGAGGAGAAGGAGTCAGAGAGGTAGGTGCTGCTGTTGTTATCCAGCTGTTTGCGGCGTGGGCAACACCCGCGCCGTAGCAGGTGAGGAATCGCTGCCAGGCTCCACAAGGTTCACCCAGTGCGCGGTAAGGGAGATGTATCGACCCTGGCCGAACGCACTCGTCCAGGTGTCAGTGGTGAGGTGAACCTTGCAGGCAACGGCATTCTTCAAGCTTCGGGTTATTTAGCTGACCACGTGCTCATGCAACTCAGGCACTGCAGAGCGCGCAAAGTGGTAGCGGCTGGGAACAACGTAACGTGGGATGGCCACTGACATCATGCCCTTGAAGCTGTTTGTCTCCACCACTCGATATGGCAGCATTTCGCAGGCCAGAAGCTTGGCTATGCTGGCTGGCTGTTACTGCCACGGCCCGGGGGTCATTTGCTGGCAATTTCCTCTTGTGCTCAAACATCTCAGAGACAGACAACTCAACCGTAGCGCTGCACACCGAAGGGCTGTTGGTTGTTGTGTTTGATGAACACTGGGAGACCTCAAGAGCACTAGTCCGGAAAGTGACAGTGTCAGCATCGTCTGATGTTTGTGAATGTTGTGAACCACGCAATGGCTGGGCTACTGCTGCTGCTGAGGCGGGTCTGGTGGTGAGTCTGGTGAACCCAAGGGAGGCAGTGTTGCTGGTGGTACCCTGTCCTGCCGCGTTTGCCCACAGAGTGGGATGTTTGGATAGAATGTGGCGGCTCATGCTGGTGGTGGAGAGGTTGTTAATACTTTTCCCCCTGCTCAGGCGGGTCTTGCACACCTTGCAAATCGCCATGGTAACATCCTCAGTGCAGTCTTCAAAGAAAGCCCAGACTTTAACTGGCTGAGGACTCGGACCTCGTGCGTGATGTGCTGGTGCTGCTTAACCCACTGCTGGACGCTTGAGAGGTCATCCAAGTAATTATCTGGTCCTGTTCTTTTGGATCTGTGAGGGTTGTTGTCCTGGACAACATGGGCAGTATTGAGTGGGTTTTCTTGGGTGCTCCCCTGTGGCCTGTACGTGAACCGTCAGGGGAAACACCTCTTCCCTTGCCCCTCCCTCTTTCACCGGATTTCTTCCTCATTTCACTTATCCTTAAAGTACACGCTGACTGGCAGCAGTACAGTGGCAGTACAGAAATGCTATACAGTGGTGGGTGAGCGGTGTACCACTATTGTCAGCAGTGACACAGAGCACAATGCTATACAGTGGCGGGTGAGCGGTGTACTACTGTTCCCAGCAGACACAGAGTGGAAGTAAACACAATGCTATATAGTGTGGCTGAGCCGTGTACACAGAGTGGCATTAAACACAATGCTATATAGTCTGCTATATAGTCACCCCGAACAGGGTGATGTTCTGCAGAACCCGAACAGTGGCAAACACTGTTCGCCCAACACTACTGGGAGGGAACGCAGATTTTAGTACCTAAACACACGATACAACATGTTTTCCGGGGTCGGACTCTGAGGCACATACAGATGGTCCCGATCATCATCCTCATCATACAACTCTTCTCCTGAGTCTGACCCACCCACCACCTCTGCCACCCCAACATCCCCAGACACAGACCCCTCATCGTCCTCAACATTAACTTGGGATGCTGGCCTGAGCCAGACCTCCTCCTCCACATCAGGCCCCATCATCTCCTCAATGGCAGCCCTCATTAATCGCTCTGGCGACGGACTGATGGACACAACGTTCTCCTCCGGGGAGGGCTGCTGCTGACCACTGGCTGCTGGGGTGGATGTTATAGCTTGCGTGGGGCGTTGGCTGTTGCTGTTGTTGGGAGTGCTGCTCACAGCGGAGGTCTCTGGGGAACTCATGTTGAGCTCATATAGTGGTTGACGGTGAGTGGAGTATTACTGATCCCAGCAATATACACACTGACTGGCAGAGTACGCAATGCTATATAGTGTGGCTGAGCGGTGTACACAGAGTGGCAGTAAACACAATGCTATATAGTCTGGCTGAGCGAGCGGTGTACTACTGTTCCCAGCAGAATCAGAGTGGCAGTAAACAATGGTATATAGTCTGGCTGAGCGGTGTACACAGAGTGTCAGTAAACAATGGTATATAGTCTGGCTGAGCGAGCGGTGTACTACTGTTCCCAGCAGAATCAGAGTGGCAGTAAACAATGGTATATAGTCTGGCTGAGCGGTGTACACAGAGTGTCAGTAAACAATGGTATATAGTCTGGCTGAGCGGTGTACACACAATGCTATATAGTCTGCTATATAGTGTCAGTAAACAATGGTATATAGTCTGGCTGAGCGAGCGGTGTACTACTGTTCCCAGCAGAATCAGAGTGGCAGTAAACAATGGTATATAGTCTGGCTGAGCGGTGTACACAGAGTGTCAGTAAACAATGGTATATAGTCTGGCTGAGCGAGCGGTGTACTACTGTTCCCAGCAGAATCAGAGTGGCAGTAAACAATGGTATATAGTCTGGCTGAGCGGTGTACACAGAGTGTCAGTAAACAATGGTATATAGTCTGGCTGAGCGGTGTACACACAATGCTATATAGTCTGCTATATAGTGTCAGTAAACAATGGTATATAGTCTGGCTGAGCGAGCGGTGTACTACTGTTCCCAGCAGAATCAGAGTGGCAGTAAACAATGGTATATAGTCTGGCTGAGCGGTGTACACAGAGTTTCAGTAAACAATGGTATATAGTCTGGCTGAGCGGTGTACACAGAGTGTCAGTAAACAATGGTATATAGTCTGGCTGAGCGGTGTACACAGAGTGGCAGTAAACACAATGCTATATAGTCTGGCTGAGCGAGCGGTGTACTACTGTTCCCAGCAGAATCAGAGTGGCAGTAAACAATGGTATATAGTCTGGCTGAGCGGTGTACACAGAGTGTCAGTAAACAATGGTATATAGTCTGGCTGAGCGGTGTACACAGAGTGTCAGTAAACAATGGTATATAGTCTGGCTGAGCGGTGTACACAGAGTGGCAGTAAACACAATGCTATATACTCTGGCTGAGCGAGCGGTGTACTACTGTTCCCAGCAGACACAGAACAGTGAACAGAATGCTATATAGTGTGGCTGAGCGAGCGGTGTACCACTATTCCCAGCAGACACAGAACAGTGAACAGAATGCTATATAGTGTGGCTGAGCGAGCGGTGTACCACTATTCCCAGCAGACACAGAACAGTGAACAGAATGCTATATAGTGTGGCTGAGCGGGCGGTGTACCACTATTCCCAGCAGACACAGAACAGTGAACAGAATGCTATATAGTGTGGATGAGCGAGCGGTGTACCACTATTCCCAGCAGACACAGAACAGTAAACAGAATGCTATATAGTGTGGCTGAGCGAGCGGTGTACCACTATTCCCAGCAGACACAGAACAGTGAACAGAATGCTATATAGTGTGGCTGAGCGAGCGGTGTACCACTATTCCCAGCAGACACAGAACAGTGCACAGAATGCTATATAGTGTGGCTGAGCGAGCGGTGTACCACTATTCCCAGCAGACACAGAACAGTAAACAGAATGCTATATAGTGTGGCTGAGCGAGCGGTGTACCACTATTCCCAGCAGACACAGAACAGTAAACAGAATGCTATATAGTGTGGCTGAGCGAGCGGTGTACCACTATTCCAAGCAGACACAGAACAGTGAACAGAATGCTATATAGTGTGGCTGAGCGAGCGGTGTACCACTATTCCCAGCAGACACAGAGTGGCAGTAAACAGAATGCTATATAGTGTGGCTGAGCGAGGTACACAGAGTGGCAGTAAACAGAATGCTATATAGTGTGGCTGAGCAAGCGGTGTACTACTATTCCCAGCAGACACAGAGTGGCAGTAAACAGAATGCTATATAGTGTGGCTGAGCGAGGTACACAGAGTGGCAGTAAACAGAATGCTATATAGTGTGGCTGAGCAAGCGGTGTACTACTGTTCCCAGCAGTGACACAATGACAGGGGGGACCCTGGCTAGCGTGGCTGGAGCGCGAACTACCCTGCCTGCCTACCCAAAGCTAAACCCACAGACAAATGGCGGAGATATGACGTGGTTCGGGTATTTATTTACCCGAACCACGTGACCGTTCGGCCAATCAGAGCGCGTTCGGGTCCGAACCACGTGACCCGTTCGGCCAATCACAGCGCTAGCCGAACGTTCGGGGAACGTTCGGCCATGCGCTCTTAGTTCGGCCATATGGCCGAACGGTTTGGCCGAGCACCGTCAGGTGTTCGGCCGAACTCGAACATCACCCGAACAGGGTGATGTTCTGCAGAACCCGAACAGTGGCGAACACTGTTCGCCCAACACTACACAACGCCAGCAAGGTACCACTGCCACTAATCCTCCTCCCGTGTCCACGCAGTCAAAGACAGGACGCTCCAGCGATCTCATGGTGATGTCGGACATGCGGACGTTCTTTAGTCCAACGCCTCGCCGTAGCCCTTCCGGATCCACCCTCCACCAACGCCTCGACCGGCAGGTAGCCGACTACCTGGCCTTAAGTGTGGATGTAGACACTGCTGTGAACAGCGATGAGGAACCCTTGAACTACTGGGTGCGCAGGCTTGACCTGTGGCTAGAGCTGTCCCAATTTGCCATCCAACTTCTCTCCTGCCCTGCCGCAAGCGTCCTCTCAGAAAGGACCTTCAGCGCAGCTGGAGGCATTGTCACAGAGAAGAGAAGTCGCCTAAGTCACAAAAGTGTTAAGTACCTCACCTTCATCAAAATGAATGAGGCATGGATCCCAGAGGGCTGCTGCCCGCCCCAAGACTAAGTCAGTCCCCGCACACACAGCATCTCTGCCTGCACGCCGTGTGACTGGCTGCCTGGCCTGCCCCAAGAAGACTAAGTCGCTCCCAGTCCCTCCACACAGCATGTCTGCCTGCAGGCCGCTTCACTACCTTCTCCGCCACCACCAACAGGGTCCGGGACTCCAGGCGGATTGCTGAATTTTTTAGGCCGCTGCTAGCAGCGGCCGCTGTAATAATTTTTTCGGGTGCGTGTACATGACTGCCTAATTTTTCTGGCTGCACTGCGGGCAGCTGCAACAACAAAAGAAAAGGCATGTACATGCGCCCATTCCCCTTCGTGATCATTACCTTGCCGTGGTGAAGGGGCTTGCGTATCACAATGAAGCAATGACCGGCGCCTAGATGAGTGTCTCGGGGGGCACACAAAAGATAATAAGGTCGTTGCTTCATTGTGGTCAGACCAAATTTGATCAGCTGGACAGTCACTGTTCTGTCATTCAGCTACATCAGCCAGGCCGACCATATGGGCTGTAAAGCCACCAAAACCTGCACTCTCGCCATGGTGCGCACCAGTCCAGCACGGCCGTCACTACACAAACAGCTGTTTGCGGTGCGTTACACGGTGAGTTTGGTGTGTCAGTGTGAAGCAGTACCTTAATTACACTACCTGATTGATGTATACACATGCAAGATGTTTTAAAGCACTTTAGGCCTGTCATTTAGCATTCAATGTGATTTCTGCCATTAAAACGCTGCTTTGCGTCAAATCTAGATTTTTCCCAGGGACTTTTGGCATCTATCCCACTCCGCCATGCCCCCCTCAAGGTGTTAGACCCCTTGAAACATCTTTTCCATCACTTTTGTGGCCAGCATAATTATTTTTTTTTTCAAAGTTCGCATCCCCATTGAAGTCGCGGTTCGCGAACTTTAACGCGAACCGAACGTTCCGCGAAAGTTCGCGAACCCGGTTCGCGAACCTAAAATCGGAGGTTCGGCCCAACTCTAGTCATCGATCAGGTGAAAAAAATGAGGAGAGGTGGCGACAGAGATAGATTGCTTCTGCAGAGAGAAGCATACTGGATTTATACTCTAGAAACACTACAACCCAAAGGTTTAAAGAGAACCTGTAATGAGTAAAATTATTTAAAATAAACACATGAGGTAACTTTAATTGAACATTACATAGTTACCTTGCCATCAGTTTCTCTCAGAAGCTCATCATTTTCTTCTGACAATGATCCCTTCCAGTTCTGACAACATTTTGTCAGAAATGAACTATATCAGTTGCTGTCACTTATATATCAGTTGCTGTCAGTTACAGCTGAGAGGAGAACTGATGTTCCCCTGTTTCTCTATGGCTCAAGTGGGCGATGTTACTGTTTAACTGTGTGCTGACCAGGAAGCTGTTATGGTGTAATGGCCATTTTCAAAATGGAGGACAGAGAATTCCCTTGATCACAGCGGACAAACAGGACACAGGAGAGGAGAAAGAGATTGAGGAGTAGACTACAGGTACGTATGACCTGTGTATGTTGATTTTCACTTTTAATTTTCAGTTCAGGTTTTCTCTAAATCAGATTAATCCGCAGATGTTTTCTGGATGACAGATGACACTGTGACATAGCCTCCATAGATCTTCTGTCTTTCATTCGTTAGCATGCAGTGAAGTGATGTATAGTGGCTCTCCAGCTTATCATATGCTGCACTGGTTTTTATTTGTTTATGTATGTTTTTGGCATCTCTGTTTCCCCTGCCACATCTTGATTTTCTTTCTTTTTTTTCCTCATTCCTCCCCCCCCTTCCCTCGTTCTGATCTTATTCCCCAGCTCTTTCCCAATCTCCCCATTCCCTTCTCCCTCTCTGTCCCATTTAGGAGGCTAGAAAGCTGGGCTTTAATTATACACCCAGACTGCTGCTGCTTATGTTTGTGCACACAGGACCCCAGTGCATTCTCCTTTCCTACAGCAGTAACAACGTATGTGGGCAACCATAGTTACCGCTATGCAGAGTTGAGCAGGCAAGGTGGAAGCACGCTTTGCCGCGTTCCCCATCCAACCAGAGAGCCATTGAGCCTGTGAGGGCAGTGCTGCTTAGTCAGCCACGCCCCCGCTCATTCTCTGCACACTTTGCCGTCCCAGTCTGAGCAGGGTAGGAGACGGAGGTTTGGGCACGCCCACCCACGGACCTGATTGGTCATGGCAGCCTGCTTGTCAGGTTGCCATGACAACCCCCGGGACACCTAACGGCTGATTCTTGCCCTCAGACGGCGGCTGGCCCGAATTTCATAGTTGCACACTGCAATTATGCAGTCTGATCATGTGAATTTCATACTGCTGTGGCTGGAGAATGTGAAGGGAGATGTGTACAGTAACTACAGGAACAGCCTAATACACAGGTCAGTTGCTGAGTGAGAATCGAGCATTTTTGCTGCATGATTTATGCAATGTATTTGTATGAAGTTGAATTGCATATCAATGAAAGGGGAGGTTCCTTTTTTCCGATGCTTGGTGATTGATCACAGTTCTGATATATATTTGTGTTTGTACCCTGCATCACTTGTATGTTTGTACTTTATCTGATGAAGAGGACCTTCCGTGGCCCCGAAACAATTGTCATGTTGTGCATACAATAAACTGCTTTATTATTGATACTGGTGTGCCAGCCGAACTTGAATTGCTGATACTGTACTGGTATTGCTTCTGCATCAAGGCTGAGCACCCAACACCCACGGCAAGGTGTGCCTATCCATAACCAGATTCTGCAATGTTATGGAGCTGAGGACAAGGTGGCAGCAGTTCATAGTTATGAGAAGAGAGGAATGGTGGTTGCATTTGTCGAGGAAGGAGGGGTGGCAGAGGAGGGGGGTCTGGTGACACTTTTTTTCTTTGGAGGGGGGGGGGGAAATAATTAGGGTTAGTTGTCAGATTGGATTTAATGTTAAAATAATTAGTTAGTGTTTTATGAGCAATGGGGGAAAGAAATCTCTCTAGGCAATAACATGCATCTGCTTGAATATTTGAACATATAGACAGATTTATTACATTATCATATTACATATTATATTATATAGTTTCTACTGCTCTGAACCTTAAAGGTGGGTTCTGAGGTAATTAAAAAACTAAATTCTACTTACCTGGGGCTTCCTCCTGGACCTGGCAGCAGTCCTGTGCCCTCACCACACCTCCGTTCCCAGTTGATGGCCCAGGGTCCCCTCCGTTGAAGAAGCCGACCTTGCCAGATCGTCCTCTACTGCACCTGCGCAAGCACTGCTGTCAATCACGCTGATGTTGTCTGGCGTCTAAACAGAACAGTCCAGATGATGTCAGAGCAACCGAGAGAGGCTCACATGCAGGCGCAGTAGATACACATCAGCATCTACACTGGAAGGGACCCCGGGTAAGCGGATGGAAGGAGAGCTGCAGAGAGGGACATATCGGCTGCCAGGGGCTGGAGGAAGCCCTGGATAAGTAGATTTTTGTTTTTAATATACCTTAAATCTATCCTTTAAAGTCAAACTCCAGACACAATGTATTTTGCAAGCACACAGGGGAACTGGCAGAGCTTGTTTTCATCTGGGATTAATTTCTTTAATGAACTTATTTCAAATGCATGACTTTTAAAATACCTTGTAAGGAGCCCCTAGCACAGCCATTGCTTTCAGTTCTGTAGGGTTAGATGTTTACAGTTGCGAATACATGTGCGAATCTATGCCTTGACATAGAAGAAAAAATTGTAGAAAAAATTACAATGGGGAGTGCACAACCATTAGTAAATGTGAGTACTCCACGTTTGTGGGGGAGCCACCCCGTGACAATTACACAACTCTATCCACTTTACCACCAGGGGCGAAAAAACACGTACTGCCCCTGGTGGTACCGCCGCTGTCCGCGCTCCCGCACTCGTGCACGCCGCCTGCTCGCCCTGAGATCAATGAACGGGAAAAACCATTCCCGTTCGTTGATCTCAGCCCCCCAGCAATGATCGGCTGCTTCTATGAGAAGCAGCGCAATCATTGTGATTTTCCCAGCCTCATTGTGCTTCCTGTAAGCGTACTTCTGGACGCTTACAGGTCGCATGAACAAAAAATTACTGTAGCCATCTTGTGGCCAAATAGAAAAACTACATCCAAAAACATTTTTCATAAATAAATACCTAGTTTTACATTATAAATTAACTCATTACCTCCCACACGCGCCAACATTTTTTTTTTGCAATAAAAAGAAAAAAAAATACAATTAAAAAAAACATAAATAGTTACCTTAGGGACTTAACTCTTTAAATATTTATGCCAAGAGGGTATAACACTGTTACTTTATAAACTATGGGCTTGTAATTACGGATGGACGCAAAACTGAAAAAATGCACCTTTATTTCCAAATAAAATATTGGCGCCAAACATTGTGATTGGGACATAATTTAAATGGTGTAATAACCGGGACAAATGGGCAAATACAATACGTGGGTTTTAATTATGGAGGCATGTATTATTTTAAAACTATAATGGCCGAAAACTGAGAAATAATGCATTTTTTCCCGTTTTTTTCTTATTCTTCCTGTTAAAATGCATTTACACTAAAGTAGCTCTTAGCAAAATGTACCACCCAAAGAAAGCCTAATTGGTGGCGGAAAAAACAAGATATAGATCAGTTCATTGTGATAAGTAGTGATAAAGTTATAGACAAATGAATGGAAGGAGCGCTGAAAGGTGAAAATTGCTCTGGTGGTCAAGTGGCTATATGTGAGATTAAAGACACCCGGTGCTTATTTGTTTAGATAGCAAGTCGCATAAAGAAACCAGCTCCTCCTGCAGAAGCCATTGATAACTCTTTTAGCTGAGGTCACATAACCAAATTTGTATCTGCAGAATCCCCATTTGACATAGAAATGTCACTCTAGTTACTGGGCTTGATTCACAAAAGAGGGGTGTTTTCGTGCGAATTTTAGCATTGCACGCGATCGTGAATTTTTGTGCGAAGTGATAACGGTTTCACGCACAAACACGAATGTTCACGCAGGAACGATATCGATTTCGTGGGGAAATTTGCGTTTACGCGTGAAACCGTTATCGTTTCGCGTGAAAATTCGCGATCGTGCGCAATGCGAAAATTCACGCAAAAACGCCCGTGCTAACAGTTAGCACTCTTTTGTGAATCAAGCCCAGTACATTTTAACTCTGTTTCAGAAAAAAATATAGTTTAGGGTGTGTTTAAAGGAGAACTGAAGTGAGAGTAATATTAAAGGGGCACTATGGTGAAAAATTGTAACATTTTAAATATGTGCAAACATATTGTATACAAATAAGAAGTATGTTTTTTCCAGAGTAAAATGAGCCATACATTACTTTTCTCCTATGTTGCTGTCACTTACAGTAGGTAGTGGAAATCTGACAGAAGTGACAGGTTTTTTCTTAGGATTCTCTTAAGGATTCTTAGGGGTTTATTTATTTTCAAAAGCACTTAGTGAATGGCAATTGCTCTGTCCAACTGCCCAAAAACTGTGTAGGGAGCAGAGAAGCTGGCCAGCATCATTGTTTAAATCCTTTTTAGGGAATATCTTTATAAAGAATAAAAGCCTTGCTGAGAATCCCCTATGAAGAGATGGACTAGTCTAAAACCTGTCGCTTCTGTCAGATTTCTACTACCTACTGTAAGTGACAGCAACATAAGAGAAAAGTAATTTATGGCTCACTTTACTCTGGAAAAAACGTACTTCTTATTTGTGTATGTTTGCACATATTTTAAATGTTTACATTTTTTTGTCATAGTGCCCCTTTAAGGCTGCCATATGTATTTCCTTGTAAGTAATACTAGTTGCCTGGATAGCTTGCTGTTCCTCTGCTTCTAATACTTTTAGCCATAGACCCTGAACAACCATGCAGCAGAACAGGAGCTTGAGACATTATACCCAGATCTGACTGGATTAGCTGCATGCTTGTTTCTGATGTTATTCAGATGCAACTGCAGCCAGATACATCAGTACTGCCAGGCAACTGTTATTGTTAAAGAGGAAATAAATATGTCAGCCTTCATATTCTTCTCACTTCAGTTGTCTTTTGACCTTCTAACTACCAATTTAACTATTGGCCTGCAAGTGCTTCCGACCAATTTATTTTAGAAAAATGTAATTTATTTCTTACATGCAATATTTAATTGCTATCAAATAGCACACATAGGTAGCCCTACACACACATTAAATTGTGCTTGTTATGCCACATTGCCTGAAACTGTGCATCCCCACACATCTAATTAAAGTCAATTGGTGCTCGCAGTTAGGGTTTTTTTTCTGCACGCTTCCATATATATTTTTTTGCGCTTTCTTTGCAATAAAAAATTGAACTCTCTCTAATACTTTTTTACTTGTATATCACGCATTGCTAATTCTTTGGTAATTTGACATGATTAACCGCTTGAGGACTGCAGTATTGAACCCCCCCTAAAGACCAGGCCATTTTTTGAGAAATTGGCCACTGCAGCTTTAAGGCCAAGCTGCTGGGCCACACGACACAGCACACTAGTGATTCCCCCCTTTTCTCCCCACCAACAGAGCTTCCTGTTGGTGGGGTCTGATCGCCCCCAGATGATTGTTTGTTTTTGTTTATTTGTCTTTTTGTTAATAAAAATGTGTGTGCTGTTTTGAACTATTCTATTCCCCCTCCCTCCGTCCCCCCACCAGCCAATCCCTGTAATCAGCTGTAATAGGCTTCAGCCTATGACAGCCAATCACACATTTGCCTTTGAAGGGGACAGACGTGTCACACGGCTGTCCCCAGTACAGGGCTGCTGCTGATCGCAGCGCTGTATGGGTAATTAGACTGCAAATTTGCCGTCTAACAGTCTCTCGAGTGGCAACCGCACTCCTGCAAAACAGAGCCCCAGGACTTTACGCCGGTCGGCATCAGGCGATCCTGAGGCTGCCGCCGCGGCCACGCCCATCGCCATGATGCGGTGGGCTAGAGGTTAAAAAATCATGTGAAAAATCGTGTGTGGAAAATGCAAACAAATATGTTATTTCATTGCGACACAAAAGCTGCAATCGACTGCGGTATCACACAGTCAAGTGGGTAAAATATTAACAGTTATTAGGCTCAAGAAATACATTACACTGGGAAAGTACAGTAGGTTATTAAGCAAGGACAGTATAGTAAAATGTATTGCCCACTAGATGGCAGTGTAGGAAGGCAGGAGATATAGCACAGGGCGTTCTGCTAATAATGTCTTTATAAGTCCAAGCCAAGTGATTGCCAATTTCTTGACTATAAGGCATTACAGTGTACTGGAGCAAGGGCTCGAGTAAACATGTAAACTGCACTGTAGCACTGTTATGCACAGTGACGAAAGTGTTAAGAACTTTCAGCCTGTGATGTGTTTGCTCTTGATGCATGAAAGAAATGTTATAACTAGGAGGTTGGCCAACAGAGGTGCATTTTAATAGAGAGAGCTTTGCAAAAAAAAGGGCCGATGTGCGATTTCCCCAAAGTCTCACTAAAAAAGACAAGTTTAAATGCTTGGACCTAAAGGCAATAAAGAAAAAAGAATAAAAGATAGTAAAATCAAGATCACAAATTTTTTCCATCATGCAAGTCCAATACTTGTGTATTAGCATGCCCTGTGTAGAAAAGATGACCATTCTTCTGCAAGGTCTCCTGTTTGTTCAACCTGTGCATGACATACTTCACATGTTCAGAGATGTAAGAGCTGGTGATTGAAATGGGCATATTATGCAAAGAAATTCAGTCTTCTACTCTTCAGATTGAGATTTTAAAGTGAATGTGTTCTCTAAGCATTGGACCACTTTAATGAAAGACAGCTTCCTTGTCATGAAAGGAATATTGTTTTTGTGGATGAAGACTGTCACCTGGAATGAGTGCATCCAAGCATATTATTGTAAAACTAGCGGAACACTTCTAGCTGTGACTAAGTAGCAGCAGAGTTTTGCACCGTGTTAGTCGCTCAGTTAAATAGAGAATTTAGAGTTAAGGTGATGCCGTTTATTGGCACACCCAACAGATTGAAAAGGAATGCTTTCAGAACACATTAGGTTCCACTCTCATGCATGATATAGATTTAGATCTGAGGTGTGCATCTCTGATCCAGCTATATATCACGTCTGAGGAAGGAAGCTCTCATATTCTGAAAGCTTGCATTTCACTCATTTACTGTGTTCACCACCAATACATTGTATTCATTTAACTCACAGAAGTACTGTAGCTAAGCAAACAGTTAACTTATTAGGTTCCGTTAGGTAATGCTGTTTTTATAGCATTTTTTAACACACTAACATTTACACTGTGTAACATTTAATATTTGGTAAGGAATTGGGTTATGCATTGTTCTTCTTACATGCACATGTCAGTCGCAACAAAAACTTCCAGGCACAGGAACAGCTTATAGGCAGAAATGCTGAACCACGCTAGAGCTGCTAGGACTGGAATGCATTAAAGTACAGAACTCCTCACCCTCCTTGCCACAACTTCAACTTATACACTGTCCTTGCCATGCAATTATCTACACTGCAATTCACTTTTTCTCCTGAGTTTTCTCTTAGGTGGTATTTTTAACCACTCAAGCCCTCGGTCATTTTCACTTTATGCGTCCGAGGAATGTTCACCTCCCATTCATTAGCCTATAACTTTATCACTACTTATCACAATGAACTGATCTATATCTTGTTTTTTCCACCACCAATTAGGATTTCTTTGGGGGGTACATTTTGCTAAGAGCTACCTTACTGTAAATGCATTTTAACAGTAAGAATAAGAAAAAAACTGAAAAAATTCATTATTTCTCAGTTTTCGGCCATTATAGTTTTAAAATAATACATGCCTCCATAATTAAAACCCATGCCCATTTGTCCTGGTTATTTAACCATTTAAATTATGTCCCTATCACAATTTATGGCGACAATATTTTATTTGGAAATAAAAGAGCATTTTTCCGTTTTGCATCCATCACTATTTACAAACTTATTAAAAAAAAAATAGAAATATTTCATCTTTAGATAGATATTTAAAAGGTTTAGACCCTTAGGTGAATATTTATGTGTTATTTTTATTGTAATGTTTTTTTTTTAATTACTAAACATTTTATGTGGGTATTTTTGGGAGGGTGGGATGTAAATAGTATTTGTTTGGGGTAAATATATGTTTATTTTTATTTTATTTTTTTTACATTTAGATGTAGTTTTACTTTTTGGCCACAAGATGGCAACCTTGAGTTTGTTTACATGATGTCACTCTAAGCGTACAGTGTACGCTTAGAGAGACATGGGAGCCAGAAAAAGCGAAGCTTCCGAGAGAAGCTGTCACTTTTTTTGCAGGGGAGAGGAATCAGTGATCGGGCACCATGGCCCGATTCATTGATTCCTGGGCTATCAATCTGTGGACCGGGAGCGCGCGTGCACGCACGTGATCGGCCGCGGGAGCGCACATGTCCTCCTTGACGTAGTTCTATGTCAAGGAGGACAAAGTGGTTAAACTTGTCAATAAAATGCCTTTTAAATAGAGATGTTGCGAACCTCCGATTTTCGGTTCGCGAACCCTGTTCGTGAACCTTCACGGAAGGTTCGGTTCGCGGAAAAGTTTGCGAACCGCAATAGACTTCAATGGGGATGCGAACTTTGAAAAATAGAAAAAATTATGCTGGCCACAAAAGTGATAGAAAAGATGTTTCAAGGGCAGAGGCGGATCTACAGGCGTGCACATAGGGCAATTGCTATGGGCGCCCCTTGTCACTTTCCTGGGGGGGCGGGCGCATCCCCAGTAAGAAAATTAAGCACCCCTCTGCTCACCGCCAGCGCTGCGCTGCCCGCCCGCACCCGCAGGAGAGGAGAGGCCGCGAGACTTTGTGTGGCCACTTTGTGACTTGCCGTGCTGTGCCGCATCCCCCCCCCCCCGTACGTCACCTGACCGCCCGTACGCATGGTTTCTTCTTCTAGTAAAAAATCGTGAAGGTCCGCACACTCAATCGATCCAAGATCAAGGTTTATTCAACCAATCGTGACACATATCCACTCCATAAATCCAACGACTCGTTTCGGGGCCCCGTGGGGTCCCCTTTGTCAAGGTAAAGCAATACAGAATGGTAACAATGTGCAAACTGACAGTGCAACCTAATAAGCACTCAGACCGGTACTTGACTCCACCTCCAAAATTCAAACATATCATAATTAACATATGTAAACACATTACATTGTGACGGCAAACCATAATCTCATTATTGCTGGTTACACACATGGTACATCATTGTAAAACTGTTCACCATGTACACAGTACCTGTGAGGCATAGTCACCATCCCTGTCCCCAGGTCGTTCGTTGCCCTAATTGTTGCTGTGGCATGCCTGGGCGGAAGTCCCGCCTCTCCCGAGGTGCACCGTGAGGGGGAATGTGACAGACGTCCGTGAGAGTCACTCACCGGGCGCTGCGTCATCCCCCTCCGTTCCTCTCGCTGCTATTGCGCTCTGATTGGCGCATAGACGCATGGGGTGTTCCGTGGTTGGCTAGGCGAAAAAGCCGCCACGCCTCCCATGGTCACATGACGGTTGCCCAGCAACAAGCCTACCGCTTTCCCCATACGCTCCTCACGCTCCAAGGGAGATTCTTCCCCTCCATGTAACCACTCCTCTGCATGCAGGGATGAGCATAGGTCCCCGGGTTCGCGTACCAAGTGCGCACAGATAACCGGGTCACACGGCAACCCAGTGCACCATATGCGCCCATGTAAATCCAGCATGCCACTGCACACAACCAGGTTATATGATCAGAGACAGGCACTGAGTACCTAACAACAGCTACTCAAATCCACCTCCTCATGGTACCAACATATTTATAGGTCTAAAACACATAATCCTAATCTTGATGCTGACCTAGGAATAAGAGGTGTAACCCCCAGGGACAGCCTGTGAATTGTTTTCTTTGTAACACAGCACAAGAACAGAAAATCTTCTAGTCTCCCCTCCCACCTCCTTCACTTAAGCGGCCAATCAGGAGGAGGATCGGGGTCCGGGGATACAAGGCAGCGAGCTGTGCCGATGTTGCTATGGCGACCAGAGACGCTGCGGGGACTGCCACACGGCGTCTCTGGTCACCATAGCAACATCGGCGCGCTCACTGCCTTGTATCCCCGATCCCCCTCCTGATTGGCCGCTTACGTGAAGGCGGTGGGAGGGGAGACGAGAAGAGGAAACCATGCGTGGATGCAGCTGAGGGTGGCAGGCGGTCAGGTGACACACAGTGTGTGAGTGCGCACTCTGTGAGGCAGCTAGGCGGGCATAAGTTCAGGAGGGGGTTATGGGGGCTGGACATTTGAGTATATATGTGTGTGTCTTATGCAGGACGATAAACTGCAGGCATGTGTGTGTTGGGGGGGGGGGGGGTGATGGGGGATAGACACTGCAGCCATGTGTGTGGGGGTGAGCTATGGGGGACAGACACTGTAGCTGTGTGGGGGTGTTATGGGGGACAGACACTGCAGCCATAGGAAAGAAAGCGGGGTTTAGACACTGCAGGGGACAGGCACTGTAGTCATCAGAGAGTGGTGGGAGTCTTACAAAGTGACAGACACTGCAGCCATCAGGAAGGGGGGGGGGGTTCTTCCAGGGGGACAGAAACTGCAGCCATCGGATGGGGTGTCTTATGGGGACTGACACTGCAACGCATGGGCACGGAGTTGGAGTTGCATAGGTAGGGTCATGAGACTGCTGAGCGGATATACTGCGCAAGGTAGTATGACTGGGTCAGTGGGTGCCTACCTTGCCAGCTCACTACAAGAAAACAAAGCCTATTACCGCTACATGGAGGGGGACACTGGCACACAGGAGGTGTGGTAAGAAACTGCACACATACACATATAGCGTCCATTTTTCTTTTACTGTTCGCTTAGGTATCCTTTAATTTATGTACATAGAGGGCACTTGGCTGTTTAATTAATGTATTTTGGTGCACCTGTCTATTTCATGTGTTTATCTTGAGGTACCTGGCTACTTTATTTTATCTGGAGGAGTGTAACTACTTATGGTAGTTGTGAGCCGAGGAAAAAGTAATGACGTTTACTTACCTGGCTTCTTCCAGCACCTATAAGTGTGTGTATCCCTCGCTAAAGGTCCGCGCTGTGAGGTCTGTAGTGGCTCATCGGGTCGAAGGCTTCTGTGCATGCATGGACGTCTTTCACGATCCCACTCCCACCGCTGGGAGTGTTATGAGCAGGTGCAGAGTTACTGTGCCTGCACAGAACACTCCCAGCAGCAGAAGCACAATCACAAAAGATGTCTGCACATGTGCAGAAGCCATCGACTTGATGAGTCAATGAGCCACTACGGACCTCACAGCAGAAGTGTGAAGCAGTACGGACCTTCGGCAAGGGACACACACACACTTCTAGGGGCTGGAAGAAGCCTCAGGTAAGTTAATGTCAATACTTTATTTTATCTGGATACTTTTGACAAAATATTTTTATTGTGGGTCATGTGACTAGTTGATTTATTATCTGGATTCATGTTGTGACTACTTAACAGCAGAGGTTGTTCTGCCTGTGAGAGAGTTGGAAAGGATGCAGTTATGGGGGAATGAGACTCTGCTTGGAGAGGGGGCACAGTTTTAGAGTTTGCCATAGGCGCTGTTGTACCCAGATACGCCACTGTTCAAGGGGTCTAACACCTGGAGGGGGGCATGGCGGAGTGGGATACATGCCCAAAATCCCCGGAAAAAATCTGGATGTGACGCAAAGCAGCGTTTTAAGGGCAAAAATCACATTGAATGCTAAATTGCAGGCCTAAAGTGCTTTAAAACATCTTGCATGTGTATACATCAATCAGGGAGTGTAATTAGAGTTCTGCTTCACACTGATGCACCAAACTCACTGTGTAACGCACCACAAACAGCTGTTTGCATAGTGACAGCCGTGCTGGACTGGTGCGCACCGTGGCGAGAGTGTAGGCCGTGGCGGTTTTCAAGCCCATATGGTGGCCGGGCTGTGGTAGCTCAATGAACAACAGTGACTGTCCAGCTGATCAAATTTGGTCTGACCACAATGAAGCAACGACCTTATTATCTTTTGTGTCCCATCCCAACCCGAGACACTCAAATAGCCGGCGGTCATTGCTTCATTGCGATACGCAAGCCCCTTCACCGCGGCAAGGTAATGATCATGAAGGGGGATGGACACATGTACATGCCTTTTGTTTTTTTGTTGTTGCAGCCACCCGCAGTGCAGCCAGAAAAATAAGGCAGGCATGTACACGCACCAGAAAAATTAGTGTAGTGGCCGCTGCTAGCAGCCTCAAAAATTCAGTAATCCGCCTAGAGTCCTGGACCCTGTTGGTGGTGGCGGAGAAGGCAAGCGGCCTGCAGGCAGAGATGCTGTGTGTGGGGACTGACTTAGTCATTGGTCATGCAGTAGCCCTCCGTGATCCATTCCTCATTGATTTTGATAAAGGTTAGGTACTGAACACTGTCGTGACTTAGGCGACTTCTCTTCTCAGTGACTATGCCTCCAGCTGCACTGAAGGTCCTTTCTGACAGGACACTTGCGGCAGGGCAAGAGAGAACTTGTATGGCAAATTGGGAAAGCTCTGGCCACAGGTCAAGCCTGCGCAACCAGTAGTCTAAGGGTTCATCGTCGCTTTTCGCAGTGTCTACATCCACACTCAAGGCCAGGTAGTTGGCTACCTGCCGGGCCAGGCGTTGGTGGAGGGTGGATCCAGAAGGACTATGGTGAGGAGTTGGACTAAAGAATGTCCGCGTGTCCGACATCACCCTGAGATCGCTGGAGTGTCCTGTCCTTGCCTGCGTGGACTTGGGAGGAGGAGGGTTACTGCCAGTGGTATCTTGATTGCGTTGTGCAGCCACATCACCCTTAAACGCATTGTAAAGCATCATCGACAGCTTTTTCTGCAAGTGCTGCATCCTTTCCGCCTTCTGTTGAGTTGGTAACAGGTCCGCCACTTTGTGCCTGTACCGAGGGTCTAGTATCGTGGCCACCCAGTACAGGTCATTCGCCTTGAGTTTTTGATACGGGGGTCCCTCAACAGGCTGGACAACATGAAAGAGGCCATCTGCACAAAGCTGGATGCAGACGTACTCTCCATCTCCTCTTGCTCTTCCTCAGTGATGGGACGCAACTCTTCTTCCTCCCCCCAGCCACGAACAATACCACGGGAACGTGGAGCAGCATAAGCCCCCTGTGACGGCTGCCGCGGTTGTTCTTCTTCCGCCGCCTCTTCCTCCTCCACAGAAACACCTTCCTCATCACCATCATCAGAGTCTGACTCCTCTCCTTCCCCACACGACTCCTCTTCTTCCTCCTCCTCCTCCCCTCTCTTTGCTGCCGCAGGTGTTGTGGAAACATCGGGTTCGAATGTAAACCGCTCCCACGACTCCTGCTGCCATAACTGTTCTCATTCACGCTCCTCCACAGAAGATGTATCCATCACTCTACGCACGGCATGCTCCAGGAAGTAGGCGTAGGGGATCAAGTCGCTGATGGTGCCCTCAGCGTGACTCACCAGTTTGGTCACCTCCTCAAAGGGCTCCATGACCTGCATTTCGCATCAGTGTACAGTTGTTGGGCCACAACATCCCCATCCTCCCAGATTGTGTCCTTGTACTGTAGTGTTACAGGTACTGGCAGGGCCGGATTTATACCGTTTACCTCCCAAGGCCCACTATCAGCAGCCGCCCCCCCCCCCTGCCAACAATATCTCAACACCCCCAAATGTTTACACACTTTTCCCCAGTGTTCCTGCGCTGGAACCCTCTGTACATATTCAGACCCCTCACTGCTGCTTTGTAACCCTCTTCTTCCCTGTGGCTGCATTTCCATCTGTGTGCAACCATGCTGGGTCTGTGCAAGTATGGCCCACACGTCCAGTAGCCTTTTGTGCACGTCTGTTTTTGTGTTTACTGGAATGTATGGACCATACTCATGCATGCCCTGTACAGTTGCACTTGTACATGGGAGTGCAGCCAGCGACAAGAAAAAATAGGGTCCTTGGCAGCAATAAGGGGGCTGTATATGTTCATGACCCCCAGTATGTGTGCCTCCCCCCCCACACACACACCTTAGTATCTGTAGTTGCTGCTGTAGATGCTGTCTCCTCCCCTTAATATAAGTAGTCAGAGGCTGTCCCTGTGCCACCCCGTTTTAGTATAAGTAGCTGCCACTGTCCCCTTCACTTTACCATAGGTAGTCAGATGCTTAACCCCTCCCCCCCAGGTAGCCAGATGTTTACACCTCCCCCATCCCCATAGGTAGCCACATGCTCACACACCCCTCCTTATGGGTAGACTAGCCAGATGCCATCTCCCTCCCTTTCAATATAGGGAGCTTAAATATGCTAGCACTAAGTCACCCCTCCCCCCAGCAGAGCAGGAGCCAGTGTGGATGACGTCCACTCCCCCCCCCCCCCTAACCTCCTTCTTCCTTCCCGGAGTGCAGGAGCAGAGACACAGAGTCACTAACATTCTCCAGGCTTCCAGCGCCGAACGAAGCTTCCTCTATCCTTCCGTCAGCTGCCGCTGTGCGCCTCTCCCTCCTGTCGGCGTCTCTCACATGTGACTCGTCTGCAAGTTAACGGCAAGTCACATGTGAGAGACGCCGACAGGAGGGAGAGGCGCACAGCTGACGGAAGGATAGAGGAAGCTTCGTTCGGCGCTGGAAGCCTGGAGAATGTTAGTGACTCTGTGTCTCTGCTCCTGCACTCCGGGAAGGAAGAGGAAGGCTCTGGGAAGGGAGGGGCGGCTGAGTTAGTTAGTGATGCGGCTGCTAACAGGAAGCCGCTGGCCGGGTTACCAGAAGAGAGTTTGCCTCTACGCTACAGGCAGACTCACTCCAGCATATACCACTCCAGCATAGTAAAGGGGCTGGCTGCGGACTTGAAGAGCAGCTCCTCTCAGGGCGGGTGACAGCTGCAGGCAACCTATCACCACCTGCCCCAACATTTCTGGTGGATTCTGGCGCCTTAGGCACTGGCTTTGGAGGCCTTTCCCCAAATCCGGCCCTGGGTACTGGGTGATGGCTTTCTCCTGGTCTAGCAGGTGAGAGAACATCAGCAGGGTGAAATTCCAGTCGAGCTATCACAAATCAGGCGTCTCACCGGCAAGTTGTTTCTACGCTGAATGTCCACAAAGTGTGCCATGGCCGTGTAAGAGCGCCTGAAATGCCCACACAACTTCCTGGCCTGCTTCAGGACATCCTCTAAGCCCGGGTACTTGGACACAAATCTTTTTCACGACCAGATTCAGCACATGTGCCATGCAGGGTACATGCGTCAGCCTTCCCAAATTCAACGCAGAAATGAGATTGCTGCCGTTGTCACACACCACGTTGCCGATCTCAAGCTTGTGCGGGGTCAGCCATTGCTCCACCTGTTTGTTAAGAGCAGCCAGGAGAGCTGCTCCAGTGTGACTCTCCGCTTTCAGGCAAGACATGTCTAACTCTGCGTGACACCATCGTACCTGGCATGCAGCATAGGCCCTGGGGTAAGGGGGCTGTGTAGCTGGAGAGGAGATCACGGCACCAGCCAAGGAGGAGGAGGAGGATGACGACAGCAAAGAGGTGGTAGCAGGCGGAGAGGAGGTGGCTGGAGGCCTGCCTGTAAGCCGTGGAGGTGTGACAAGTCAGTCCGCTGCGCAGCCACGTACTCCCTGCTTGCTGCCATCGGTCACCAGGTTGACCCAATGGGCTGTGTACGTAATGTAGTGGCCCTGCCCGTGCTTGGAAGACCAGGCATCCGTGGTCAGGTGGACCCTTGACCCAATGCTCTTCGCAATAGATGACACCACTTGCCTCTCAACTGCACGGTACAGTTTTGGTATGGCCTTTTGTGAAAAATAATTGCGGCCTGGTATCTTCCACTGCGGTGTACCAATGGCCACAAACTTACGGAAAGCCTCTGACTCCACCAGCTTGTATGGTAATAGCTGGCGAGCTCAGGACCGGCCCGCTCATGAGGCGGGGTGAAACTTTTGCCTCAGGCGGCAAATTTCTAGGGGCGGCATCCGCCCGTCGGAAGGGTGCGGGGAGCCGGCCGCCCAGCTGGAGGGGTAGCGGGCAGGACGGGGGTATTGGGCCTAGCGGCGGGGAGGGGGGTCGGACCCCCCCTCCCTCGCCTGGGTCCCCGTCCTCCGCTCCCCTCCAGCCTTAAATACATCAGAACTAGCGCAACTCGTAAGAGGCAGTGGGCGGACAGGACTCACCTCTTCCTCGCTCGATCCAGCGTGCGCTCCACTGACGTCACTTCCTGCACGCCGCCCACTGTATTGTAAATGGACGGCGCTGCAGGAAGGGACGTCAGTGGAGCGCACGCTGGATCGAGCGAGGAAGAGGTGAGTCCTCCCCGCCCACTGCCTTTTACGAGTTGCGCTAGTTCTGATGTATTTAAGGCTGGAGGGGAGTCGGAGGACGGGGACCCAGGCGAGGGAGGGGGGTGTCCGACCCCCCTCCCCGCCGCTAGGCCCAATACCCCCACCCTGCCCGCTACCCCTCCAGCTCGGCGGCGGCAGCAATAATTTTTTTTTTAAATTTGCCTCAGGCGGCAAAAAGTCTAGGGCCGGCCCTGGGCGAGCTAATACTTCTGCCACGCCAGCTGTCAGACGCCGGGCAAGAGGGTGACTGGCAGACATTTGCTTCTTACACTCAAATACGTCCTTCACGGACAGCTGGGTACTGCTGTGAGCAGAGGAGAAGGAACCACTTAAGGGAAGAGGCGGTGTGGAGGAGGGTGGCTGTGAAGGTGCAAGGGAGAAAACGGATGAAGACGATGCACCTGAAGGAGGAACAGGAGAAGGAGGGTGGCTTGTCTTTTGGGTGCTGCTTTTCCTCAGGTGTTCTTGCCATAGCTGTATGTGCCTTCTCTCCAGGTGCCTTCGTAAGGCACTTGTCCCTACGTGAGAGTTGGCCTTTCCACGGCTCAATTTTTGCTGGCAGAGACAACAGATGGCTTTGCTCCGATCTGAGACACACATGTTAAAAAATTTCCAAACCGCCGAGCCCCCCTGGGGTGATGGCGCTACGGTGGCATCAGCAGCTGACGTTGAAGGGCATGTTGGCTGGCTGTCCATAGCTGGCGATACATGGTGCCGGACACTGCCCCCAGCTGTTTCTGAGGACGAGCTCCTCTGCTTCTATCATGGAGTCGTCTCCTCCTACTCCTCTCTGACTCCCCCTCTGAACTGTCCCCCTGGTCATCTCCTCTACTGGGAACATACGTGGCATCCGTATAATCGTCATCATAATCCTCCTGACCAGCTTCGCTTTCCTCAGACACCTCCTCAACTGCACCAACTTCAGGTGGTTCATCATCCCCCTCCTCACACATTACGTTCATACTATCACCACCTAACTTAGACGTATGAGGTGGTGTACCTGCGCCTTCTTCTTGTTGTTGCAGTAGTGGCTGTGAATCAGTGATTTCACCACCACCAAATAACTCTTGCGAAGTGTCAAATGATGTGGTGCTTGTACTAGCGCTGGTGGCACTGGCTGCGGGAGATAAGGTCTTCTGTGTTAAATACTCAACCACGTCCTCACAATTTTCAATTTGCAAAGAAGAAAAAACCATGCACAGGATGCTGAGTATATTGCTAAGGGAGTGCACCAGCCAGACAACTGTATATCTGCAATAATTGTAAAAGAAAAAGAAGGCCTTGCACATCCCTGAGTAAAACTTTAGCTTTATTTGAAAAAATTAAAAGGCATACATTACACAGTCCCAAAAGACCAGAGAGAGGTACTGGCTGGTGGGGAGGTCGACAGCCGTTTCGCGCCGCTATCTGCTGTTGCGCATCATCAGGACAAACACCCCTTGCAAAATCCCCCCTTAAATATAAGTGCCTAAACAATACCTGAGAGAGCAGCTGGGATCCACGGCTCAGGGGCGCGCCGTTCGTTTATGGAACGCACGCCATCCGAACACTTCCGCCCATTGGAGCGCAAACCAGAAGTCGCATATGCGTCATATCCGGCGAGGGCCAAAAGTGTATAACGGGCGGACGCGGCAAGAAAGCCGCATGTAAACGCCACATTATCGCCAGGAGGACGCGGACACAACGCCGCATTATACGCCACATCATATCTAGGTGGATGTGGCCAAACGGTCGCATCAACCAGGCACTCCGCATTCATTACTGCAGCTGACCACACAGGGGCAGCAAAGCTTCCAGAAAGTGAAACAATAGCTGACCCATAGATCACAATCTCTCACCGCTGTCACCTAGTGGTTAAAATTAATTTTTACAACCACCTTTGAAATTAGATGAGAGCAATGAGTATATTGTTACAGCTGCTCTCAGGTAATACATTCAAAATTTGAATTCAATTAATAAAAATTCCATGGATAGGCGGCAGTAAGTAACACATATGTTGGAAACGGTGAAAAGACTAACTCAACACTTTCACGTAATTTATGCTACCTTTTTGGATGAACAAGAATAGCCGTAATAACAATAGAGGCACACTACAAAAAATTGAATTTAAGCAAAAAGAAGGTACAGTTAAAAAACCATTAAAAATACAAACACCCAATCAGATGAATACTGTTAAATTATTCTTTTCATTTAGACCCAATGGTCCAGTAGTGTCAAAAAACGCGATCCAAAAACTCTCCCTCTGCAAAAGCCTACGATGCCAATCTCCACCCCTTCTATCATGCCTGACTTGTTCAAGACCCAGGAACCTAAGCTTAGTCACATCGCTATTGTGGGCCACCCGCATGTGCTCAATTACTCTAGGGCAGCCCTCACCACTATGGACGGACCTGCAGTGGGCCTGATAGCGATCCTTGAGCATATTAGTGGTTTCACCCACATACATACGCTGACAAGGACAAATAAGTGCATACACCAGACCCCTCGTTCTACAATTTATAAACTGTTTTATCCTGCAGGTCCGTCCAAAGCGAGTGAACACTCCCTCCAGTTCTATAAAATTGCAGCAGGAGCACCTCTGACATTTAAAATTGCCCGTTGGGCGACTAGAACCCAACCAAGACTGCGACTGTGGACTAACAAACTCACTATGTGCCAATTTGTCCTTCAGATTAGGGGCCCGTCTATAGGAAACACATGGCCACAACACACTCTTTGATCTCAAAGTTTTATCCTGCTGGATAATCCACCAGTTCTTTCTTATTGCCTGCTTGATATGCTCAAACATTGGCGAATAAGAAAAATGCATAAAAAATCTCTCTTGAGCATTAGTCTGTTTTCTGTCTCTCCTAGATCTAAGTAGCGCAGCCCTGTCCTTGGCCACTGCCTGTGAAAATGCCTGTTGAACATCATCATGTCTATACCCCCTGTCCTGTAATCTAAATTTCAATTCCTCTGACTGTTCAAGAAAAGTTTCCCAAGTGCTGGCATTTCTCTTAAGTCTAAGAAACTGTCCATAGGGAACCCCCCTTATTGTAGAGGATGGGTGATAACTAGCTGCACTTAAGAGTGTATTTACTGTCGTCGGCTTTCTATAAGTTTTAGTTACAAGGACCCCCTCTTGGACCATAATATCTAAATCTAAAAACTGAAGTTGTTGGTCACCCCATGTGTGGGTAAAGGCCATGTTGACATCATTGGAGTTTAAATATTCCATGAATTCCATGAAATCATCCTGTTGTCCCTCCCACACAATCAATATATCATCAATATAGCGGGTCCAGAGTTTGATCCACCCCAGGAACCCATTCCTCAGTGAATAGATGTAATCTGCTTCCCAGCGCCCCATAAAGAGGCCGGCATAGGTGGGGGCCACAGGGCTCCCCATCGCCGTGCCGACCTCCTGATGGTACCACTGGCGATCGAAGAGAAATGAGTTCCTGGTGAGGACCAACTCCAGACCCGCCAGGACAAGCCACTGCATGGGCTCCCCCACCATCAACTCCGGTAAAAATAATTGAATGGCCTCTAAGCCATCAACATGACAGATGCGACTGTATAAAGACACCACATCAACTGATGCTAAATGATATGAAGGTTGCCACTCAAAAGAACCCAGGATGTTTAATACTTCTGTGGTGTCCCCTACATATGAGGGCATTGACCTCAGCAGAGGTCTTAATTGGAAGTCCAAAAATTGAGACAGAGGTTCCATTAATGATCCGATGGCTGAGACTATTGGGCGTCCCGGTGGGTTTTCCAAAGACTTATGGATACAGTACCACACCGGGCTGTGCGGGAAAGGGGGGAGCAACTTATTGGCCACTGTCCTAGTTATGGCTCCATCTGAAACCCCTTTTAGGAGCAACTTCTTAAGGTCTCTAATGTACTGAGTGGTCGGATCAGCAGACAATTTTGAATAGGTGGACCTGTCCTCAAGTTGTCTCATACACTCCTTTTGATATTGTTCCGTTAGGAGAACCACCACCCCTCCCCCCTTATCTGCTGACTTTATTGTTAAGTCCGTCCGGGACTGCATCCATCTTAGTGCCTCCTTCTCTTGCTGAGACATATTGGACACAGCTTTCGGATAAATCAAGGATCTGCAATCCTCCAAAACCTTTGAATAAAATAATTCTACTGATCCTCCAGGGATTGATGGAGGATTAAACCTTGACTTAGTGCCAATACTGACAGGGAGTGCACGGTGAATATCTACTAAATTGGGGGTAAAGGCATCCGACAGCTCACACAGGTCTCGTAGGGTCTCCCTATCCCAATAGTCCTCAGTAGTTCCTACCAACAAAGGCACAGACTTGTAATCAGGTTCCAATACTTGAGACAGAGGTTTCTCCTTGTTAACAAAAAATCTGTGTAGTGAAAGCTTTCTGGTATTCAAAAAGAGTTCCTGTTCAAACTTTACAAAGTCAAACTCAACAGTGGGGCAAAAATTTAAACCCTTATTAAGCAAAGAGTATACTCCATCACTTAATTCTACTCCTAAAAGGTTGTAGACTTTTATTTCTTTCTGTTTCTGTTAAATACTCAACCACGTCCTCACAATTTTGGGAAGTGATGGCACATGCCTTCTTCTGAGCACTGTATTTTGGGACAAGTAAATCACAGCAACACCACCTCGCACAGACCTGCCGGTGCCAGGTGGCCTTCCTCTGGGTCTGCCTCTACCTCTTCCTCTACCTGGTTTGTCCATTTTGTCCATCTCGGGGGGGATGCTAGGTATATGCAGTGAGCTGGGTTCACTCAGCACAACAGGTAGTTAAATGCAGTGAGGTGGGTTCACTGAACAGTAAAGGTAGTTAGATGCAGTGAGCTGGGTTCACTGAACAGTAAAGGTATTAGATGCAGTGAGGTTTGTACACTCAACACAACAGGTAGTTAGATGCAGTGAGGTGGGTTCACTGAACAGTAAAGGTACTTAGATGCAGTGAGGTGGGTTCACTCAACACAACAGGTAGTTAGATGCAGTGAGGTGGGTTCACTGAACAGTAAAGGTACTTAGATGCAGTGAGGTGTAATCATTCAACACAACAGGTAGTTAGATGCAGTGAGGTGGGTTCACTGAACAGTAAAAGTACTTAGATGCAGTGAGGTGGAATCATTCAACACAACAGGTAGTTAGATGCAGGGAGGTGGGTTCACTGAACAGTATAGGTACTTAGATGCAGTGAGGTGGGTTCACTCAACACAACAGGTAGTTAGATGCAGTGAGGTGGGTTCACTGAACAGTAAAGGTACTTAGATGCAGTGAGGTGGGTTCACTCAACACAACAGGTAGTGAGATGCAGTGAGGTGGGTTCACTGAACAGTAAAGGTACTTAGATGCAGTGAGGTGGAATCATTCAACACAACAGGTAGTTAGATGCAGTGAGGTGGGTTCACTGAACAGTAAAGGTACTTAGATGCAGTGAGTTGGGTTCTCTGAACAGTAAAGGTAGTTAGATGCAGAGAGATGGGTTCACTGAACAGTAAAGGTACTTAGGTGCAGTGAGGTGGGTTCACTCAACACAACAGGTAGTTAGATGCAGTGAGCTGGGTTCACTGAACAGTAAAGGTACTTAGATGCAGTGAGGTGGGTTCACTGAACAGTAAAGGTACTTAGATGCAGTGAGGTGGATTAACTCAACACAACAGGTAGTTAGATGCAGTGAGGTGGGTTCACTGAACAGTAAAGGTACTTAGATGCAATGAGGTGGGTTCTCTGAACAGTAAAAGTACTTAGACGCAGTGAGGTGGGTTCACTGAACAGTAAAGGTACTTAGATGCAGTAAGGTGGGTTCACTGAACAGTAAAGGTACTTAGATGCAGTGAGGTGGGTTCACTGAACAGTAAAGGTACTTAGATGCATTGAGGTGGGTTCACTCAACACAACAGGTAGTTAGATGCAGTGAGCTGGGTTCACTGAACAGTAAAGGTATTTAGATGCAGTGAGGTAGGTTCACTCAACACAACAGGCAGATATATGCAATAAGGTGGGTTCACTGAACAGTAAAGTTACTTAGATGCAGTGAGGTGTGTTCACTCAACACAACAGGTAGTTAGATGCAGTGAGCTGGGTTCACTGAACAGTAAAGGTACTTACATGCAGTGAGGTGGGTTCACTCAACACAACAGGTAGATAGATGCAGTGAGCTGGGTTCACTCAACACAAAGCTAGGTATATGCAGTGATGAGGTGGTTAAGTAAACACAACAGGTACTGGGTATATGCAGTTCTGGGTAGTACAATGTGCAGCTCCCTGTCACACACACAGGTAATCACTGAATGTGCTGGGCTGCTGGCAGTGGCACACACATTATGAATTGGCAAGGCTGTGCATGCAACAAAAGTGTCAGTTTGACCCACAGGATGAGCTCTGAAATGAGCTGTTGAGATGTGCTATAAAAGCAATAATAATCAGCCAGGAGCAAGCTAAGCAGCCAAGAACCTAACTAATCTGTCCCTAGAAGAACAAGTCTGGAGCAGCTGTCCCTAGTCTGTCTCTAGCAGGCACACGAGTGAGGCTAATGGCCGCAGGAGCCTGCCTTATATAAGGGGGGTTGAGGCTCCAGGGCTTAGTGTAGCCTGAATGGCTACAATGTGCCTGCTGACTGTGATGCAGAGGGTCAAAGTTGACCCTCATAGTGCATTATGGGGCGAATCGTACTTCCGCAAAAGTTCGCTTGGTCCAGGCGAACGTGAACCACCAAAGTTCGCCTGGAACCGTTCGGCCGGCGAACCGTTCGCTACATCTCTGCTTTTAAGCCACCAGAAAGCAAGAAAATGCTCAAAATAATTTTGATAGTACTTTTTTGATATTTTTGGGTACTTTTCTAGTTGAAAAGTGCTGTAAAGTTATTTTAAATAGAATGTGAAAAAGTGAATTGCATATGGCCCTGTGTGTCCTTGCATTGTTTTTCTCTCTGTCTGTTAAGCAACTGCCAGGTGAAATTCCTTGTTGTAAGTGCAAACTTATTTAGAAAAATAAAATAGATTTTGATTTTGATTATTATTCAAAAAACAGAAAGCTTCTTTACTCTAATTGCTTTATTATTTCATATCAAGATCAAGAATGAAACTGACAAGAGTTAAAAAGAGTTAACTCTTGTAAAGAGTTGAAAAGGAACTTTAACAAAATGGCTAGGAATTAGTGTTGGGCGAACACCTGGATGTTCGGGTTCGCGAACGTTCGCCGAACATGGCCGCGATGTTCGGGTGTTCGCGCCGAACTCCGAACATAATGGAAGTCAATGGGGACCCGAACTTTCGTGCTTTGTAAAGCTTCCTTACATTCTACATACCCCACATTTGCAGGGTATTTGCACCTTGGGAGTGGGTAAAAGAGGAAAAAATTTTTTGAAAAAGAGCTTATAGTTTTTGAGAAAATTGATTGTAAAGTTTCAAAGGAAAAACTGTCTTTTAAATGCGGTAACACAGGTAACATGCTTTTTGTCGCCATGCAGTCATAAATGTAATACAGATAAGAGGTTTTAGGAAAAGGGACCGGTAACGCTAACCCAACAGCAGCACACGTGATGGAACAGGAGGAGGGCAGCGCAGGAGGAGAAGGCCACGCTTTGAGACACAACAACCCAGGCCTTGCATGAGGACAAGAAGCGTGCGGATAGCAATGCATTTTGCCGCCATGCAGTCATAAATGTAATACAGATAAGAGGTTCCGTAAAAAGGGACCGGCAACGCTAACCCAGCAGCAGCACACGTGATGGAACAGGAGGAGGCGCAGGAGGAGAAGGCCACGCTTTGAGACACAACAACCCAGGCCTTGCATGAGGACAAGAAGCGTGCGAATAGCAATGCATTTTGCCGCCATGCAGTCATAAATGTAATACAGATAAGAGGTTCAATAAACAGGGACCGGAAACGCTAACCCAGCAGCAGCACACGTGATGGAACAGGAGGAGGCGCAGGAGGAGAAGGCCACGCTTTGAGACACAACAACCCAGGCCTTGCATGAGGACAAGAAGCGTGCGGATAGCAATGCATTTTGCCGCCATGCAGTCATAAATGTAATACAGATGAGAGGTTCAATAAACAGGGACCGGAAACGCTAACCCATCACAGATGTTCACTGTTCATGTTACTTGGTTGGGGTCCGGGAGTGTTGCGTAGTCGTTTCCAATCCAGGATTGATTCATTTTAATTTGAGTCAGACGGTCTGCATTTTCTGTGGAGAGGCGGATACGCCGATCTGTGACGATGCCTCCGGCAGCACTGAAACAGAGTTCCAACATAACGCTGGCTGCCGGGCAAGCCAGCACCTCTATTGCGTACATTGCCAGTTCGTGCCAGGTGTGTAGCTTAGAGACCCAATAGTTGAAGGGTGCAGATGGATTGTTCAACACGGCTACGCCATCTGACATGTAGTCCTTGACCATCTTCTGCAGGCGAGCGGTGTTGTAGGTGGAACTGGGCGATTGCTGTTCTGTGGGCTGCTGCATGGGTGTCAGAAAATTTTGCCACTCCAAGGACACTGCCGATACCATTCCCTTGTGGGCACTAGCTGCAGCTTGCGTTCTTTGTTCCCCTCCTCGTCCTGGGTTTGCGGAAGTCAGTCTGTCGGCGTGGAACTGGCTAGAGGAGGAGGATGTCAATCTCCTCTCTAATGTCTCCACAAGGGCCTGCTGGTATTCTTCCATTTTGACCTGTCTGACAGTTTCTCCAATGAGTTTGGGAACATTGTCTTTGTACCGTGGATCCAGAAGGGTATAAACCCAGTAATCCACGTCTTCCAGAATTCGAACAACGCGCGGGTCACGTTCGATGCAGTCTAGCATGAATTGAGCCATGTCTGCCACAGTCCTAACAGAATCCTCATCATGTTCTTCTGAGCTTGACGCACCCTCATCATCATCACCAGCATCACCCCGTCGCCCACCTTCTTCCTCGTCTTCTTCTGCTGTTCATTCCCGCTGAATCATGGAAGTCCAACGTGCACCGCTCTGTCCCTCGGCAGTGGGGGCATCCAAGTCCTGCTCCAACTCCAGCTGTTCCTCGTCCTCTTCTTCAGCATAGCTGCCGGGAGGACCAGCGTTTCCTGAGGCAGATTGCCTGATGTTGGTATCATCATCACGCTGATCGTTGTCCTCTTGAGATTCCCCCACTTGCATCCTGACTGCGGCTTCCTTGATCTGCAGCATTGATTTTTTCAGCAAACACAGCAGTGGTATCGTAATGCTGAGTGAAGAGTTGTCACCGCTCACAAGCAACGTGAATTGCTCAAAATTTTGGAGGACTTGGCAGAGGTCCAACATGGTGGCCCAATCAGATCCACAGAAGCTTGGGAGCTGTCCGGATGCGCCTCGGCACTGCGCCGTCATGTACTGGACAACTGCACTCTTCTGCTTGCAAAAGCGTGCTAGCATGTGCAGCGTCGAATTCCAGCGCGTGGGTACGTCACACACCAAGCGATGGTTCGGTAGATTGAACCGCTCCTGCATCTTCGTGAGTCCCTCTGAAGCGGTACTGGACTTTCGGAAATATTTGGCCACTCGTCGCACCTTCAGCAGAAGATCTGCCACGCCTGGGTATGTCCTCAGGAACCGCTGAACAACTAGGTTCATAACATGTGCCAGGCAAGGGATGTGTCTTAGCTTAGCCAACTTTAAAGCGCGAATGAGATTGCTCCCATTGTCACACACAACCATGCCTGGTTTCAGGTCCAGCGGTGCCAGCCACAAATCGGTCTGTTCCTTGATTCCCTTCCAAATTTCTTCACCTGTGTGCTGCTTATCTCCAAGGCAGATCAGCTTCAGTAAGGCTTGCTGACGCATGGCAACAGCTGTGCTGCACTGCTTCCACGACCCTATTGCTGGGTTACCGATGCCGGATGAGGTACCGCTTTGAGAGGCGTTGGAGGAGAAGGAGTCAGAGTCGAGGTAGGTGCTGCTGTTATCTCTGAGGGACGCTGGTCCAGCAGTTTGCGGCGTGGGCAACACCCGCGCCGTAGCCAGTGAGGAGTCGCTGCCAGGCTCCACAAGGTTCACCCAGTGCGCCGTCAGGGAGATGTATCGACCCTGGCCAAAGGCACTCGTCCAGGTGTCTGTGGTGAGGTGAACCTTGCAGGCAATGGCATTTTTCAAGCTTCTGGTTATTTTGCTAACCATGTGCTCATGTAACACTGGCACTGCAGACCGCGCAAAATAGTATCGGCTGGGAACCACGTAACGTGGGATGGCCAGCGCCATCATGCGCTTGAAGCTGTTTGTCTCCACCACGCGATATGGCAGCATTTCGCAGGCCACAAACTTGGCTATGCTGGCTGTTAGTGCCACGGCCCGGGGGTCATTTGCTGGCAATTTTCTCTTGCGCTCTAACATCTCCAGGACAGACAACTGAACCGTAGGATCGCACACCGAAGGACAGTTGGTTGTTGTTGTCATGGTCGTTGAAGACTGGGAAACGTCAAGAGGACTGTTGCGGAAACTGACATCGTCGTCTACTACGGATGTTTGTGTACCACGTAATGGCTGGGCTGCTGCTGAGGAGGGTCTGGTGACAACGGAGGCAGTGTTGCTGGGGGCTGGAAGCGAGCCGCTACCCTGGCCTTGCGTGTTTGACCACAGAGTGCTATGTTTGGCTACCATGTGGCGGCGCATGCTGGTGGTGGAGAGGTTGTTGAGATTTTTCCCCCTGCTCAGTCGGGTCCTGCACACCTTGCAAATCACCATGGTAACATCCTCCCTGCAGTCGTCGAAGAAAGCCCATACTTTTGAGCTCCTGCTTTGCTGGCGAGTTTCTTTCGTGCCTCTTTGGCGTCTCACTTCTACGGCTATGCCTGTTGTGTCCGAAATACCCTGTGGCACACGGCGAACTCTTGCAGTAGTGGGTTCTGCAGCAGACTCATCTGTACTGCTGCTATCCCGACAGCGAGGTTGTACTCAATAATCCGGGTCTGTGTCCACATCATCCAAAACCTCCTCTTCCATCTCCTCATCTGTGACTGTGTGTGTGTGTGCAGTGGACTAGAGCTCCCCAGAACACCCTCTGCGCACCTCACTCCCATGTCTTCAAGATGTTCTTGGTGGACCTCCTGCAATTCAAATTCCTGCGCACATTGCTCAGGGATTTGGGTGTCTTCGTCCTCGCCTTGCATTTCAGTGCGTGGTGCATTTACCTCGCACAATGGTTGTGAATCCAGGCACAACATTTCTGGCTGTTCCATTGTTTGTGGGGGTAGGAGTGGGAATAGCTCCTCCGAAGAGGCCATTGTGTCCGGAAATAATTGTTCGGACTGGTTATTCGGCCATTGTGTGCATGGTGTAGCTGCTGGTTGTGTCACCGTTGTGCCCACTGGCTCCTTGTAACTGGCAGAGGACCTCGTGCGTGACAACAAGGATGTGCTGGTGCTGCTGCTGCTTAACCCGCTGCTGGACGCTTGAGAGGTCATCCAATTCATTATCCGTTCCTGCTCTTGTGGATCAGTGAGGGTTGTTTTTCTGGCACACATGGGTGGTGTTGAGTGGGTTTTCTTAGGTGCTCCACTGCGGCCTCTACGTGAACCGTTAGGGGAAACACCTCTTCCCTTGCCCCTCCCTCTTTCACTGGATTTCTTCATTATGGTTGTACTGATCCCAGCAGTACACGCACACTGACTGGCAGTACAGTGGCAATAGACAATGCTATATAGTATGTTATAAACTGGTGATGGACGGAAGTACTACTGATCCCAGCAGTACAGTGGCAATAGAAGACAATGCTATATACTATGTTATACACTAGTGATGGACGGAAGTACTACTGATCCCAGCAGTACAGTGGCAATAGAAGACAATGCTATATACTATGTTATACACTGGTGATGGACGGAAGTACTACTGATTCCAGCAGTACAGTGGCAATAGAAGACAGTGCTATATACTATATTATACACTGGTGATGGACGGAAGTACTACTGATCCCAGCAGTACAGTGGCAATAGAAGACAATGCTATATACTATGTTATACACTAGTGATGGACGGAAGTACTACTGATCCCAGCAGTACAAGCTGACTGGCAGTACAGTGGCAATAGAAGACAATGCTATATACTATGTTATACACTGGTGATGGACGGAAGTACTACTGATCCCAGCAGTACAGTGGCAATAGAAGACAGTGCTATATACTATGTTATACACTGGTGATGGACGGAAGTACTACTGATTCCAGCAATACAGTGGCAATAGAAGAAAGTGCTATATACTATGTTATACACTAGTGATGGACGGAAGTACTACTGATCCCAGCAGTACAGTGGCAATAGAAGACAATGCTATATACTATTTTATACACTGGTGATGGACGGAAGTACTACTGATCCCAGCAGTACAAGCTGACTGGCAGTACAGTGGCAATAGAAGACAATGCTATATACTATGTTATACACTGGTGATGGACGGAAGTACTACTGATCCCAGCAGTACAGTGGCAATAGAAGACAGTGCTATATACTATGTTATACACTGGTGATGGACTGAAGTACTACTGATTCCAGCAGTACAGTGGCAATAGAAGACAGTGCTATATACTATGTTATACACTAGTGATGGACGGAAGTACTACTGATCCCAGCAGTACAGTGGCAATAGAAGACAATGCTATATACTATGTTATACACTAGTGATGGACGGAAGTACTACTGATCCCAGCAGTACAAGCTGAGTGGCAGTACAGTGGCAATAGAAGACAATGCTATATACTATGTTATACACTGGTGATGGACGGAAGTACTACTGATCCCAGCAGTACAGTGGCAATAGAAGACAGTGCTATATACTATATTATACACTGGTGATGGACGGAAGTACTACTGATCCCAGCAGTAAACGCACGCTGAGCTGACTGGCACTACAGTGCAGTGGCAAATATAGTATAGGAGGCTGGGGGGCCCTGGCTAGCCTAGCTGGTGAGAGAGAGTCTAACCTGCCTGCCTACCCAAAGCTAAACCCAAACACAAGTGGCGGAGAAATGACGCGGTTCGGGTATTTATTTACCCGAACCACGTGACCCGCTCGGCCAATCGCAGCGCGAGCCGCGTGTTTTTGCCCGAACCATGTGACCCGCTCGGCCAATCACAGCGCGAACCAAACGTTCGGGGAACGTTCGGCCATGCGCTGTCAGGCCGAACATACGTTCGACCGCATGGTCGAACACATGGCCGAACACCACGAGGTGTCCGGCGAAGCCCGAATCGAACTCGAACAGCCCGAAATCCGGGCGAACCCGAACAGTGGCGAACACTGTTCGCCCAACACTACTAGGAATGTAAAAATTGGCTTCTAAGGCAAGAATTTACGAGCCAGTGAAAAATGGCGTCGAACGCGGGTGCTATAAAAATGGCGCCTCATTGATAAGCATTATTAAAGGATATTTATCATTTTATAAAGTTAAAAAATGGCGCCGACCATGAAAACGTTATTTATTATTTTAAAACCTGCTTTTTTTGTCCTGCCTGAATGATATTTATCGTTTTAAGCCCTGCTTTGCTGCCATTTGGAAAATGTCTGCTCGCCGACTTTAACGTTTAATAGCAAAGCCCCCTTAAAAGCTATAAACACCAAATTTGCAGGTTATGTTAAGAAGAAAATTGGGAACAAGAGGAAAAAACATTTCAAAAAGACCTTACAGTTTTTTGGAAAATCGATTTTAAAATTCTCCTTCTGACCGTGGGAAAATGAAACCCCGACTTTAGCGGTTAATAGCAAAGCCCCTTTAAATGCCAGAAACACCAAATTTGTAGGGAATGTTAAAAAGAACAGTGGGAACAAGAAGACAAATTTTTTTTCCAAAAAAACCTTTTACTTTTTGAGAAAATCGGTTTTAAAAGTTCAAAGAAAAAAACGATACATTTATCGGTCAAAGAGTGTGGGAAATATTTCCCAGCAGTTAATAGCAAAGGCCCCTTACATCCTAGCAGCACCAAATTTGCAGGATATGTTAAAAAGATAGTGGGAAACAATATTTTAAAAAACATTTTTTAATTTTGGGGAATGTTCTGTGTGGGAAATCTAAAAAAAAATGGCGTGGGGTCCTCCTTCCCAAGCCTCTGTAAACCCTTGTCCCCCATGCAGGCTGGGATAGCCAGAATGCGGAGCCCCGGCCGACTGGGGATTCGCACCCTGAGCTATACCAGCCCGCATGGTCCATGGTATGGGGGGCTCCGGGGGAGAGGGGCGGTCAAGCCTTCCTCTCTCCCCCCTGAACCCTTGCCCAATCCATGGACATGGGGCTCTTCCCCACCTCCGGTGCCCCAGAAGGGGACCCCAGATGCCCACCCCCCTCCCAGGAGAAATGAGTATAGGGGTACAAAGTACCCCTTACCCATTTCCACAAAGGGTTAAATGAAATAAAAACACAACCACGAGCAAAGTATTCTAATATTCTTAATTAACCAGAAATACTTTCCTGTACCTTTAAAAAAATGTTCCCACGCCTTTATCCTCGGTAAATGATCCAACGAATACAGTATCCTCCAATCTTGCGATCTTCAATAAAGTTGATTGAAGATCTCCGCCGCCCCCCACATAGCAGAGAATGCGTCCTGTGGGACGCATAGTTTCTGGCTCCCGCTGTCCTCCCCGCCTCCTCACCTGTCACCTCACCTAGCCTGGCACCTAGCAGCACCCATGGGTGAGGGGTGACAGGTGCAGCCAGGAGGAGAGCATGGAGCCTGCAGCTACGCGTCCACACAGGACGCATTCTAAGCTATATTAACCAGCTCATGAATGAACCGGTTCTTTTTGTATTGAATCGAATTAATCAGCTCTGAACCGATTCATGGATTGGGGGAGAGGGGAAGGCTTGACCGCCCCTCTCCCCCGGAGCCCCCCCATACCATGGACCATGCGGGCTGGTATAGCTCAGGGTGCAAAGCTCCAATTAGCCGGGGCTCCGCATTCTGGCTATCCCAGCCTGCATGGGAGACAAGGGGTTGCAAAGCCTCCAGAGGGGGGGACCCCACACCGTTTTTAAAAAAAATTCCCACACTCTGAAGATTAAAATAAAAAAAATATATATATATTTTTTTATATTGTTTCCACTATCTTTTTAACATATCCTGAAAACTTGGTGTTGCTAGGAAGTAAGGGGCCTTTGCTATTAACTGCTGGGAAATATTTCCCACACTCTTTGACCGGCAGCATTTAAATGTATCGTTTTTTTTCTTTGAACTTTTAAAACCAAATTTTCTCAAAAAGTATAAGGTCTTTTTGAAAAAAAAATGTTCTTCTTGTTCCCACTGTTCTTCTTAACATTCCCTACAATTGATGTTTCTGGCATTTAAAGGGGCTTTGCTACTAACCGCTAAAGTTGGAGGGCGTTTAATTTTCCCACGGTCAGAAGGAGACATTTAAAATTGATTTTCTCAAAAACTGTGAGACCTTTTTGAAAAATAATTTCCTCTTGTTTCCAATTTTCTTCTTAACATAACCTGCAAATTTGGTGTTTCTTGCTTTTAAGGGGACTTTGCTATTAAACGCTAAAATCGGTGGGCAGACATTTTCCAAACGGCAGCAAAGCAGGGCTTAAAATTATAAATATCGTTCAGGCAGGACAAAAAAAGCAGTTTTTAAAACGATAATTTATGTTCGCAAGGTCTACACTATTTTAACCTTTTAAAACGATAAATATCGTTTTAAACAAATATCGGGCAGAAGGGGGCGCCATTATTTAACTGCCGCCATTTTTCACTGGACGCAGAATTTAGTCTCATAGTGACATCAACAAAATGGTTGACTGGGATTCCCCAGTCCCTGGAGCCATGCTAAAGTGGCAGACCAAATATTTTTTCACATGAATGGGGGTCCAGTTCCATTTGAAAAACAACTTTTTCAACCTTTCTACCGTGGCCTCCGGAAACTGGGGAATCCTTGGTGGCCATTTTGTTGGCATCACTATGGCCCAAAAATTCTTGTTTTAGAAGCCAATTTTCTTTTTCCCAGCCTTTTTGTTAATGCAGTGTTTGCAGAAAATTCTTGTTTATTGTAACGATTGGTGTCAGCACGCAGAGAGAATCTGATTATTGGTGATTTGCAGTATCACCAAGAATGCAGATATATACCTGATTATTGATGATCTGCAGAATCACCGATAATACAGATATTTTGCTAACCTCTGGACACCTATGGTATGTGAGTGTTTGGTGTAACAGTAATACTTTGAGTAATGCACCTGCTGAGCAGATGATCAAAGGCAGTAAAGGAATACTGCTCTTGAAGACACAGAAACCTTCCAGCAGCCTGAGACTCTCCAAGGGGTGGAGTTAGGCTAGAGGTAGGAAGGACCAGAAGGTGAGTGACACCTGAAGGTGGATGTCACTATCTGATCTGGAGACTATCTCTTAATGGGAGAGCTAGCTCTCGAGGTCGGGCAAGCCAGGTCGGCAACACACGGTCAGATAAAGTACATAGACAGAAGGCTGATTCGGTATCCAAGGCTAGCAGGGTTTGGCAACAGAGTATCAGATATGCGAGGTACCGAATCAGAGGACAGAGGAGTGGTCAGGAAAGCAATAAGTCATAACAGATATCAAACAATGCCTAGTATGGATGTGAGGTCCTTGGTCTCTACACCCTGGAACTAGTCTGATGAATAACAGAATGATCGCACAAGTTCCCTAGTCTTGGGTGTGAGGTCCGCGGTCTCAGCACCCTGGAAATAGTCTGGAGTATAACACAAATGATGATACAGTTCCCTAGTCTTGGGTGTGAGGTCCGTGGTCTCAGGCCCCCTGGAACTAGTCTGGAGTATAACACAAATGATAAAGCAAGTTCCCTAGTCTGGGTGTGAGGTCCGTGGTCTCTACACCCTGGAACTAGTCTAGAATATAACGCAAATGAGAATGCAAGTTCCCTAGTCTGGGTGTGAGGTCCGTGGTCTCTACACCCTGGAACTAGTCTAAGCATAAACAGAATAACAATACAAGTAATCTGGCTCAGTGTGAATTCCCAGGTCCACCTGGTTCAAACACACTGTTGGATCTGACTAAGGTCTGAGTGCTTCTACGTAGTGTTCGCAACGGCAGACAACTTGAGACTGGCCAGCAGTAACTATATATGGAGTAGTGCTCTCGGGCACCACCCCTAAATGATCAACCAATAGAGTACTGCTCTGGAGTCAGCTGATCGGTGTGATCAGCTGATCTCTCCTTGCCCAGTATAAGAGTTCTGCCTCTCAGCGCGCGCGCGTATTCCTAAGCCTGTGTGCACTAACAGACTCAGCCACACCAGACACACGCTGCCGCGTGCAAACCGCCGCGCTGGACGCGGAACCAGCCGCCTTACTGTTGTTACATGCGGCGGCTTTTCCGCGTTCTGCCCTGTTACCAGTTGCACGCTTCCGCGTGCAAACCGCCGCATTGGACGCAGAATCAGCCGCCTCCTCAGCAGCACACGTGGCGGCTTTTCCGCGTTCTCTCACATTTATGAAGCTAATTTTGACATGGCATAATGGAACGTGGTGCTCTGAACAGAGTAATTTCTTATTTTTGTTATTTTACTTGTAATTCCAATGCGAAAATCAGAACTGTTCCAATTCCAAGAGCTCACCCCTACTTTACCAACAAAGATCAGGAAAGTTAAAGCTATTGTCTTCCCAGTAGTAACATATGGCTGTGAAAGTTGGACTTTGGTCAAGGTCATATGTAGAAAAAGTATGCTTCTGAATTGTGGGTTTGGAGAAAGCTGCTGAGAGTTTCCAGGATGGCCAGAAGATCAAACTAGTCAATACTTAAAGAAATAAGGCCAGATTGTTCAAAGGTAAATACTATTACTAAAACTTAAATACTTTGGACACATAATAAAAAGAAACCATTATGGAATGACACATCTGGCGGCAGGCTAAAGTATATATGGTCAAGATGATGTCGGAGTCAACTAAACAAATGAGGAGGCGGATACATCTTAATTGCTCTATTGTCTCATCACAGCCAACTTATTTTCATTAGGTAAGGCAGTGGTTAGAAATAAGTTGTAATAACCTCTGATGTAGATAGTTCACAGTTCAGTAAATACCTAGGATTCAACCTTTTTTCTTACTCAACAAAACTTTTTTTTCTTTCTCTGCTGAAAAGAATGAAAGATTTACTGACATGCCTCCTAGCTTTTTTCCCTTTTGGTCGGACATTTTCTATCTTAGGACTGAATCCTTCCATCTCTCTTTCTTGCTCAGGCATCCCTCTTCTAATTGTAGAAAAAGAACTAAAAATACGTATAAATAAAAAATGTGTTGTGCTAAAACATATGTCCACCCTTTAAATTATCACTTTCCAATGCAAATATAAAGGAAAAGTACTGATAAAAAGAAACTATGTAGTTAAAAAAAATGAAAATCTGTCTTCTTCCTATTTATTCTTCATAGTATGGGCCTCTGGTGGTAGTGTGGCTTTTAGCCAAATATTAAAATGCTAAAAATTATACAACTTTCTCATTTTTAAAAGTTTGGAGGTATACAGTCTATACAGCAAGTGCAAGAGACTACCCCATTGGGAATAAGCCAGCAATTAAAAAAGATAACAAACTAAATAAATGAATACAATTGTTTCTTTTCAATTTCACACACAGAGCAACACCTTTTCTAGGGAGATATTATTTTTACATTTTATTATGTATGTAGTGTTTAGAGCTAAATATATATATATATATATATATATATATATATATATATATATATATATATATATATATATATATATTTTAAATAGGAATCATTCAAATACAAGTTTCTTTTTGGAGAGCTAGCCCATGTTTAGCTGGTAAAGTTTTGTGAACATAAAACTGCATCAGCCTAAGTGCCTAACAATAAAAAGAGGAGTCCAAAGACTTCGTGATTGATAATTAAGTCCTATTGTTCTCTATGGAGCTATCTTTTCCTTACTTCATTGCAGTAAAACCAGAATAACAACTATCTGTGTCAAATCAGCATGTTAAGATCCAAATAAATATCTAATTTTTCAATTTAATTAATGATATTTTATGTTTTTATGATTCTGTTAATTTGAGTTTTCATCTCTGTTGTGGGACTAGAGGAAACTTGTAGAAAACCACATTTATGGACCAAATACAAACTCCATTTTTGGGGGAAAGTTTGGCAAAAGTATAAAGCTTATTTTTGATGGAAACTTAATTTTCTATCTTCAGTCATCACTAACAGTGAACAGTTTGCCAAAATATTACCTTAACAACGCAAAATATTACTTGAACAACTCAAAGAGGCTTTTCTGGTTGTGTAAATATATTGGGAAAAGTGTTGAATTTATATCCTAAATTTATCAGTTATATTAAGGCCTATATTTAAGACTAAGGGACACTCTTCTATCTGAAAGAAGATCATTTCAGATGAGAATGACAACTATGCACTACTACTGGCAAAAATGGTAGAAAGAGCAGCCAAAGCAGTTGAGAACTGTGAATCTGTTATCGTCGTCAGGTCTGTTTGGCATACTATTTGGCCCCCAGTGCCCCCACTCCCCAAAGGGCAGTACTGCAACTTGGCTAAGGATCCTGTACATTATCTTTGTAGTGTTAGGGCTCCAATCAAATCTCACCCTTCTTAGCAATTTACTAAATTATTTGGGAAATATTGAATCACAAAGCAGGGGTAAAGAGGCATCCAGGTATGGATACAATTAGGTTAAAACCCGATAAAATGTAAATAAATGAGGTGGCTTACCTCAACAATGCTGAAACAAGGTTTATTATGTACAGGCTGCTGTGTATTTTATACTCCCACCCTTTTTAGCGTGGAGGGGTCCCCTTTGATTATGCATGGCTGACACCATTGCAATACTCAGTTGTTTTTTTCAATCAAGAGAGCGACTGCATCCAGTCCCACTGGGACACCTCGCGTGGAGTAGGGTTTGTTGTCTCCACCTGCCTCTAGTGGTTAGTTACCCCCATTACAAACCACCTTTGTGAGTAGCTTCTGTGCATTCTTTATATCACACTTACGTCCTTAATGTGCTACACTCTCTGTGTCTCTGTGTCATTTTTTCCCTAGGGTGTTCGGGCAACCCACCTCTCCCACATTGAAATTACAAGGTTCTCATCCAGATTCCAGAACTGTTACAATATCTTCTGTGTGGAATGAATTACAAACATCAACAAGGAAAAGATAGTTTTTGTATTTGTTTTTATAATATCTAGGTAATTATATTTATATATTTTTTTTTATTCTGCAGTTCCAATTATAAATTAAAATTATGCACTGAATAGTGAAATATCAAATACAAAATTTGAAGCAATCAATTATACGAATGGACTAGTGGTTATAAATGTATAATGTCTGCAACTTATTTAAAAGAATGTGGGACAGCTGATTATTTTCGTACACAGGCCAAAACTGTAAACTAGATTGACGGGATGCAGATGTGTTAAGATTATTTGTCTTCACATTTTTAAAAGAACTAAAAGATAGAAAACTAAAGAGATTTGAAGAAACAAATGATGGGAGGAGGTAATTTATTCTCAAATCCGCTGTCGGCGGAATGATAAGGCCGTATCAGTCCGCCAACAACGCGTACACACGCGCTACTGTCAGCTAAAAGACCGCCCATCGGGAGGGTCCGGCAGACCCATCGTTGCCGCTGGTAGTGCATGTGTACGCACCTTTAAAGAGGAACTTCAGCCTAAACAAACATACTGTCAGTAAGTTACATTAGTTATGTTAATTAAAATAGATAGGTAATATAATCTCTTACTCACCCTGTTTTAAAAAAAAACAGGCAAATGTTTGTGATTTCATGGGGGCAGCCATCTTTTTGGTTGAAAGGAGGTGACAGGGAGCATGAGACACAGTTCCAACTGTCCTGTGTCCTGATCATCCCTTCCAGTTGCTAGGCAATGAGAAGAACATCAGAAATTCCATTATGCTTTGTACAGTATCAGGGAAAAAATGCCCGGGCAGTTTTCTTTGATGGGGTGGAGCTTAGCTTCTGTGCGTATCACACACCTATGTTCAATTTTTCCCCAATAATGAATAAAATAATTGAAAGCTCAGAAAAAAATTGATTGGAACTGTACATCAAGTAATTGACAATCCATCACACACCATACAGTTCTTGATAAAGTTGGTCTGAAATGTCCAATCTCCAAAAATAAAAAATAAAAATGGAAAATTCTTTGGATTTATCAATCGAAAACAAAGTAAAGTTCTACATTTTTTGGGGACAACCGATTAAAATTTCAATTTGGTGAAAAATTGGATATTTTGTATGATGTGTGACCACCTTAACAGACACTGTTAGAAGTTACAGGAAAGTCAATGAGTAATAATTGTAAAGCAAGTGAATGTCAGAATCACAAATCACAGTTACTAGTGAAAATCACTATATGCACTCAGCATCAATTGATAAATATGGTTAAGGATGTTCACAACAGATGGCATGGGACATACACAGGCAATTCTCGTTACATGCAGTTGGTTCATGTGCAGTCAGATGGGATGGGACATACCTGTGAAGACAGAAATAAAGAAGGTCAGGAGGTGTGAAGAGCTGTTGAGGTATAAAATGCAGTGGTCCTGACTGTCAATGTAGTAATTTCCTCATTGTGATAAAATACTATTTGATTGCTTCACCCTTATAATGCTACCCTTTGAATGCAAACAGATTGTTTTTTGGCAATAACTGAATAAGAATGTAGTCCTTACGCAATCTTAATAAGCCATCTCTGTATACTTCAAGGAAAAGGTCTGATCACAGTTTCCCAAAGGCTGCTACATTTAACCCTATCGAGGCCTGCTCTCACTGTAGGTGGCACATAGCAAGGATCACTATAAATAAAAACACTGTATCTCTATGAGGCAAAGATTGGGGAATCCTGGTGCAGAACAACTGCTTGGAGTGCACAGACAGTTTAATTTATGAAGTCAACTCCAAGTTCCTCCATTGGTAAAGTTAATAGTGATTCAACAAACCTGAACTGAATAAAAAAAATTCTGCTGCTAGCTGAGTTTACAGTCTTGTAGCCATCAGAAAAAGCAAAAAGTTTTGAAACAGGATGATACCAATTATTAGCTAACTTAGAAGAAAAGCAGTAATCTTTTGGCTATGAAGCCTTCATCAGGCTGATTCCTGTATACTGAGTGACAACATGTAGAACACACAACTTGTATACACTGGATTTTAAAAAGGAGATGCATTGTTCTACAACCATAAAATGTCATGGGATGCCTTAATTACCACATCAAGAGGGTCTCACGTGGATGCTAGCTAATTTATGATAAAAAAGGTAAGACCATTCCTTTTCGGGACCGGCCACCTACCCCCCCTTAAGGACCAGGCATTTTTGGCGGGAAGGGGGTGCGCGCGTTTGGGGGGGTCAGGCGGCCGGATCCCGTGTGTGGCTGCCGGGCATTGTGTCCCCCCTTGGTGGCCTGGGCCCCCCCTTCTGCCAGCAGCCTTCACTTACCTTCCAGGCTCCAGCGATGAGCCGCACGGGACCCTCTTCTCCGGCCGGCATCTCCGCTTCATCTGACGAGCAGTTCCGGGTCGCGGCTTGATGACGTCATCAAGCCGGGACCCGGCGCTGACGTCAGATGAAGCGGAGATGCCGGCCAGAGCGGAGGGGGGCGCCGATCGTCGCTGGAACGGCAGGGAGGTGAGTGGATCCTCTTCTTCCCCCCCCTGCCGCCGCAGCTGTCAAACAGATCACTACGATCCGACGGCGATCGTAGTGATCGTGTGATCAGCAGCCATACGCGATGGCTGCTGATCACTCGGGGGAGATGTCGGCTGTCATATGACAGCTTGATCTCCCCCTCCGGGTGCGCACGATCGCGTCGGGAGCGGAAATTTCGGGCCGGCGTAGATCCTACGCCGCATCAGGCTAGAACAGCCACAAGTGCGGCGTAGGATCTCATTCACATGGTCCCGAAAAGGTTAAAGAGGAGCTGTTAGGTATAGGGTCTCAGAGACAAAAAACACATATATCAGTAGCTAAATACTGGCTGTACTTACATTACATATGCATTTCACTGTCCGCGTTTGGATTTCACAGAATTTTTATATAGTATATGCAGAGAATGATGCTCCTGACAGCTCATGGCAGGTTCCATGTTTGTCTGTCTTGTCTGAAGCCAATTGTGATGTCATATCCTCCCTTACCCTGCTTCCTGATTAATTATACATTAGCCCTCCCAAGTCCCAGCCCTCAGACACTCCTACCAGTCTCTGGTCTTATGCTCGGTGCACAAGATGCGTTTTCCCGCTCGATCCGCGGGTCAATCGGGATTGATTTGATTATTTCCAACATGTTAATTATGCCAAATCGACGGCAGGAACGATCAAAATCATAATCGAGCATGTTGGAAATAATCTAATCGACCCGCGGATCGAGCGGGAAAATGCATCGTGTGTATTAGGCACTCAGCGGGAAGCGATCATGTCTGGGTTGCGTGCGATCTCGCTGTCAGTTGGGGTGGGGGGAGCTGTGCGAGCGATTGCGTTGTCAGTCGCGGGGGGGGGGTTTGCGGATGATTGCGATGTCATTCAATTTGCGGGCGGTTGCGTTGTCGGTCGTTTTGCTTGCGATTGCGATGTCAGTCGTTTTGCTTGCGATTGCAAAGTCAGTCGTTTTGCGGCCGATTGCGAAGTCAGTCGTTTTGCTTGTGATTGCGATGTCGGTCGTTTTGCTTGCGATGTCGGTCGTTTTGCGAGCGATTGCGATGTCGGTCGTTTTGCTTGCGATTGCGATGTTGGTCAGTTTTGCTTGCGATTTCGATGTCGATCGTTTTGCGGCCGATTGCGATGTCGGTCGTTTTGCTTGCGATTGCGATGTTGGTCGTTTTGCTTGTGATTGCGATGTTGATTGTTTTGCTTGCGATTGCGATGTCGGTCGTTTTGCGGCCGATTGCGATGTCAGTCGTTTTGCTTGCGATTGTAATGTCAGGCGTTTTGCTTGCGATTGTAATGTCAGGCGTTTTGCGAGCGATTGCGATGTCGGTCGTTTTGCTTGCGATGTCAGTCGTTTTGCTTGCGATTGCAATGTTGGTCGTTTTGTTTGCGATTGCAAAGTCAGTCGTTTTGCGGCCGATTGCAAAGTCAGTCGTTTTGCTTGCGATTGCGACGTCGGTCGTTTTGCTTGCGATGTCGGTCGTTTTGCGAGCGATTGCGATGTCGGTCGTTGTGCTTGCGATTGCGATGTTGGTCGTTTTGCTTGCGATTTCGATGTCGATCGTTTGGCGACCGATTGCGATGTTGGTCGTTTTGCTTGCGATTGCGATGTCGGTCGTTTTGCTTGCGATTGCGATGTTGATTGTTTTGCTTGCGATTGCAATGTCGGTCGTTTTGCTTGTGATTGCGATGTCAGTCGTTTTGCTTGCGATTGCGAAGTCAGTCATTTTGCTTGCGATTGCGATGTCGGTCGTTTTGCGAGCGATTGCGATGTCGGTCGTTTTGCTTGCGATTGCGATGTCAGTCGTTTTGCTTGCGATTGCAAAGTCAGTCGTTTTGCTTGCGAAGTCAGTCATTTTTCTTGCGATTGCGATGTCGGTCGTTTTGCTTGCGATTGCGATGTCAGTCATTTTGCTTGCGATTGCGATGTCAGTCGTTTTGCTTGCGATGTCGGTCGTTTTGCGAGCGATTGCGATGTCGGTCGTTTTGCTTGCGATTGCGATGTCAGTCGTTTTGCGGCCGATTGCGATGTCAGTCATTTTGCTTGCGATTGCGAAGTCAGTCGTTTTGCTTGCGATTGCGAAGTCAGTCATTTTGCTTGCGATTGTGATGTCGGTCGTTTTGCTTGCGATGTCGGTCGTTTTGCGAGCGATTGCGATGTCGGTAGTTTTGCTTGCGATGTCGGTCGTTTTGCTTGCGATTGTGATGTCAGTCGTTTTGCGGCCGATTGCGATGTCAGTCGTTTTGCTTGCGATTGCGAAGTCAGTCGTTTTGCTTGCGATTGCGATGTCGGTCATTTTGCTTGCGTTGTCGGTCATTTTGCGAGCGATTGCGATGCCGGTCGTCTTGCTTGCGATGTCGGTCGTTTTGCGAGCGATTGCGATGTCGGTCGTTTTGCTTGCGATTGCAAAGTCAGTCGTTTTGCTTGCGATTGTGAAGTCAGTCGTTTTGCTTGCGATTGCGAAGTCAGTCATTTTGCTTGCGATTGCGATGTCAGTCGTTTTGCGAGCGATTGCGATGTCGGTCGTTTTGCTTGCGATTGCGAAGTCAGTCGTTTTGCTTGCGATTGCGATGTCGGTCGTTTTGCTTGCGATGTCGGTCGTTTTGCGAGCGATTGCGATGTCGGTCGTTTTGCTTGCGATGTCGGTCGTTTTGCTTGCGATTGCGATGTCAGTCGTTTTGCGGCCGATTGCGATGTCAGTCGTTTTGCTTGCGATTGCGAAGTCAGTCGTTTTGCTTGCAATTGCGAAGTCAGTCGTTTTGCTTGCGATTGCGATTTCGGTCGTTTTGCTTGCGATGTCGGTCGTTTTGCTTGCGATTGCGATGTCAGTCGTTTTTGCTTGCGATTGCGAAGTCAGTCGTTTTGCTTGCGATTGCGAAGTCAGTCGTTTTGCTTGCGATTGCGATGTCGGTCGTTTTGCTTGCGATGTCGGTCTTTTTGCGAGCGATTGCGCTGTCGGTCGTTTTGCTTGCGATGTCGGTCGTTTTGCGAGTGATTGCGATGTCGGTCGTTTTGCTTGCGATTGCAAAGTCAGTCGTTTTGCTTGCGATTGCGAAGTCAGTCGTTTTGCTTGCGATTGCGATGTCGGTCGTTTTGCTTGCGATGTCGGTCGTTTTGCGAGCGATTGCGATGTCGGTCGTTTTGCTTGCGATGTCGGTCGTTTTTCGAGCGATTGCGCTGTTGGTCGTTTTGCTTGCGATTGCGATGACGGTCGTTTTGCTTGCGATGTCGGTCGTTTTGCGAGCGATTGCGCTGTCGGTCGTTTTGCTTGCGATTGCAATGACGGTCGTTTTGCTTGCGATGTTGGTCGTTTTGCGAGCGATTGTGCTGTCGGTCGTTTTGCTTGCGATTGCGATGTCGGTCGTTTTGCTTGCGATGTCGGTCATTTTGCGAGCGATTGCGATGACGGTCGTTTTGCTTGTGATTGTGAAGTCAGTCGTTTTGCTTGCGATTGCGATGTCGGTCGTTTTGCGAGCGAATGCGATGTCGGTCGTTTTGCTTGCGATGTCGGTCGTTTTGCGAGCGATTGCGCTGTCGGTTGTTTTGCTTGCGATTGCGATGACGGTCGTTTTGCTTGCGATGTCGGTTGTTTTGCGAGCGATTGCGCTGTCGGTCGTTTAGTTTGCGATTGCGATGTCGGTCGTTTTGCTTGCGATGTCGGTCATTTTGCGAGTGATTGTGATGACGGTCGTTTGGGTGGGTGCCGCCGATCGCTGGTGTCACTCGCGAGGGGGGGGGGGTGGTGTATGCCGCCGATCGCAGGTGTCAACAGCCGGGGTGTGGAGGTGCCGCCGATCGCGGGTGTCACTCGCGGGGGGGTGGCGGGTTAGTCAGTCGCGGGGGGGGGGGGGGGGAGGGGGGGAATTTGTGCCGCCGATCGCTGATGTCACTCGCGGGGGGGGGGGGGATGTTGTGCCGCCGAACACGGTTGTCACTCGCAGGGGGGGTGCCGCCGATCGCGGGTGTCACTCTTGGGGGGGGGGGGGGGATGGGTTTGGGTGGGCGTGGTGCCGCCGATCGCGGGTGTCACTCGCAGGCGTGGGGGGGGGGGCTATGGCTGCCGCCGATCGCGTGTGTCACTCGCGGGGTGGGTGGGGGTTGGGGGTGCCGCCGATCGCGGGTGTCATCACTCGCGGGGGGGGTGGCGCCGATCGCGGGTGTCACTCGCGGGGGGGGGGCCTGACGCCGATCGCGGGTGTCACTCGCGGGGGGGTGGCAGGGTGCCGCCGATCGCGGGTGCCACTCGCGGGGGGGGGTGTGCCGCCGATCGCGGGCGGGTGTCACTCGCAGGGGGGGGTAGGATTTGGGGGGGTTGCCGCAGGCAGCCTGCAGCTGACAGTCGGGGTGTCTGGATGGGGAGGGAAGGAGAGAGGGACCAGCCAATGAGGCTGCAGCAGGGCTGGATAGGGAAATGAAGGGGTGGTGCAGGGAGGGCAGTATAGAGGAAGTAAGACCTTCCCATACTGCTTTGCAGGCTGACTGCGGCTTTTTCAGTCTGATGCGTCCTCCTAAACAGCCTGGAGATAAGGAAGGCTGCTATTCAGCCCACAATAAAGTAAGAGAGTTTTTTAACTTCAGTATTGATATTTGGCTTCCTTCCACACTGTTTAACACAGGGGAACATAGATCAAAATTACTTGTTTTTGCCTGACAGTTACTCTTTAAAATCATATACCACAGACTCAGGCCCATATGCAATTCCCTTTTTCTCCTGAGTGTTCTCCTAGATGATATTTTAAAAATTGGCAATAAAATGCCCTTTAAACCACCAGCAAGCAAAAAAAAAAAAAATACTCAAAATTATTTTGATAGTACTTTTTACTTACTTTTTGATACTTTTCCAATTGCAAAGTACTAAAAAAAAAAGATTTTAAATCAAATATGATTTTTTTACAGGGAAAGTGAATTGCCTATGGCCTCCAGTGTGATGAGGAGACACCGTAACTCATTCAAATGTGCTTTGGTCAGGCTACGTACAATGTTTGTTACAGGCTAAAACAAATAGTATAATTTAAAACCCATCTTACCAGCATAAGAATTAAAAAGAGTTATGGCACAATAAATAAAAAATAAATAAATAAAACAAAAGAATAGTGGCATTTAAAGCCCATCATATGTGCACAAGAAATTGTAATCCTTATTTAAACCTTCATCTACAGTTTGTTGTGGATGCCACATGCAGCTGCAGTCAGACCACCATTAATTAAATTTTAAAAAAATCATAAAAAAACTGCAGCAGACAGCAGTTTAAAGTAAAAGGCAGTCCAGGTTTGGTAAATCACTTGTGACGTTCACACTGCACTAAATTAGGAGATGCTGTAGTATATAATTTCTAGGGAAAATGAGAAGTGAGACCTCAAACCGCAATCTTTGTAGTGCTATCAAAGATCACTGCTCGTTACTCAATGCCCTGGGTGACTTTATAGAGGAACACATTTTTGTTTATTATATGTAAATAGAAAAGCTACTAATAAAAACACAAACAGTTTTGTTATTCTATAACAAATGCTGTGGCTTCATTTTGTTAGTGGGTGTGTTTATAGACAAGGGCAATTTGTGCCGTCTCTTGGTGGATCAAACAACATGAACAAATTACATGGCTAGTATCAATAATTTCTTCACTTATGTTCTGCTTTTTAACTTTTCACTTTCAATGAATTGATTTTTTTTCCCTACTACTATCTTTTAGTACAGTTCCTCTTTAAAGAGAAACCGTGACCAAGAATTGAACTTCATCCCAATCAGTAGCTGGTACTCCCTTTTACATGAGAAATCTATTCCTTTTCTCAAACGGATCATCAGGGGGCTCTGTATGGCTGATATTGTGGTGAAACCCCTCCCACAGGAAATTGTGAGGACCATGGTCCTGGCAGTTTCCTGTCTGTGAACCTCATTGCTTTGTGGAAAGTAACAGCTGTTTTACTGTTTACAGCTGTGCCCAACTGCCAAAAATGAAAGCAGCATCTCCTGTCACTGACATCACTTGCCAGCAGTAAAAATGTCGCCATGTGATAAATGTCAGAATGTAAATCGGGGAGAAGAAAGATTTTACAATGGGCAAACGCTGACTAAATCATTTATACATAATTATTGTGAAAATGAAGCACTTTTTTATTACATTATTTTCACTTGAGTTCCTCTTGAAGTTCAGTATATTAACCAGTTCACCCCCAAGGGTTTTTATCCTAACGGACCAGAGCAATTTTCAGTTGTCAGCGCTCCTCCCTTTTATTCCCTAATAACTTTATTACTACTTATCACAAGAAAATGATCTATACCTCGTTTTTTTCGCCACCAATTAGGCTTTCTGTGGATAGTACATTTTGCTAAGAATTTTTTTATTCTAAATGCATTTTAATGAGAAAAACAGAAAAAAAAAGAAAAAAAATCATTATTTCTCAGTGTTCAGCCTTTATAGTTTTAAAATTAAACATTCTCCTGTGGATAAAACAAACACGTTTTATTTGCCCAGTGGTCCCGATAATTAAACCGTTTAGATTATGTCCCTACCACAATGTATGGCGACAGTATATTATTTTGAAATATAAGTGGTTATTTTTCTGTTTGTTCTGGCCATAATTACAAGCCCCTATGTAATAAATTAAAATTAATTTTCCCCCATAAAATATAGAATAAAAAAAGCTGAGTCCCTAAGGTAACTATTTATTTATTTTTTTTAAGCTGATTTTTTTTTTTTTACAAGTGTTTTTTTTGGGGGGGAGGGTTGGAAGTGTAATTTTATTAATGATGTGTATATACTTGAAAATGTATGTATTTTGTAAGTGTAATATACTTTTTGGCCACAAGATGGCGCTGGTGAACACTCATAGGACGTGTTCACTTTTTTTTTTTTTTTTTACACACTTTATTAAACTGTTACATTTCCTGTTTATGTGAATGGACGTAGCCGCTGTTCGCGGTCACGTCCATTCACTCCAGGCACTGCGATTGGGTAGAGGACTGTTCAGTCCTCTTCCCCAATCGCCCAGCACGGGATCCCGACGGTAATGGCGGCGGTAGCGGCGGACACACGGCGGTAGCAGCGGCGGGAATGCGCGACGTATTAAAACGTCATGTTGCTGTTAATAGCGGTAAGCATGACGTTTTAATACGTTAGGATGGCGGTAAATGGTTAAAGCGTAGTTTTTTTGACCTGTGTACTTTAATGTGATTCTGAAATGAAGTTCATTTTTTAACTGCTGAGAATATTCTGAAATGAAGTAATTTTTTAAAAAAACTGCTGAGAATATTATTAGGAAAACAGTTTATGAGTTGGGGAAAAACTTGTTGTTGCCGTGTTTTTTTAATTCTCTGTGCTCGCATACAGATAAACAAATAGTGACTAGCCTCATTACTTTTAACAAGAAGGAAAAAAATGTGTTGATAAATGCTGCAGGTTTCTGTAAGCTTATACAGTAAACGCCGCTGCTTGTGCCATACATTAAAACCTCACAAGGGCAAGGAAAATTGAATCTGTCTGCATAATAGATCATAAATCTCGGAAATGATTTGAATTCATGGATTAAATGTCAGCTTTGAAAGCATTTTGTGATTTATTCTGGACCTTTAAAGAAGGAACATTTTCAGTGTAAATCACATAATGACATTTTCATATTCTGCATTACATGTTTTTAGATTGACAAACTTCAAAGAACTAACATGGCATTTTTTGTTTATTATGTTACAAGACCATCTATCAGGCAAAACAGTGAACCTAATTAAAAAGAGGCACTGGCAAAGTACCAGAAGTGAAGGGAGGATTCTCTCGCTGTGCCAACTGAAGAGGAAAAGTCAGAGGCAGGATTTCAGGTAAGTATGAGGGATGGCCATAAAATTCTAACAAGGAAAATTTCAGCTGACTCAGGAGGTGAAAACCTTGCTCGCAAACAAAAGCAAAAAGTTGCTGACAAATTATTTGGCAAAATGATTAATTAATATAATTGCTGGCTTCCAGATCCTTGATATGCATATCCATGCCCCTTTAAACTTCACTTGTGGATTAGGGGCATAGTATTTGTTTATTTACAACCGCTGCTTACAATCCCAGGCATGCTCCTGTTTGCGTTCATCGCAATCCTGCCACTTCATGATCGTTGAATGGGAACAGCTGTTCCCAAAGTCAATCAAAGTGCCTGTAATGAATTATGTGTGGGAACATTAAGTGGTCAAAAAGTAAAATATACAATAGAATATTACATCAAAATAAATACATAACCCACAATTTATTAACGTATTTTCCCGCCCCCCCCCCCCCCCCATAGTTCCCGCCATAAAACACCTGTAAAAAGCAAAACAGAAAAACAAGTGAGAGAATTTTTTAAAAAACATAAATCGTTACCTTAGGAACTCAGCTTTTTTTAATATGTATATCATGAGGGTGTATTACTGTTATTTTTGGAAATAATGGTTTGTAATTATTGATATAGTATAAAGAAACTCAAAACTGAAAAAAATACCCCTATATTTCCAAATAAAATATTGTCGCCATACATTGGACTAACAACATATTTTAAATGTTGCAATAATTGGGTCAAATGATCAAATACATTGCATGGATTTTATCTGCAGTAGATTTTTTTAAACTATAATAGCTGAAAACTGAGAAATTATATTTTTTAAATTTTTTCTTCTTCTTCCCTGTAAAATTCATATAAAATAAAATAATTATTGGCAAAAAGTATTGCCCAAAGAAAGCTTAGTTTATTCTGCAAAAAACAATATATAGATCATTTCACTGTAATAAGTAACATTAAAGTTATTGGCAAATGAATGGGAGGAGCGTGATGTGAAAATTGCTGTGGTTTTTAAAGGTAAATAACCTGTGGTAGAAAAGTGGTTAATTTTCCAGCATGATTTTGATTCCCTTCAAGAAGGAGCTGCATCTGGCAGGTGAATGGCAAGATTGCAGTTAAGTATGAGGGATTGCCAGAAAATTCTACTAACTAGAAAAATTGCAAGTGACTCAGGATGTGAAAATCATGCTTGCAAAAAGAGGGAAAAGTTGCTGATAAATTAAAGATCTGCTGTTTTGTTTTTGTTCTTGATTAAAACTGAATCGGCAGTAACAAGATGCATACATAATTTTGTTCACTATTTCATCGATTACCAAAAAGAAGCCTTGCTTTGGTGGTGGATCCCAGATTATGTACAGTAAATATTTATAGGCCATAACAGCATAGACTTTTCCTGGTTCAATAGAAATAATGCTTAATGGGAGTAAAAACTGAACCAGCACCAACCAGAACTGAACCAGAAGAGCTACCATCAGGTCAGCAATGCTTGGCAGGCACAAGCAGTCAACACGAGGCCAGTATCAATCCAATCCAACAATGTCAAAACTTGCCAAGAGAGCAGTGCAGCAGCACCAGAAGGGTTAATATCAGGTCAGCAATGCCTGGTAGGGACCAGCAGTCAACAAGCCAGGCCAGTATTAGTTCAACAATGTAAAGCCGTGCCAAGAGAGCCCTGGAGCAGCACAAGACCAGTTAGACAATCAACGTTTATCCAAGTCAGGCCAGTGCTAATCCAAAAAGACTCACACCAGAACAAGCACGCCAAGACCAGGCCACACAGCCAAAGCCCCCAACAGAAGTTTATGGACCTCCATTATAATTAAACCCCTCCCTGTTACATATGTCACATATATACATCATATAAATGCGTATCCTCCATTATTGTACAAATTAGCTATTCAGTGCTCTGCCATGCAGCTCATTCTGTCCTGTGGTGGTGGTGGTGGAGGGTGGGGGCGGTGAAGGGTCTAATAAGATTCTGAACTGTCCAATAGCTCCCCCCCCCCATGAGACAAGTATGTGACTTTTTTAACTTCAGGTGTCCTTTAATTATTGGGTGAAGATAATAGCAGCAAGCCACCTTAACCACTTAAGGACCAGGGGATATTACAGTGATCGGTGCTGCGTGGGCTCTACAGCCCGCAGCTCCGATCAGGTATGTGCCAGGGCGATCAGACTTCCCCCCTTTTTTACCCACTAGGGGGATGTCCTGCTGGGGGGGTCTGATCACCGCCGGCTATTATTGATTTGCGGGGGGGGGGGGGGGCTCCTCAAAGCCCCCCTCCGCAGCGTTGGTTTTCCGGCCACACCTCAGTTCCCTCCCTCTCTCTTCCCATCTGAGCGGCACAGGACAGATATCCGTCCTGCGCCTGATAGCATAGGCTTCAATCAGAGGCCAGGGATCGCCGATCTACGTGACGGCGCTGCTGCGCAGCAGCGCCGTATTATGTAAACAGCGGGGATTTCTTCCCCGCCTGTTTACATTATGTGTGCGAGCCGCGATCGGCGGGTCGCACACTGTTCACGGAGACAGTCTCCGTGAACTGGCATGGTAAGGCCGCTCGAGCGGCCGTTTCCATGCTATACCACTAGCGACCCGCCGACGCCTATCGGCGTTAGGTGGTCGTTAATGGTATGCAAAGTACTAGAAATATATCACTTTATCATGTTCAACCATCATCTTCACTGAGATATATTTCCATTCATATTAATCTGCAACCATTTAATAAATGGCAATGAAAGATTATCATTTTGAATTTTTGATAACTTTTGTTGTAAAGAGAATGTCATAACAGCAAAATATACATAGAAAAATGTTAAACTGCCCAGAAACATGAGCAGGTGACCAGTTTAACTGAGATCTGTGATCAATTTACCTGCTGCTTGCTCCTTGCTTTTATCCCATCATCACCTCTTCTCCAAAACAAACATAAATGATCGGCCAAACTGCTGAAAGTATTCATAAATGATACTTGAAACACTCTGCATGGTTGGGTGATGCACATGCTATCAACTGTCCACAAATGTTTAAAGACCTTTGTTAAATAAAAGGATATTTATTGGGCACTTTAAGACAACATGATGTGTCACGTGTTCCAGCAGCAGGACAAGGAGAGTTGAGAGGAGCTGGAGGAGGCACTATACTCGACCTAAGAAAGCGGCTTACGCCGTGAAATGTGTTGACTTTTTTTAAAGTGCACAACAAATATCCTTTTTCTTTATCAAAGGTCTACTGAATTTATAAGGTAGGACCAAGTTTTATTCCTTTTTTCCATAAAGTTATCTATATTGATTTTACTTATTGAAGCAACCTAGGCGCCTTCTATTCCTACGTTATCTACTTATTTTCCCCTTGCCAGGGGAGCCAATCACTACAGGTGGTCTCTTTAAGGAGTTGGGACCTTCATCCAAGATACACAAGGCTACTTCCCCACACGCTGTTGTAGAGTGGTTGCCTCCTGTTGCAACCCAGCCTTGTGAGTATAACTTTGTTGTTTTAAACATTCCTCCCTCATAAACTAGCGATAATACACCAGATTGGGCTCCTGGTATCCTTTTGTCTTTTTGTCTTCTCTACTAGCTCCACAAATGCATAAAGGTAACCAAAGTTGCACATCACAGTGGCTACCAGGTTGAAATATTTTTCAAGCCCCCAGCAGAAAGAAAATAATCAAAGTGAGTTTCATGTTGCTTAGTTCTAACTACTTTTAAGAACTTTTAAAATTCCAAGGTGATGAAAAGTTCCGTACAGATAAGATCTCCTGGAGGGGAAAACTCGGATGAAGAGTTAATTGAATAAAGGCCCTTATCTTAAATATTTTCTTCTTTGCTTGTTTGGCACTGAAGAGGTATTACATACAGTAATATAGTAAGAGGAGGAAAAGGTTAAAGAGGAACACTTTTGAGAACGTTTAATGTATCAGGGCATAAATCATCAAAACCTGAAGCTGGTGAAAGCTGTTTTAAAAATCACTGAAATCTCGTTCCTCTTCTGTATTTCAACAACAACAATGACAAGCTTCATCGCTTCTACTTACATAATTTCTTTATCCAGGTATGTTCAAATTACAGGCAGAACAAAAAGCTGCCTGAGCCTTTGACAGCGGTTTTGCATGCAGTCACACACCTTCTCAAGGCAAACAGGCCATATACTCTCCTCTCCAATTACTCTCATGTGCACTTTGGGTGGTGACTTGCAACCCAACAAGGGCAGGGTCAAATAAATCATGATAAAATACGCAGAAAGAATACAATTCATTTATTTCATCTAAACTTTTTTTTTTTCTTGTGTTTTAAGAAATGGTGTGCATTTAAACCACAGCTTGCTTTGATTTGGCATTCCATTTTACCCTGAGCACAAGGACATGAACAATAACCTTCTCTTCCTGTTAACAAAGGCCTAGGGGGAAGTTATGTTTTAACCTGCTAAAAAGAGTTCTTTCACAGAGGCTCCTAAAAGGAAGTGATGTATAGTGAAGGGTGGAGTCAAGGTACAGTATACACAAGGTAAGAAAGGGGTATTGGCTTGTTTCTTCTGGCTCTGATCCTGTCTAGGTAAGGAAGCATGTTGTAAGTAAACCCTGCAAAGGGTTTGTAATGTGGTCTGTACTTGAGGATTTATTAGGAATTTATATTACTTTTAAGCTAAGTATTATTCACTTGCACTCCCTTGGTATGCATATCTAAGCCCCTAAAAACTTCACTCTAACTCCCAGAGGCATAGATTTGGGGCTTTGGTTAGTTACGAGTGTGGTGCATGCATTTACCCCAAACGTCCTGCGGCAGTGCACTGATTGGTGAATGAGAACATGTGTTCCCAAAGTCAATCAAAGTGTCTGATGCAGGAATGATCACTGGTGCTGCCAGTAGCAATGATCATTCATTGCAAACACAACAAATTATCACTTCCTGCCAAATGACCAATTAGAACCTACAGGTAATACTGTAGCTATTGTTTTATTTATTAATGTCCAACTTTTCATACAAGATTTTCATCAATATTGATTTCTTATAGCATTAGTTCTTGAGAGCATAACAAGCTCTTTTTTAAATATGAATTGCCCTCTTGACCTAGCCCTCCTACTTTGTTTCAATATTTTTATTACTAAGCCTGCAAATATTTTATGTTCTAAAAATCTATTATATCTAATCAATTTACCTCACCTAACAAACTGACAAATCCTACAATGTCTGCATTAAAAATTACTTGGGCTAGATGGCTCTCAAAAATGTATAAGCTATGGGCTTGATAAGCTATGGGCTTGTTCTACACCAGCGGTTCTGTATGTAAGCCTGGCTTCAGGGGGCAAAATAAATAATTTGCATATTCAGGAAAGATGCATCATGGGAAACCACAGTTGTCCACTTAAAGCCGAATTATTGCAAATACCTTCTGTTTTAAGAAGGAAAACTTGAATTTAGCATTGCTTTTTTAATAGACGGCTTTTAGTCTCTTTTAGTCCTTTATACTTTCCAAGTGGTTCTGATCCACTATGAGCTGTCTGGGTCAGGGCAGTTGCTAGGCTAAATTGCACCCAGGGCGAAGGTGTAAAAATTGTGCCACCTTCCCCCCACCCCCGTGGACTCATGAACCCTTACTCTTTAGGGACAGTCACACAGCCACAGGTCACAAGTAAATCTGCCTACTTACTAGTGACCGGCCACTCATCCAGGAGGAAGCAGGGACCAGGAAAACACACAGGCGAAGAGAACCTGGAAAGCCAATTCCTTCATGGGTGCCGCGCACTGACAGCCTGCAGTACCGCTACAGGACATCAGGTGTCATCACGCAGTGGTGACGTGATGATGAATTGAAGTCGGATGCAAGCAGCCCAGGAGGAGTCAAGGAAGGTGATTGCGCTCATAATCTTTCTTCTTCCATTTGGCTGCACTGCGCGTCACCAGCTCATTATTGGTTATGTCCATCTGCCTGCGCCCTTCTTCTTCTACTTGCCAGTCTGTGCCCAGGGCGGTCACACTGCCCAAGAAACAGGCTTGGTCTGGGTATTCTTCAATAAATGGCAATTGCTCAGTCCAACATATAAAATAGTGTACAAGCGAGTAAGGAGGCTGGCTGGCAACTTTGTATAGATCCTTTTCAAGGAATGCTTTTATAAAGAATAAAGGAAATATTGAAAAACCCTAATGAGGAGATAAACTAGTCTAAAGCCTAGTGTAACGATTGTGGAATTATCTCCGTGGTCAGCGCACAAGATGTGCGCTGACACTGCGGAAGTCCTCCACAAGCGTATAAAACGGCAGAACCCAGCTTGGTGCAATGCACTTGTAGAGGGAAATTCCCACCGGCAGATGGAGCTGTGGAGTGCAGAGGAACAACCCCTCTGCACTGCCACAGATTCCAGATGGGAATTGTACGAATAGCAACAATGCAGGGCAAGATAGCCCTCAGAGAGAGAGAGTGAGCACAGCGACAGAATGTATGTGTGTCCACCAATCTAGTCGCCCCCCGGCGACGGTGAACACACAACAGCGGAAATCAAGTGGGAATGCAATCGCAAGAGTGGCGATTGCCAACAGTGACACAAGACCGAATAAAGACAGAGCACAAGTGAAGCAAGAAAGACACAGCAAATAACAATGATCTGAACGCCAAGGAAAATAACAAACGCACTCGCTAAGCGCGGTCGCCGCACGAAAAGCGCAACAGCGATGAAGCACGCTAATGGCGTGGTCTCCGCACGAAAAGCGCAACAGAGACAAAACGCGCCAACCCTAACTAACCAATGTAACATGAAAATGAATAGAGAACGCGAACGCTTGCTAAACGGTTACCTCACCAAGCCTACAGCAAGCGTTCGTTCCAGACAAGACAGACAGAAGGAGTAACCAGTAGCAACCACAGCTCTGGCCTACACTGCCAGACAGAGTACAGAAGGAACCACCGCCACTACCGCTAGGGCGAATGCGATCCAGACAGACAGACAGATAGATGGGGCTACCAGTAGCAACCGCTGCTCTGGCTTGCACCCCTAAGGCAGAATACAGAAGGAACCACCGCAACTGCTGCTAGGGCGAATGCGATCCAAACAGACAGACAGATGGGGCTACCAGTAGCAACCGCTGCTCTGGCTTGCACCCCTAAGGCAGAATACAGAAGGAACTACCGCCACTACCGCTAGGGCGAATGCGATCCAAACAGACAGAACGATTTCCTGTCGACCGCCGCTGGCGACAAGACAATCGCAACAGATAGACAGTACAAGGCAATACAGATAATACAACCTGACTATGCTAGAAGGAATGCTTAGTGCACTCCCAAGGAATTACTCTAAGATAATCTTAGCAAACAATTAGCAAAGGCTGAGACTCCAGGTAAGTTAGCAGGAACAAACCATCATGACCAGCAAGGAATTCTGGGAAGAAATGGTATTTATACTGCAAGCCATCAAAGGAAGCAGCTAAGCAATTTGTATGACAAGATGACAAGTGGATGCAAATTCCTCACCAGAGCAGCAGCTCAGCAAGTTGCAGAGTGAAGACAGGTCTCCTTTCCAGGGACCTGCAGCACTCAGACCTACAAAATGGTCAAAAAGCTGTCTGCCTGTGCAGACAGCAGAGCAGATCATTACAGTTCCCCCCCCCCCCCCCTCTAGGGACGGCTTCCAGACATCTCTCAAAACTGATATTTCCAAAAAAGAAATCTGATTGAACACACATGAAGGTTGGGACAGCCCGACAAGGCCCAATTCCAGAGTCAATCTTCCCGAGACTGAAGTCGTCGGAAGCAGAAGCCACCGAAACATGCCCATATGTACTACAAGCCTCAGCGTAACACCCATCAGGACTGTGAATGCCAGAGAAGAACCCATCGACACTCTCCAAGCAATACCCACCACCTTCCAGGGACCGTCCAAAAATACCAAACCTCCCACAATACCTATTCGAAGTGTCCCTATCAACACAAAAGCCACTGTTGATCCCGTCCAGGGTACCAAGACAGATTTCTTCCAGAATCTCCCAGAACACTTTGAAGCTCCACAGAGATCCCAAGAGGCCAGAACGTTCACCAGGCTCACATGGAGAACTATCAAGAACCCCTATGGATCCTATGACAATTCCGGATTAAGAATTACCAGGACGACCATCAAGATCAGGGCTTTCAGGGACCACTTTTGGGCATGCAGGCAGGCAGGCAAAATCAGAACGTCTCCACTGAGGAAGCATCTGAGCATGCTGGTAACTGAGACACACTTGGGCATTCTGGTTCACAGAGCGCATCGGGGCACACTAGCACAAGAGAAACCGCAGGACATGTCGAGGAACGGCCAACCTCAGAGTCCGTCATGACAAGACCAAAACCAGGACCGGGCAGAGAAACATCACGAGTAGTGGTCACAAGTATTGGTCTTTCAAAAGAAGACTTGGACTCAAACTTAGATTTCTCTGTGACTGTAATATTATCTGACCAAAACTCATTATTGACTACGCATGACTGAAGCTCCACAAGAGCTGCAAAAGTAGTCAGCATAACAGCAATGCCCACTGAAGTAGGCAATATTTCAGAAAGATCTGGAGGGCAGGAGGCATCTCCTACAAGTTCTGCACCCTTTGGGAGGAACTCGGAGACCTCCAGAACATCAAACAAGACTTCAGAAGCATCATTTCCCAAGTTTTCTGACAAGGATTCTGAACTATCCATGTTACAGGGCCGTACATCAAATACCTTCTGCGGACAGGGCAGATGTCCCAGGAATAGATTTACCATACGCTGGGACTGAATTTCATCTTCAAGAACAGGATGCACAGGAATATCTAGTGAAACCAGCACTGACTCCCTGAGTCTAGTTTCACTGCAGGCAGAATCCTTCATAGAAGTCAAACCAGACTGCAATTCTGAAATGGCAGAAAAACAGATGAAATTAGCTGCAATACCTAGAGGAGCCTCTGGGCTTTCTGCAGGAGATTTATTGCAAGGTAATATTGACTCATCCAGAGTACAGGGTGGAGAGTCAGTCATTTCTTCAGAGCAAGAAAGGGACTCACAAATGTCAGTGTGAGTTAACATCACTGTTTCATTCATGGTACAGGGCAGGCTCACAGGAACACCTGAAAAACAGGCATTTTATCGCACAGATTCAAACTCCACACAAGCAGAAGAAAATCTTTCAAAATTCACACAGGTGTCAACAACAGTGGTACACCCATTCATTTCAGATTGCACAGTATCCAAACTCACTTGCTTTACCCCAAAAAGGCAGGAACAATCATCTGATAACGGTGTCTCTTTATTGGAATCAATTGGTTGATGTGTGTGCAATTCATCCAAAATTGTCTGCCACACACAAATCACCGGATCCACAAAACACTCATCACACTCATCAGATTCAATTAAAGTGTACACAGAATTGATACAAGCATTCAGAATCTCTTCGTTTTCTGCGATGTAAATATCGCAAAACGCCTTCCAATCAAACTCGAACTCCTCAATCAGAGCCCCAATCTCCCACGGAGCAAATGGAGGCTCAAACAACTCTATATCAAAGAAACACTCATATGGGTTGGGATCAGGAACATGCATGGATTTACTTACTGCTTTAATATAATGTATAATTCTCCCTATAATAGGATCCACATATGCTTTTGCTTTGGGTAATGAAACCTGAGAAAAATCGTACAAATCGGAAATTCCCTCTACACTGGGAATTTAGGTTTGGCTGGTCATACTGTAACGATTGTGGAATTATCTCCGTGGTCAGTGCACAAGATGTGTGCTGACACTGCGGAAGTCCTCCATAAGTGTATAAAGCGGCAGAACACAGCTAGGTGCAATGCACTTGTAGAGGGAAATTCCCACCGGCAGATGGAGCTGTGGAGTGCAGAGAGAGGAACAACCCCTCTGCACTGCCACAGATGCCAGATGGGAATTGTACGAATAGCAACAATGCAGGGCAAGATAGCCCTCAGAGAGAGAGTGAGCACAGCGACAGAATGTATGTGTGTCCACCAATCTAGTCATCCCCCGGCGACGGTGAACACACAACAGCGGAAATCAAGTGGGAACGCAATCGCAAGAGTGGCGATTGCCAACAGCGACACAAGACCGAATAAAGACAGAGCACAAGTGTAGCAAGAAAGACACAGCAAATAACAATGATCTGAACGCCAAGGAAAATAACAAACGCACTCGCTAAGCGCGGTCGCCACATGAAAAACGCAACAACGACAAAGCACGCTAATGGCGCGGTCTCTGCACGAAAAGCGCAACAGAGACAAAACACGCCAACCCTAACTAACCAATGTAACATGAAAATGAATAGAGAACGCGAACGCTTGCTAAATGGTTGCCTCACCGAGCCTACAGCAAGCGTTCATTCCAGACAAGACAGACAGAAGGAGTAATCAGTAGCAACCGCAGCTCTGGCCTACACTGCCAGACAGAGTACAGAAGGAACCACCGCCACTACCGCTAGGGCGAATGCCATCCAGACAGACAGACAGACAGACAGATGGGGCTACCAGTAGCAACCGCTGCTCTGGCTTGCACTCCTAAGGCAGAATACAGAAGGAACCACCGCCACTACCGCTAGGGCGAATGCGATCCAAACAGACAGACAGATGGGGCTACCAGTAGCAACCACTGCTCTGGCTTGCACCCCTAAGGCAGAATACAGAAGGAACCACCGCCACTACCGCTAGGGCGAATGCGATCCAAACAGACAGAATGATTTCCTGTCAATCGCCGCTAGTGGCAACAAGACAATCGCAACAGATAGACAGTACAAGGCAATACAGATAATACAACCTGACTACGCTAGAAGGAATGCTTAGTGCACTCCCAAGGAATTACTCTAAGATAATCTTAGCAAACAATTAGCAAAGGCTGAGACTCCAGGTAAGTTAGCAGGAACAAACCATCATGAGCAGCAAGGAATTCTGGGAAGAAATGGTATTTATACTGCAAGCCATCAAAGGAAGCAGCTAAGCAATTTGCATGACAAGTGGATGCAAATTCCTCACCAGAGCAGCTGCTCAGCAAGTGGCAGAGTGAAGACAGGTCTCCTTTCCAGGGACCTGCAGCACTCAGACCTACAAAATGGTCAAAAAGCTGTCTGCCTGTGCAGACAGCAGAGCAGATCATTACAGTTCCCCCCCCCCCCCCCCTCTAGGGACGGCTTCCAGACATCTCTCAAAACTGATATTTCCAAAAAAGAAATCTGATTGAACAGTCATGAAGGTTGGGACAGCCCGACAAGGCCCAATTCCAGAGTCAATCTTCCCGAGACTGAAGTCGTCGGAAGCAGAAGCCACCGAAACATGCCCATATGTACTGCAAGCCTCAGCGTAACACCCATCAGGACTGTGAATGCCAGAGAAGAACCCATCGACACTCTCCAAGCAATACCCACCACCTTCCAGGGACCATCCAAAAATACCAAACCTCCCACAATACCTATTCGAAGTGTCCCTATCAACACAAAAGCCACTGTTGATCCCGTCCAGGGTACCAAGACAGATTTCTTCCAGAATCTCCCAGAACACTTTGAAGCTCCACAAAGATCCCAAGAGGCCAGAACGTTCACCAGGCTCACATGGAGAACTATCAAGAACCCCTATGGATCCTATGACAATTCCGGATTAAGAATTACCAGGACGACCATCAAGATCAGGGCTTTCAGGGACCACTTCTGGGCAGGCAGGCAGGCAAAATCAGAACATGTCTCCACTGAGGAAGCATCTGAGCATGCTGGTAACCGAGACACACTTGGGCATTCTGGCTCACAGAGCGCATCGGGGCACACTAGCACAAGAGAAACCGCAGGACATGTCGAGGAACGGACAACCTCAGAGTCCGTCATGACAAGACCAAAACCAGGACCGGGCAGAGAAACATCACGAGTAGTGGTCACAAGTATTGGTCTTTCAAAAGAAGACTTGGACTCAAACTTAGATTTCTCTGTGACTGTAATATTATCTGACCAAAACTCATTATTGACTACGCATGACTGAAGCTCCACAAGAGCTGCAAAAGTAGTCAGCATAACAGCAATGCCCACTGAAGTGGGCAATATTTCAGAAAGATCTGGAGGGCAGGAGGCATCTCCTACAAGTTCTGCACCCTTTGGGAGGAACTCGGAGACCTCCAGAACATCAAACAAGACTTCAGAAGCATCATTCCCCAAGTTTTCTGACAAGGATTCTGAACTATCCATGTTACAGGGCCGTACATCAAATACCTTCTGCGGACAGGGCAGATGTCCCAGGAATGGATTTACCATACGCTGGGACTGAATTTCATCTTCAAGAACAGGATGCACAGGAATATCTAGTGAAACCAGCACTGACTCCCTGAGTCTAGTTTCACTGCAGGCAGAATCCTTCATAGAAGTCAAACCAGACTGCAATTCTGAAATGGCAGAAAAACAGATGAAATTAGCTGCAATACCTAGAGGAGCCTCTGGGCTTTCTGCAGGAGATTTATTGCAAGGTAATATTGATTCATCCAGAGTACAGGGTGGAGAGTCAGTCATTTCTTCAGAGCAAGGAAGGGACTCACAAATGTCAGTGTGAGTTAACATCACTGTTTCATTCATGGTACAGGGCAGGCTCACAGGAACACCTGAAAACAGGCATTTTATCGCACAGATTCAAACTCCACACAAGCAGAAGAAAATCTTTCAAAATTCACACAGGTGTCAACAACAGTGGTACACCCATTCATTTCAGATCGCACAGTATCCAAACTCACTTGCTTTACCCCAAAAAGGCAGGAACAATCATCTGATAACGGTGTCTCTTTATTGGAATCAATTGGTTGATGTGTGTGCAATTCATCCAAAATTGTCTGCCACACACAAATCACCGGATCCACAAAACACTCATCACACTCATCAGATTCAATCAAAGTGTACACAGAATTGATACAAGCATTCAGAATCTCTTCGTTTTCTGCGATGTAAATATCGCAAAACGCCTTCCAATCAAACTCGAACTCCTCAATCAAAGCCCCAATCTCCCACGGAGCAAATGGAGGCTCAAACAACCCTATATCAAAGAAACACTCATATGGGTTGGGATCAGGAACATGCATGGATTTACTTACTGCTTTAATATATTGTATAATTCTCCCTATAATAGGATCCACATATGCTTTTGCTTTGGGTAATGAAACCTGAGAAAAATCGTACAAATCGGAAATTCCCTCTACACTGGGAATTTAGGTTTGGCTGGTCATACTGTAACGATTGTGGAATTATCTCTGTGGTCAGTGCACAAGATGTGTGCTGACACTGCGGAAGTCCTCCATAAGTGTATAAAGCGGCAGAACACAGCTAGGTGCAATGCACTTGTAGAGGGAAATTCCCACCGGCAGATGGAGCTGTGGAGTGCAGAGAGAGGAACAACCCCTCTGCACTGCCACAGATGCCAATGGGAATTGTACGAATAGCAACAATGCAGGGCAGTTGCTAGGCTAAATTGCACCCAGGGCGAAGGTGTAAAAATTGTGCCACCTTCCCCCCACCCCCGTGGACTCATGAACCCTTACTCTTTAGGGACAGTCACACAGCCACAGGTCACAAGTAAATCTGCCTACTTACTAGTGACCGGCCACTCATCCAGGAGGAAGCAGGGACCAGGAAAACACACAGGCGAAGAGAACCTGGAAAGCCAATTCCTTCATGGGTGCCGCGCACTGACAGCCTGCAGTACCGCTACAGGACATCAGGTGTCATCACGCAGTGGTGACGTGATGATGAATTGAAGTCGGATGCAAGCAGCCCAGGAGGAGTCAAGGAAGGTGATTGCGCTCATAATCTTTCTTCTTCCATTTGGCTGCACTGCGCGTCACCAGCTCATTATTGGTTATGTCCATCTGCCTGCGCCCTTCTTCTTCTACTTGCCAGTCTGTGCCCAGGGCGGTCACACTGCCCAAGAAACAGGCTTGGTCTGGGTATTCTTCAATAAATGGCAATTGCTCAGTCCAACATATAAAATAGTGTACAAGCGAGTAAGGAGGCTGGCTGGCAACTTTGTATAGATCCTTTTTAAAGAAATGCTTTTATAAAGAATAAAGGAAATATTGAAAAACCCTAATGAGGAGATAGACTAGTCTAAAGCCTAGTGTAACGATTGTGGAATTATCTCCGTGGTCAGCGCACAAGATGTGCGCTGACACTGCGGAAGTCCTCCACAAGCGTATAAAACGGCAGAACCCAGCTTGGTGCAATGCACTTGTAGAGGGAAATTCCCACCGGCAGATGGAGCTGTGGAGTGCAGAGGAACAACCCACTCAGCACTCAGACCTACAAAATGGTCAAAAAGCTGTCTGCCTGTGCAGACAGCAGAGCAGGTCATTACACCTAGCAGAATAACAGGCGTTAAAGAGACTCCGTAAAAAAAATTGCATCCTGTTTTTTATCATCCTACAAGTTCCAAAAGCTATTCTAATGTGTTCTGGCTTACTGCAGCACGTTCTACTATCACCATCTCTGTAATAAATCAACTTATCTCTCTCTTGTCAGACTTGTCAGGCCTGTGTCTGGAAGGCTGCCAAGTTCTTCAGTGTTGTGGTTCTGTGATGTATCTCCCCCCTCCAGGCCCCTCTCTGCACACTGCCTGTGTAGTATTTAGATTAGGGCAGCTTCTCTCTTCTCTCTTATCTTTTACAAGCTGGATAAATCCTCCTCTGAGCTGGCTGGGCTTTCACATACTGAGGAATTACATACAGGCAGAGCTGTCTGCACTCTGCAGGAAGAAACAGCCTGACACTTCAGTGGAAGATAGCTGCAGGGGGAAAGAAACACACAAATGACCTCTTGAGATTCAAAAGGAAGGGTGTATACAGCCTGCTTGTGTATGAATGTATTTTCTATGTGTGGACATACTGTACATCAATCTACTTCCTGTTTTGGTGGCCATTTTGTTTGTTTATAAACAAACTTTTTAAAACTGTTTTTAACCACTTTTAATGCGGCGAGGAGCGGCGAAATTGTGACAGAGGGTAATAGGAGATGTCCCCTAACGCACTGGCATGTTTACTTTTGTGCGATTTTAACAATACAGATTCTCTTTAAGCAATTTTACTGCAACACGCCACTAAGTAAATTACAGTCTATGGAGACTTTCATACTTAATGCAATGCCATGTGGTGCGATGGAAGTACTAAATCCCCGGAATCCCAGTGTACAGTCAACAGCACATTACCGCATGATCTGTGGCTACTGCACGGATAAACAACGACATACACGGTACGGAGGGGAATCCAATCAATGTACATTGATGTACTTCCTGTTCACCAGGAAGTATGTCACTGACTGGGGGGCGGGCCTATGCATATCATTGATGTTCCTCCTGTTCAGCAGGTAGTATGTCACTGACTCGGGGGCAGGCCTATGCATATAACCCTGTCAGCGCACTCTGCTGCAGGACCACATGAAGTATGTTTTTGTTCTGTGATCCAACGGCAGGGAGCCACACGCACAAGTATAAAAGCAGCCATATATGTATTCATACACATGTATTTTACATTTTTCCCGCCATTATCATTGATTAGTGTGGGGAAATGGGTTGGGGATTTTTTTTCCCAGTCCCTTAAATCTCTTTCTTAAGATATACATGAAATGTTCATAGTCATATTTGCATAAACAATAACATTTTTTTGTGAGCTAGAGACTTTTTTGTAATAATGACAAAGCATTAATGCACTAGAAAATGATAAATCCTCCCTAATTACATTTTCTCTTACACTGGCAAATTAGTGCACATATAAATAAATGTATGTTATTTTATTAATGCTGAAAAGGATCATCGTCGTGTCTACCTTAATTGTCACAACTTTTGAACAAGCGCAACAGCAAAAAGCTGTTATTATCGGTAATTATAAACATCAGCATATCATTATAAATAGCAGTATAATTATAAATCATTTTAAAAAGGCACATCAAATATTAATGAGGAAGTTATAGTTATGAACACATTTTCATAAGAGCTCTGTATTTTAATAAAATCTTAAAATGCCCAGTATTTTCTAATTATCATAGCATAATAGCAAAAGTAAAATATTATGAAAAGGTGACATTCTTCTACTGCAAACATAATCATTTTATTTCAGCATGTCCAATTCTGATATTGTCCAGCTGCATTCCAGTTTCAAAGAAAAACATATCAAAGAACTATCTTGAAACAAAAGCAACTGCATGCTTCTCAAGCAATTTCAAGCTGTCAAAAGCAGTTTGAGTTAAGAAAACAAGATTTAGAACACTACAGAGAGATCTAACAGTAAATACTTAAGTATGCATAACCTTTCAATGAAAACATAAACTAGTGTATTTTGGCAAAAGACGATATTTTTAATAAAAATAAATTAATTGAAATCTTGTGTAGCATTTGCCAAATGAAATATAATTTTTCACACATACGGTTACTGTTTGAATGTAAATAGCCTAATTAATTGTATGCATTTCATTTCCTGATTTATCCAGCGATAGCTGACAACTGTTATAAATGAAATGAGTGCTGCCATTGTCCGCTTTATTATCATTGCCATCATCATGATATTGCTGTTTCCTTTTAATTACAATAATTATACAAAACTTAGTGCGCCTAACAGATGACTTATATAATTAAAAAAATTAGACATATAAAATAAATCTAAACTCCAACTCCTGTGTTTCACACAAATGGAAATATTTATAAGGAGAATCTTAGGGTATTGCAAACATTAAAAAAATCCATATTGTTATTATTTATTGGATTTTTATAGCACCAACACAATACAGGTAATAAGCAATAAGATACACAATGCCAGATCATACACTGAAGTAGTAGTCCCATAATACAAGTTAATATTATTCTGTGGGTAGAGTGCACAATCAAGTATGATACACAAGGAGAGAGGACTTACAATCTAGAGGGAGGGGGGGGGGTGATGCAAAGGGAGTGGGGGCTGCATCAAGAGGTCTCAGCAGAGAGAGTTAGGGTAGCAGTGAGGTGGGGAATGCCTTCTTGAAGAGGTGAGTTTGGAGGGCTTGTTTGAAGGTGTTGAAGTAGGGGGCAAGCCTGATGGGCAATGGAAGAGAGTTCCACAGGATGGTGGCAGCTCTAGCGAAGTCCTGTAGTTGTGCATAGGAGTGCAAGATGTGTGGAGTGGTTAGGAGGAGGTTGTTGGAGGACCAAAGTATGCGGCCAGGTGTGTATCTCCTGATCAGGTCAGAGAGGTAGGTCAGGCAGGACTTGTGTATAGATTTTTAGGCCAAACATAGGATCTTGAAGATAATTCTGAAGCGGATTGGGATCCAGTGAAGGGATTTGCATAGGGGAGTCATGGAGACAGAACGGTGGGAGGAGTAGATTAGTCATATTGTAATTAGGGATGCTCATTCGGATTCCGAGGAAATGCAATATCCAAAATTCTGATCGGAAATTGTATTTACGCACCGGAATGCGGAAATCGGTAATACAAGTGCGGTAGGCGGATTTCCGCTGGAAATTGCGGAAATTTCCGCTGACTTTCACATTGATTTTCTCAAAAACTATAAGGTCTTTTTGAAAACTTTTTTTGCATCTTGTTCACCAGATTCAGTTTAATAAACCCTAAAAACTTGGTGTCTCTAGGACTTACGGGGGCTTTGCCATTAACCACTAAAGTTGGCGGATTTTTACTGTAATGTAAATTGCAGAAAGTCTGCATTATCCGATATACAGTAATTTTAAGCCAATCAGAAGACTCAGAATGAATAAACCAATCGGAGAAAGGGGATTTAGGCGGAAATTTCCGCATTCTCTGATCGGCTTATTCATTCTGCGTCTTCTGATTGGCTTAAAATTACTGCATATTGGATAATGCAGATTTTCTGCATTTTACATTACAGTAAAAATACAGTCAAAGTTTTCAAAAAGACCTTATAGTTTGAGAAAATCAATGTTAAATTCCAGGGAATTTTCCACGATTTCCAACGGAAATCCGCATCGGGATGCGGAAATTGGTAGCGGAAAGCGGAATCGGTAGCAGTAGCGGTAATTGACAATGGCGGAATGCGGATTTACCGCATAATCGGAAATTGGCATTTCCGACCATCCCTAATTGTAATACAGCATGTTTGCAACACCTAAGGCATCATTTGGTAATTTTTAACAGTTAGAAAAAGGACCACTCAGGCTCTAAAAAAGATAATGGGTCAAATGGCACCAGTTTGAAACAAGAAGATCAAGTCAAGTGACAAGTGAACAGAAACTCAACTAAGTGAGGACTAAAGGATCTAGACATATTCAGGGCAGTCTGCCAATTCAAGAAACAAAACCCAAGGGGTACGTAGACCCAGCGCTAATAACCACTGAATACTGTGCTACCCTCAGTGAAATAAGCATTGTGTAATGCCTGGTACACACCATGCAATTTGTCGTCAGATCAATAATTTCAGACAGGTACGATTTGATTTCTGATCATTTTTCTGATTGATTTTTCGATCACTTCTATACAAAATCGATTGGAAATCAGATTGAGCCTGTCAGAAATTATCAATTCAACCTGTCGATCTGATGGGAGATTGTTTTGGGGATGTACATTTGACCACAGGGGCATTTTATTACATAGATGGTGAATTTGAAATCACAGGTGGTATACTCCTCTTTAAATAGATTAGAAAACCCTTCCTTCAGTACTTGAAAAAGGAGTAATTCTATATGTATGTACACTGGACAAGAGTACATCCCTATTTTCTGATTTGAGATAAGTATGTTTCTGTATTTTTAGTTGGCCAACATTGACCCAAACCAGTCAGTCAGAGGCGTAGCTAGGGTTTTCAGCACCTGGGGACAAAGTCAGTTTTTGCGCCCCCTCGCGACAAGGTGTGAACCATAAGGGGGTCCATCATGCTTTCCTAAAGATGTTTGAGTTTTAGAATCATTTCCTGCATGTCCGATCTGCACCTGATTAAGAACAGGATAGATTTTCAGATCAGCACTGCACAAACTTGATCCTGTTCCCCATCATTAGCAGATCGGACATGCCAGAAATGATCAATTTGACCCATCCACCTGGAAGGAAATTGCATTGTTTGTACTAGACAGGCAGGCACTGGAAAGTTGGGAGATATGCAGAAATAGACATGATTAACTGTACTGATGCAAGCATGGCAAGCACTGATTACAGCAGGGAGATAAAATAAAACAAAACTCCGGGGCAGGGAGCAGGAGGAAGCAGGGGAGAAGATTGGACCCTTCCTCCGTCTTTCATAGACTCTTTAACAGGGACGCATCAGGGAAAGTAAAACCTGTAACTGCGCCCCCCAGATGCTGCGCCCAGGGACAGATGACAGTGAGCATATAGATGAGGATAAGGGTAAAGATTATATCTCTGGTTTTGGTTAGATCAAATCGATTTAAATCGGCCCCAAATCGTTCATTCGGCCGATTCTATACAATCAATGTGTGATCGATTGATTCTAAAGAATCGATCGATCACTGGAATAGACCAGTGTATGGGCCCCTTATGTCTGCTTCCATGATAGCAGGAAGTAGAAACAGTGCAGATTTAATGTACTATTTGTGTCAGCTGTAACAAAGAATTATTTTTTATTTAAAGGTTATTATGCTGTTGCATATCTTTTAGAGCAGAGTGGAAGTCCTGAGTTCAGGTCCACTTTCACATGTCAGAATCTACTGAATGTGTTAATTATTTACACCTTCTTTAAAGGGACTCCGAGCTCTAAATAAAAACAAAATTGCTACTCACCTGGTGCTTTCTGCAGCCCAGTGTAGTTCGGGAGGTCCCACGGTGGCGTCCTGGCTCTTCTCCTAGGCCCCGCTCAGAAATGGCTGCCCGGCGGCTCCCGGCGACACTGGGCCTGAGTGTTGGGCTCCTTCTTCCTCATACGTCACGGCTGTCGTCACCACACCGGCCGCATCGCGTCATCACGGCGGCCGGCGTGACAGTACTGCGCATGCGCGCTTTAATTGCGCATGCGCCGTACTGTCACGCCGGCCGCCGTGATGACGCGGGCCCAATGTCGCCGGGAGCCGCCGGGCAGCCATTCCTGAGCGGGCCCTAAAAGAAGAGCCAGGACGCCGCCGTGGGACCTCCCAACCTACACTGGGCTGCAGAAAGCCCCAGGTGAGTAGCAATTTGGCTTTTATTTACAGCTCGGAGTCCCTTTAAAACTTTCTAGTAAGATCACACCAAAAACACTGTTAAATACGCAAATGGTCTCACACAAAGCAAAGAAGATTTTAACAGCTTTGGAAAATGGTTAGATAAGTTCCATAGAGTAGATTTACCAGAAACAAAAGAATATGAAGGTTGGCATTACTATTCCCTTTTAAAAACTCCCAGTTGGTTGACTGTCATGCTGACCTTTTGGTTTCTGTAGTCTTTGAATCACACACCTGTAATCAGATTCAGAAGATATAAGAGAAAAAGGAGAAGCACAGCAACCAGACAGCAGCAATATTTTCATAAGAGATAAATACAGGGAACACCAAGAGCCCCAATAGTGTAATACGTACTGGAAAAGGTGGCAATAAATTCGTATTGCTAGATACTCTCAAGTCAGGGTCACCAGCAGGCAACCTCTGTAAAGGCAGGTGGGGAGATTCTCCTGACCTCATTCAGGAATGAATTAAGAAGTCGCTCTCTGTAGACAGGAAAAAAGGGTAGCAACCCTCCACCAAGGGTAGACTCCAAATTGTATACAATGAACAGAGGCCCCAAAAGTTTAAAATTAGATTAAATGAGCTTAAAAACCAACTTAATTGGCAAAAATGAAGGAGGAAGTGGTGGTCTTACCTCCCTCAAGCAGACACGACAACGACTGTTATTCAGACAGTCAAACACATTTATTAGAAACTCCCCCAAAAAATTGCAACGCGTTTCGCAGGCTCAATCCCGCTTCATCAGGCAATACAGGGAGGAGTATCAAGCGACCTGCACAAGGATTCAAGTTAAGCGCGTCTGTTGTTTTATTATTTTCATAAGGGAAGCAATGGCACTTATCATATCCCTCTTACTTCAGATTTCTGTGAGAAGGCATTCTATAGGAAATAGCAAAGAACAAATGTGCTTGTTATAAATATGGTAAACTGTATAGTACTAGTTTTTTTTTTTTTTTTATTCAAGTTTTTATTAAGAAGTAAAAGCTTGATACATATTAACTTGCACTGATTAATATACAGTGTACAGAATGTAACAACAGTGTCCAATATAAAGAAATACAAACTTAAGTTACAACATTACCAATACAAGGAAACCCCAGGGTATCCCTCTTAACATGAGCAGCAGATTAAAGTGAATCTGGAGTGGTGGTGGGGATTACCAAGCTCCCCAATCATCCTACCATTCCTCTGAGGGAGGCCCTGGAATGTTACAATTATCAGATAACTTCTTAAGGACTTTTTTGTTTATTTATAAAGAGAATACCTAAGGGAGGTAAGAGAGATAGAGAGAAAATGAAGAAAGTAAGAAAAAAGAGTAGGAAGAAAGAGAGCAGATCGAGTGTCTGGATTATGCTTTTTAGTTATGAGACTATGGAGACCATACAAGTCTAGGGTGCATATACCCCTAGTTCTCATCTAACTGAACCCTGCTCAATTCACAAACAGAGGAGATCTCTCCCAAATCTTATTAAATCTGTGTATAGTGTCCGACAGTTGAGCAGTAAGGTATTCTAGTTTATAGACATAGGCCACTCTATTCAGATACTCCTGCTTAGAAGGACAGGAGGTCTTTTTCCAATATAAAGCAATCAGACATCTAGCTGCTGTTAAATAGTGATTCACTAATCTCTGGGTATGCGCCCTGATTTTAGGAATTGGTTTGCCCAGAACGCATATCCAGGGATCCCTCGGAATCTCTAAGTCTATCTGGGAGTGTATAGTATCAATAATCATTGCCCAATAATTCTGGATTTTTGGACACTCCCAGAATAAGTGGAACATTGAGCCAATTTGACCACATCCCCGCCAACATAATGGAGATACATTAGGATAACATTTGTGCAACCTTTCCGGGGTTCTGTACCATAACATTAATATCTTGTAAATGTTTTCTTTAGTAGTAACACATAACGAGGTTTTGGCAATATTACACCAAATTTTTTCCCATTGCTGGATATAGTACTAGTTTTAATGTACTACTGGAAATGGGAAAATGCTGAGCACAATAGATAGCCATGGGGTTGTCAGATCACTATTGGGGAGGTGGTGCTGGGGGGAGGGGGGGAATTGTTTTTCTTTCTCTGCATGATGGAGCACAGGTGGCTGTGGCATATGTGGTCTTCTGCAGAAGACAGCTATTAATTCCCAGAATGCAGAAGAGGTGGTTGTTTGGCTCTAGTGATGAGCGTAATGACCCAATTACGATTAGGCAAAATTTCACAAAATTTCATGAAATTTCGCATAATTCGCAAAATTACGATTATGGCCGTAATCAAAATTTCGTGAATTTCATGAAATTGCACAACATGTCGCGTTTATGGGGAATTTTGTAATTACGATCGTTTACGTAACACAAACAAATCATAATTTCCTGTTTAACGCGCAAATTCGACCTTTCTTAAAATTGTGTTTCAGTCCAGAGGCTCCTGATACATTTAAAGCGACAGCACTTGCAGGTACCTTTGCATTATCAGATATTGCAAGGCCCAAAACCAAGTATCTCAGCATGCATGACCACTAAGTGCATCTTGACAAAGAGCACCTGTCTTAGAAGTGGCTGCAGGTAAAGCCTCCTGATACATTTAAAAGCAACAGCACATGCAGGGACCTTTGCATTGTCAGATATTGCAAGGCCCAAAACCAAGTGTCTCAGCATGACTGCTAAGTGCACCTTGACAAAGAGCACCTGTCTTAGAAGTAGCTGCAGATAGAACCTCCTGATACATTTAAAGCAACAGCATGTGCAGGGGCCTTGGCATTATCAGTCATTGCAATCAGTAATTGCAATCAATGAGTGACTTTCCTGAGTTTAGTCATTACCTAAATGTGCATAATTACTATTAGAAACTCGATTACGTTCATTTTCATAACTAAAATAACTTTGTTTATATAGAAAACATGAAATTACTAAATTTCGAGTTAAACACGAATTTGCTACGAAACGCGAAATTACAAAACCGAAATTTTGCTTACGGAATTCAGATTTATGGTTTAAATGGCAATCACGAAATTATGAATTCGTGTCGTAGCGGCAAAATTCGTCTCCGTAATTACCACTTCACAACTGAGGGGTTTTACCCCTTGAACACCAGAGCAATTTTCACCTTTCAGCGCTCCTTCCATTCATTCGTCTATAACTTTATCATTACTTTACTTTTCACAATGAAATGAACTATATCTTGTTTTTTTTTGCCACCAATTAGGCTTTCTTTAGGTGGGACATTATGCCAAGAATTATTTTATTCTAAATATGTTTTAATGGGAAAATAGGAAAAAAATTGTTATTTTTCAGTTTTCGGCCATTATAGTTTTTAACTAATGCATGCTACTGTAATTAAAACCCATGACATTTATTTGCCCATTTGTCCCGGTTATAAAACCGTTTAAATTATGTCCCTATCACAATGTTTGGCGCCAATATTTTATTTGGAAATAAAGCAGCCGATCATTGCGGGGGCTTAGATCAACGAACGGGAACGGTTTTTCCCAGTCATTGATCTCCGGGCGAGCGGGCAGCGGTGTGCACAAGCACGGGGGCGTGCGCACGAGCGAGTGGGAGCGCGGACAGCGGCAGGTGCGGCGGGAGGTGCGGATATCTCCGTCCCTGGTGTTGACAGGGTGGAAAAAGGGACAGAGATATCCGCACTACTGGTGGTAAAGTGGTTAAACACGAAATTTCGAAAATTTCTGCTCAACACTATTTGGCTCACTCAGTCATCATTCCACCTCTACATGTCAATAGTAATATAATATTTTTTTCTGTGAAATAAATGATGTAAAATGTAATAACTTTGTACGTTACACCAGGCCTAATGCCCGTCTTGCCACAAAAAAGGATTGCCCCAGAGCTCCAACCTCTGACAGTCCTAGCACCAGGGAGTCAACCAGCATACACCCGAATCCCACAGGGGTGTACAGTCAGAAGCAAAGAATAGAAAAAGCTGGTTCTTCACCTGGATTTTGCAATATTAGCTTAATTTATTAGTGGTGAGCATTTGACAAAGGCCAGTGTGCCGAAAAGTTGTGCTTTCTGTAGCTATGTTGCCACTAATAAATGAACACTACACTACACTTGTCTGTTAGAAATAAAGAACATTGTATACCCAATATGAGTCTGTGATAGAGGTAAGGTGCCTCTCTTTCTTATATACATAACATAAATTCATACCACTATACCAGTCCTAGGGCACCTCCCTGATACTGCATCCATTTACTAATAAATTAAGCTAATATTGCAAAATCCAGATGGAGATCCAGATTTTTCTGTTCTTTGCTCATGCCCACCTTGGCCACAGGGACAGCTATCCTGCACCACACCATCAGTGCCCAGTATGTCATTTGGCCCTACTTAAATTGCATTCAGACAAATAATTTGCCTGGTGCTTGACAGTTTGGTCCAGACCATGACCATCATACTTAATCAAAAATAAAAACAAGGAACACCAAGATCCCCAATAGTGTAATATGTACTGGTAAATGGTCACTAAATACAGTAAATATTAATACTCACAAACCAGGGTTACCATTAGGCAACCACTGTAAAGGCAGGTGGGGAGATTTTCCTGACCCCACTCAGGAATAAGAAGTCGCTCTCTGTAGATGAGAAAAAGGGGCTTCAACCCTCCACCCAGGGTGGACTCAATATTATGCAGGAGAACAGAGGTGCCAAAAGGATAAAAGGAAACTAAATGAGCTTAAAAACCAAATTCTGGTAAATAGAGGAGGTAGTGGTGGACTTACCTCCTCCAAGTAGACACACAACGGCTGTAGTAAAGACAGTCAATATATTTTATTTATGAACTCCAAATATGCAATGCGTTTCACAGGTTTGATCCCGCTTCATCAGGCAATAACAACGGAGCAATAGCATATGTGGTCAGTAGAAGAGCCAGGCACCTCTGTTAACAGAGGCCACACTGACCACATATGCTATTGCTCCGCTGTTATTGCCTGATGAAGCGGAATCAAACCTGCGAAACGCATTGCATATATGGAGTTCATAAATAAAATATATTGACTGTCTTTACTACAGTCGTTGTGTGTCTACTTGGAGGAGGTAAGTCCACCACTACCTCCTCTATTTACCAGAATTTGTTTTTTAAGCTCATTTAGTTTCCTTTTATCCTTTTGGCACCTCTGTTCTCCTGCATCATACATAATCAATTTAATTAAAAGCTTCTACTATGATTCCACCCGGATTGGTTGGTGCACACGCATTTCTGATCTCTGCCAAAGTGGCTGCAAATAACAATTTTTAAGCAGGCACCACAGTGGCCAATCGAAAGACCTTTACTAAAAAAATCTAGAAACTATATGTGTTTTTTGGCATTTACGTATGGAAGAAAGCCTCTGCATGAAATACGTCATTTTTGCGGAATACTTTACCTTTCATCCACCTTGATCATGCCACTGTCCAGTTTTTTGTACACTTTGTACACCTTTAAAAAAAAAAAAAAAAAAAGAAATTGTGACTGAAGAGATGCCCTAAAGGTTACAGAAGTTCATCTACCATTAAAGGACCACTATCGCAAACATTGTGAAAATTTTGCTCTGCCCAACTGCCCAAAAAAGTGTGCAAACAGGTAGGGGGCAGTCTGCATCTTTATATAAATCCTTTTCAGAGATTTGTTTCTTTAGAAATAATAAAAGCCTTGCGTACAATCCTTCATGAAGAGATGGACTAGTCCAAAACCTGTCGCTTCTGTCAGATTTCTACTGCTTACTGTAAGTGACAGTGGGGAAAAGTTATTTAAGGCTCATTTTACTCTGCAAGAAACATACTTCGTATTTGTATGTGTTTACATGTATTTTACATTTTGTAATTTGTGCGATAGTGGTCCTTTAAAGTCAATGGGACTTACTGCGACCAATTCTCGAACATATTCGCGAATGAGCAATCACAATGTTTGTCCATCCCTACTATTAAGGCCTAGAGAAAAAAAATAATGCTTTCTACCACCTTCACTGTTCTGTGCTATCTTGCCAACTGTCAAGTGAAAGAAATGTTACACAGCTTTGCATGTCTCTTTTGCTAATCTGGGACTGACTACAACTTTATCAGTCAAGCTGATTTGCCACAGTATTTCACTTCCCTGAAAAATAAGCATTACGTTGGTACTCTTCAGTTGATGGCAGGAATGCAGTTAGTATGACGTTAGCTCTCCAATCGAGACAAAATAACCCAGAGGATGCCAGCATGATTGACATGGATATATGATGCTAGTTGGCCTAACTGATGTGTATGTACAATAATAGACATTGGTGGATGTGATAGAGTGCATCCAAAGTAGCTTAGTATAAAAAATTGCTAGATTGTAAGCCTTCTGGCAGGGTCCTCCTCCTTATGTCTCCTATCTGTTCATGCACCTCCATTATTTTACACCCATCCTATGGATTGGAGTGAACTTTTGAGTTGACTCGACTTGCCTAATCTCCATGCTCCCATCCAGTGACTGACTAAGCATTACCTTGTACTGATACTGTGTTGCGTGATCTGGTTTGCATGTAACTAATGTCCAGCGCTGCGTAATATGTTGGCGCTTTATAAATACAATAAATAAATAAATAAAATAAGTGTATATTTAAAAAGGGTGCTGTGGTATTTTGGGCTGGTGATAGCCACAAGTAGAATATTGGTAAATGACTGATGTTCTAACATGAATAATTGGGTAATTTAGATCAGTACATTTTAAATTCTCTCTCTACCGAAGCCTTACACTAATTGACCCTCACGCTGATGCCTAACCCTATATGACCCCCCTGCCAAAGCCTAACCCTAAACAACTCCCTGCCAATGCCTAACTCTAAACACCCCCCCGCTGCAATATCCACTAATAATTACAACTAAACCAAGCCCTATTCTCATACTAACCCTCCCTCTACTGATGCCACTAACCTTCCACCCCTGCCTCATTTTCCACCAATATAGCCACCACCTTCACCACTCATTACTCCCTCACTTATTCTAATCAATGGGGACCATTAGCCAGACCCTTGGTTGCAGCATTAGCCACAATTAACATTGCAGCCTATTTTAACCATTTCAGCCTGCAGGTATTTTTCACCTTATGCATCAGCGCAATTTTAACCTCCCATTCATTCGCCAATAACTTTATCACTAATTATCACAATGAATTGACCTATATCTTGTTTTTTCCGCAACCAATTAGGCTTTCTTTGGGTTGTACATTTTGCTAAGAATTATTTTTATCTAAATGCATTTTAACAGAAAAAAAATGGAAAAAATTCATTATTTCTCAGTTTTCGGACATTATAGCTTTAAAATAAAACATGGTACTATAATTAAAACCTATGTATTTTACTTGCCCATTTGTCCCAGTTATTACACCATTTAAATTATATCCCTATCAAAATGTATGGCACCAATATTTTATATGGATTTTTTTCAGTTTTGTGTCCGTCACTATTTACAAGCTTATAATTTAAACAATGTTTGTAATATTCCCTCTTCATATGCATATTAAAAAAGTTCAGACCCTTAGGTAACTATTTATGTTTGTTTTGTTTTTTTTTTAATTGTAATTTTTTTTTTATAACAATTTTTATTTGATGTTTGGTAATTTTTGGTGTGGGAGGTTACTTTTCAATGTAATAATGTAGGTTTATTTTATAAAAAAAAATGTATATAGATGTAGTTTTACTATATGGCCACAATATGGCCACAGAGAGATTTGTTTTTTTTTTTTTAGCCCTGGAAGCGAGAGTGCTCACTTCCAGAAAGTACAAGGAAGACAGGAAACTTTTTTTTTTATCAGAAATACTGTGGCCTCTGATACGAAGCCGTCGGTTTTTGTGCGGGAGACTTATATTCCCATTCATTGATCTCCGGGCTAACGGGGGGGCATCACGATCATACGCTGGTGCGCGCGAGGGAGAGTGCACAAGAGGACAGCAGCAGCCGTCTGGATGTGACAATCATTTCCAGGTGGCAGTAATGTTTACCATAGCGCCACCAGTGACCAAAATCCCTGCTTCTGAAAATATCCCATTTTCATTTTTTTAGGATTTTTTCAAAACTGGTCATATCATACAGAAATAAGATATTGGTCAATATTTTATAAATGTCATAATTGCTAAAACTGATCTTACGCTTATACATATTGAAAAATCAGTGTAGGTGGATATCTATCATTGCCTCCAGACTTGTCTTGGGTTTATTATCTTGTACAATTACATATACAAATGTCTCAAGACAATCACCACATCCTCCTGTTTACATTATCTCTAGAATGAGCTATCTTCACCATAAATATCTAGTTGGGAAATAGCACATAACATAAAGGAAACAAACATGTGTTAAACATTTAGTAGCAGAAAAGACATTGTTTTGGCAGATCACGGATGTTCCTCGTAAATGATTGCTTATAGAAATAGATAGTTTTGCTTCCTGATGGTTTGTCTTGTATCTTTGTGTAGTTAAGGAAAACAAACCAAGAGGTTTGGTGATACTCAGAGAAATCATGTTTTTTTTTGTCTTTTTTAAGAGACCTTTAGCAATCCTTCCAAGTGTTGATAACTCTAATTTTGTTTGTTCTGCAAGGCTGTAGACATACAATACAATAATACAATACAATAACATTCGTAAAGCGCTTTTCTCCCATAGGACTCAAAGCGCATAGTTGTGTATCAGATTAATACAGGGTTGCAGGCTGGGTTGTGTTACAGAGGAGATAGTCAGATGTTCATGAATGCCAGACTGAAGAGCTATCTATATTGAATCCAATAGGTTGTACATAAATAAATTGAAGAGAACTAGCCCTAGTTCTGACCTCTATGGTATACCACTGCTAGCAGCTAGCAGTTTGTCATTTTGCTGGATCTGTTTACTAGTTACAGCTCATCCTTACCTTCTTGCTATTAGCCAGTTCTCTATCCATGCACACACATTTTTTTCTCTGCATCCTCAGCTGTTGTAAGGAAAAGTGGCAACAGCTTTTGCAAAGACACAGTATGTTTGGAAAACTTAGAAATGACCTAATGAACATGCATAATTACATTAAACCATGATATAAAATGTTGGAAAATTGGCTTTTTACTCCTAGTTCTGTACAAAGCGCAAGAGGGCATGAAATAAAGTAGTGTCAAATCTATAGAACTTTAAGGGTGTTCATGGTATGGAGCAGTTACTTAGTACTTATCCATGGAATCCATGGATACATGGAAGGACAACTGATGCGCCAGCACTTGTGCAACCGGCACCCATGGCTCAAAGATATGTATGGCCACTTCGCAGTGAAAGCTAGGCTGTCTGGTCTAATCCCAAGGAGAGCTACTACATTAGTTTGATGTGCATGGGTCTACATAGCCACAGTTGTGTGAGCATCAGAACCGAACCTTAGATCATTGGAAGAAGGTGGCCCGCTCTAACAAAAAAAAAAAAAATTTTTCTTTGGCCTCCAAATTCCCCAGATATCAGTCTGATTGAGCATATGTAGGATGTGCTGATGTAAAGAATCCACTGCAAATAACTGAATGCTTCACGATTTTGGACAATTTCATTCTACCAATTTTTGGGGAAATAGTTTGGTGATGGCCCCTTCCTGTTCTAACATGATTACACACCAGTGCACAAAGCAAGGTCTACTGTAGACAGCCACAGATCAGAGAGTTTACATTCAAGAAAAACTGATAAGCTGAAAAACAATAATTCAGAGAACTTCCAGTGAACCTTGTATTTCTCCAACATAAGATTTTCATCACAAGATAGGAGGTGGACAGTACAACCGTACATATGATCTATAAAAAACTGTCAAAAGATTTGTTATAAAACACCATTCAATCAATAACCTAATTATATAGAAAAATTGGGAGACTACTTCTAAAGAACAATACCCTGCTGCCATTTTAGCCAATATATAGTTACATAGTTATTTTGATTGAAAAAAGACATACGTCCATCGAGTTCAACCAGTACAAAGTACATCTCCAGCCCGTCCCCCACATACCCCTGTTGATACAGAGGAAGGTGAAAAACCCCCCACAAGGCATGGTCCAATTAGCCCCAAAAGGGAAAAATTCCTTCCTGACTCCAGATGGCAATCAGATAAAATCCCTGGATCAACATCATTAGGCATAACCTAGTAATTGTAGCCATGAATGTCTTTCAATGCAAGGAAAGCATCTAAGCCCCCTTTAAATGCAGGTATAGAGTTTGCCATAACGACTTCCTGTGGCAATGCATTCCACATCTTAATCACTCTTACTGTAAAGAACCCTTTCCTAAATAAATGGCTAAAACGTTTTTCCTCCATGCGCAGATCATGTCCTCTAGTCCTTTGAGAAGGCCTAGGGACAAAAAGCTCATCCGCCAAGCTATTATATTGCCCTCTGATGTATTTATACATGTTAATTAGATCTCCTCTAAGGCGTGTTTTCTCTAGACTAAATAAACCCAGTTTATCTAACCTTTCTTGGTAAGCGAGACCTTCCATCCCACGTATCAATTTTGTAGCTCGTCTCTGTACCTGCTCTAAAACTGCAATATCTTTTTTGTAATGTGGTGCCCAGAACTGAATTCCATATTCCAGATGTGGCCTTACTAGAGAGTTAAACAGGGGCAATATTATGCTAGCATCTCAAGTTTTTATTTCCCTTTTAATGCATCCCAAAATTTTGTTCGCTTTAGCTGCAGCGGCTTGGCATTGAGTATGACTATTTAACTTGTTGTCGATGAGTACTCCTAAGTCCTTCTCCAAGTTTGATGTTCCCAACTGTATCCCATTTATTTTGTATGGTGCTAGACCATTGGTACGACCAAAATGCATGACTTTACATTTGTCAACATTGAATTTCATCTGCCATGTATGTGCCCATATAGCCATCCTATCCAGATCCTGTTGCAATATGACACTATCTTCCTGAGAGTTGATGATTCTGCACAATTTTGTATCATCTGCAAAAATAGCAACATTGCTCACTACTGCATCTACTAGGTCATTAATAAATAAATTGAAGAGCACTGGACCCAGTACAGACCCCTGTGGGACCCCACTGCTAACAGTCTCCCATTTTGAGTACGATCCATTGACCACGACTCTTTGTTTTCTGTCCATTAGCCAGTTCCCTATCCATGCACACAAACTCTTCCCCAGTCCTTGCATCCTCAACTTTTGCACCAGACTTCTGTGGGGAACAGTGTCGAAGGCCTTTGCAAAGTCCAAGTATATCACATCTACAGCATTCCCAATATCCATATTAGCATTCACTACCTCATAAAAGCTGAGCATGTTAGTCAAACAGGACCTATCTTTAGTAAACCCATGTTGATGCTGAGAAATAAGATTACTTTCTACTATGAAGTCATGTATAGTATCTCTTAGTAACCCCTCAAATAGTTTGCATACAACTGATGTTAAGCTTACAGGTCTATAATTTCCTGGATCAGATTTTTTGCCCTTCTTAAATAATGGGAAAACGTGGGCTGTACGCCAATCCACTGGGACTCTGCTAGTTGCAAGAGAGTCACAAAAGATAAGATAAAGGGGCTTAGCTATAACTGAACTTAATTCTCTTAGGACCCGAGGATGCATGCCATCCGGGCCAGGTGCCTTGTCTATTTTTAATTTATTTAGTCTTGCCTTTACTTCTTCCTGCGTTAAGTATTTAATATTACAGTTAGAAGATTGAGACTCTTCTGCCTCTGTAATTTGCAACAGTGCTGTTTCCTTTGTGAAGACAGAAGCAAAGAAAGCATTTAATAACTCTGCCTTACCTTGGTCATCCACCATTGAGTTCCCACCCTCATCCTTTAGGATTCCTATACAGTCAACCTTTCTTTTTTTAGAGTTGATGTACTTGTAAAACTTTTTTGGGTTAGATTTGATATCCCTAGCGATTTGATTTTCAGCTTCGATCTTTGCCAGCCTAATTTCTTTTTTACAATTTTTATTGCACTCCTTATAATTGCTTAGTGCAGCCTCAGTCCCCTCCTGTTTTAGGACCTTATAGGCATTCTTTTTCCTCTTCATTTTATCCCTAACCTTTCTATTTATCCATAGAGGCCTTTTTTTTTATTCCTAGACATTTTGTTTCCATATGGGATATACATACTACAATATTGATTGAGAATACGTTTAAAAGCTTGCCATTTCCCTTCAGTGTCCTTCCCTTGTAGTACATTATCCCAGTTCACCAAACTTAGTGCCTGCCTAATTTGATTGAACTTTGCTTTTCTAAAATTCATAGTTTTAGTGGTCCCGCTGCCCTGTGGCCTATAAGTCACCAGATCAAACGTTATCATGTTGTGATCACTATTTCCCAAATGTTCTTGAACCTTTGTCCCACTTTTTAAGAATCATAGGTCTTGGCATCAAGAGAGCTATTCTGTCGGCCATTATCTTTAATAACATCTTCATGTCGTCATAATTTAGGAGCATTATGGGATGAAATCATTTTGGTAGAGATCTGGAGGATCAGTGTCCTATCGGTGGATAAGATTTTTTTCTTTCTTGAAAACATTTTTCCCTGTTACACCTTCTCTATCCCCAAAGCATGAGTTTTGATTTGTATGAACTTATATTTATCATCATTTTATGAAGAGTATTTTGGCACAAATAAAATTGTACAATTGTTTATTGTACATTCTTTTGCAAAGATGTCAAAGGCAGACACTGATTATATATCTGTAAAAAAGAATTGTGTATAAACTTCTATTTTGCCCTGAAGGTAACTAAAACATACAACTTTTTCGCAATTGAAACAACCTATTAAAGTAAAAAAGTTGTGTTCTCAAGGCTTGTCATCAAAGGTCACTGATGAATGTTTGAAATATAACCTTTTAAAGGGAGTTTATTGCTTAAGAGCTTAAGAGCTATGGTGTCCTGGCATTAAGAAAGGATAATGACGGGTAGTAATTTTAATGAAGAAAGTTTTTTAAAAAAAAGGAGACTAGGATCATAAAAAAGAATGTCTAGATCAAAGAAATGTCACAGCATCCTGTTTGACAGTTTGACATCGTCTTTAGTACTGTGCCTTGATCTAATTTACAGTAAACATAGTATATCTAGCCTTGAAACAGTTCAAGGATTATAAACAAGATGGATGGAATAAAAACGAAGAAGCTTTTAAACTTTCATTCTGGTTTTCATTAAATGAAGAAAGGTTAGATAGCTTTGTACAATGGAAAGACTGAAAAAAACCAACCTTTTTTTTGTTATTCTTTTGTTTTTTTTGTCATTCTTTTAGTCTTTTTTTTGTTTGCATGTTATCATTTACACGTAGTTACATAAAAAATAATCAGAAGCTAGGTATTCAAAAGAATACTGAAGAGTGTGATAAACAATTTCATACTGTGCATGATGCAAAGTACACACTATGGGCTTGATTCACAAAGGCGTGCTAAGTGTTAGCATGCCAGTGAAAAGCCCCTTAGCACGTGCAAAGTGTCTTTGCACGTGCTAATAAACGCACAAAAGTTTGTGCGCACAAAGTTTACCGCTGCGTGGTGCGCGCAAAATATCGCACCGTTGTGCGCGAAATGTAGCACCATTCGCGTGCAAAATAGCCTGATAAGCGTACTTAGCAGCACGCAAACGGTGCAACATTTCGCACGTAACGGTATGACGTTTCTTGCGCAATGGTGCAACGTTTTCTGCGCACCAAATAGCGCGCTATCAGTAACAGCTTTGCCCGTGCAAACTGCTTAGCACCCTAGTTTGCACGTGCAAAGCTTTTAGTGAATCAAGGCCAATGAGTGTGTACAGTTTAAATTAGAGGTTGTATGTCCTACAGCCAGTAGCTGAATAATGTGTTCAACTGTATAGCAATCAATGTTTCATCCAAACTAAACAAGTAAAATGATAAAAACTTGTACAGAATTTGAGTTATGTCCTGAAGAAATGTTTTTATAAACTACTATACAACCCTGAAATAAACAAACAGTCTTGTCATAGCAGAAATATGGAAGTTATTGACTGACTTGCATTTCCTTGGACTTGCATTTCAGCTGGACTTTCTTGTATGGATGTTAACCTCCCTGGCGGTAACACCAAGTTAGACTCGGGTTGGAAAAAAGAAGCCAGGAGGGGTTATCCCAAGCCTGCCACATAGCTGCCAGGGGCTATGCAGGACACAGTGCAGGATAGTGACGTTTCAACTAAATCCCTCCCCCCTCGACTCTAGACGCTGGCAGCCATTCTTCTTCCAGTCCTTGGAGGCTCTGGATCTCTTGAGTGAGATCGCTGTTTGTTCTCATGACAACAGACAGCGATCTCACTATAGGTGTATAGCGCCACCTGGAGGACAGAGGTAGAATTGCAGTGCTAGATCAGAGGGAGGTGAATAAGTGCATGGTTATCGCATATCTCACTGTGGTATGATTTTTCTTCCTGGATTTAGGGTCTAAAGGCATTTGAAAAAATTGCACCGCTTTTAGACCCTAAAACCTTGAAATAATCATAGCACCAGGGAGGTTAAGCCACTGCCTTTTCATTTCAACTCTTGCTCCAATCACCTTCTGTCCTACATCCTGTGCACCAATGTATAGACCACGCAGTAATCACTTTCGCTAGGGAGAGTGCCAAAAAACGGGGCCTGTAAAATGCAAGTTTGTGAACCTGGCAGAGCTCAGCTTTGGCTGATTGTCATTAATATCCTAAAAATCATGGTAACCAGGTCATCTTGATCAGTGTTTGCAGGACTGAAAGTCATAGTAAAATGGAAAATTGAAAGAAGATATAATGAAATTAGAACTATAGCAGTCCTATAGACAATAGATTGTATAGCAGCAGAGTGCTTCAAATCTGGAATCAGCAACTGGTTCTGAATGGGGTTTGTGTACTTGGCATGCTCGTGTGACAGTAGTCTTCATCTTTTATGTGAGTTATGTTCAGGCTTTAGGCAGACACCCCTTCCAGCTCAGCAAGCCTCCATGTTTTCCTGGGCATGGATTCACAGTGCTCACTGCTCAGATGAAGGGAGACTACTGAGAGGTAATTATGAAGATCAAACAGACAGATCATTAGCAGTTACAATGGAATGCAAATGCAGTCCAGACCAAAAAATGCAAGACATCCTTCTTGTGTAAGGGTTCTCAACATTTGTATCCAGTACATTTCTCAAATTTTTAATCGATCAAAAGCATACTTCATAATGTTAGCAGTGCTGTCAAGTAAATGTATAGTGTGAGGTGGAGTGTGGCAAATGGAGTAGGGGTATATATGGGGTATAAATTTAAAAAAGATGCATGTTTAGGATAAGATCAGTAGTTTTACCGATATTGTACTACATTCATATAGTAAAATATTGATAATAATCCTATACTATACACCCCTGTGTCGCTGCGTCCAGCTGTCCCTGTTTTTTTGCTACTGCGCATGTGCGCAGTAAAGGACAGCTGGACGGGACCAGGGAGCAAGGCGGGCGAGCGGGGCAGGCGAACGAGGCAGGTGCGGGCGCGCGCATGCGCACTGGCGGCGGCAGAGGGAAAAAGACCTAGAGTTCGTTTTTAAATGGACTTGGGTCTACTAGTTACCAATATTTTACTAAGACCTAACCTTTGCCTACTCTCACACAGAACCCTCCACCTGGTGGTGCCTAACCCTTAAACCCTCCTGGTGGTGCCTAACCCTTAAACCCTCCTGGTGGTGCCTAACCCTTAACTCTACCCCGGTGGTGCCTAACCCTTAACCCTCCTTGGTAGTGCCTAACTCTTAACCCCCTCGGTAGGTGACTAACCTTAACCCCCCAACTAACCTTAACCCCCACCTAACCTTAACCCCAACATTTTGTTTAAGCGGCTACACATAGCAGCTACAAATTGTAGCAGCTATAGCAGCTATACATAGAAAATAGCAGCTACAGATAGTGGCTACAAATTGTAGCCACTATTATAGCGGGCACCACTTTAGTACTGTGTTTGCCAAGATTTCTGTACAGCCACAAAAATCCATAGGGGAGATAGCCGTGCCCTTTTTAAAGTTGCAGTGTTTTCAAATGATCCTATATATGGGTGGTATATATAATGTGATGATTATAGAATAGGAAGACCAATGAAGTAAGTTGTAAGTGAAGTCGCGTAGGAAGACTAATAATGTAAGGCTCTGAAAGTGAAGTAAGACAATTCATGAGGCTTTGGAAAGGAATCAAGAAATGCATAGTGTGGGTGGGAGCAATGGGCAAGAATAGCATCTCACTTATAGGCCCTTTGTAGCAGGGGTCAAGTTGCAGTCATGACATCTACATTTTATCTTTTTATCCCGGTGACATGTCAGCGTTTTAGGTAAATCTTCTGCTGCACTGTATTTGAATTGAAAGATGCCAATAGAACATCTGAGAACTGTAGCTTTCTAATTGCTTGTGCCTCTCTCATTTTCATCTAGTGCATCGTCTGGATGCCTGTTTTACAGCTCAATCATTCATGAATGCAGCACATCAAAATGAAGACCAAACATGACAAATTACCCCCGTACTGCGTGATAGCGAAGAAGTGAAAAGGACAATCAGCTGATGCTACTGCATAGAATAGCCTCAGGCTAAATTTTACAAGGGATAAAAACCATTTAATGAACAGGCGGGTAAGGATATAACAAAGAAGCAAAAGACTAGATTTAAAAAAGAAGACGTGGGAAATACTGAACATAGTAAAATAAATGCAAATTGACTTTTTTAAGCTTCCGTTAGCAGCTAAGACATAAAAACATGTTTAAGGTGTACATATGGCAGCTATGTCACAAGACATTAGAAAGGTCCAGGATGTTTTAAAGAGAATCCGAGGTGGGAATTACTAATACTATTGGGGCACAGAGGCTGGTTGCGCACACTAAGACCAGCCTCTGTTGCCCCATCGTGTGTTCATGTCCCCCCTGCTCGCCGCTATAGACCCCGCAGTGCTGGCGACACGCAGCGTGTCGCCAGCACAATGTTTATATTAGCGCTGTCTGTCAGCGCCGCTCCCCTGCCTCCTCCGCATCGGCGCACCCGCCCGTGTCCCTTCCCTCCCGCTGATAGGAGGGAAGTGACGTGGGCGGGTAGCGGCAATGCGGGGGAGCGGCACTGACAGACAGCGCTAAGGTAAACATTGTGCTGGCGACGCGCTGCGTGTCACCAGCACTGCAGGGTCTATAGCGGCGAGCAGGGGGGACATGAAGGCACACGATGGGGCAACAGAGGCTGGTCTTAGTGTGCGCAACCAGCCTCTGTGCCACAATAGTATTAGTAATTCCCACCTCGGGTTCTCTTTAAAGTGGATCCTAGAGAAACTTTTACTCATTGCATAGTTGTGTTCCTTTCATATAGTTTATAGGGCATTCCTCAAGCCATATTTTTTTTTTGTTTTAATATTCAAGTTCCCTATAAACTAAACAAGCCTCACACACAGCTCCTTTTGTGCCTTGGCACTCTTAGAGCAATGTAGCAAGGGCTTATGGGAGCTCAGTCTGGGCAAGAGGAGGAGGAGGCTACTAGCCATAGATTTCAGAGGCAGAAGGGAGGAGGAAGGAGGAGAGGGGATTGAGCTGAGGGCCGGAGATGCTATCTGCTTACCTGTGTAATGTGACAAGCAGAACATGGCTGCTGTCATTGTATCACAGGAAGAAATAATCATATACAGTTAAAGCTGTTTGCAGCTAGATTTGCTGTGCAAACTATCTAAATCTTAGATAAGATATATAGACAAGTTACTTGTTATAGTTAGTTTTTTTTACCTCGGACCCACTTTAAAGTGGACCTGAACTCTTGCACAAGACAGAAGGAAAACATAGAGAAATGCACCCTGTATGTATCAAGAGAGTTTAGCCTGTCTAATTCCCCCTCATCTGTGACTAATCATCACCGTAATTTGATCTCTGATTTCTCCGCGTTGTGCCGCCATGTTAGACGCGGAAACAGCCGCCTCACTCTGAGCCTTTGCGGCGGCTTTTCCGCGATTCCTCACAGTACCCCCCCCCCGCCCCCCAAGGAGTGGACTCTGGACAGCTCCTACCAGGCTTCTCCCTTCTTAATTTGTCAGCATGCATGCGACATTCAGGTACCCATGATCTCTCCTCAACACCATACCCTTTCCAATGAACCAGATATTGTACTGAGTTCTGAACTATGCGAGAGTCTAAAATCTTCTCTACTTCGTACTCAGGTTGGTCATCTATCATCACCGGAGGAGGAGGAGTGGGACCCACATGAACTGCTGGCTTAAGCAGGGACACGTGAAAGGATCTCACGCCGTGCATACTGGCAGGGAGGTCAATGGCATAAGTGATATCGTTGATCTTTCTAGTAACTGGGAATGGACCCACTTACCTGGGCCCCAACTTAGCCGAGGGCTGTTTCAAGGTCAAGTGACGTGTGGACACCCAGACTAAATCTCCTGGCAAAAACCTCCACTCCAATGAACGTCTCTTGTCAGCTTGACCTTTTTGACTTTGAAACGCCTTCTCCAAATTATTTTTCACAATCCACCATATATCTTTAAATGACCTTTGCCAGGCCTCCAGAGCTGGAAACGGAGTGGAGGCGACTGGCAATGGGGAGAATTTAGGCAATTTCCCGGTCACTACCTGGAATGGACAAAATCCTGAAGAGGAACTTTTTAAATTATTGTGCGCAAATTCTGCGAAGGGTAAAAACTTGACCCAATCATTTTGCGCTTCTGCAACATAACACCTCAAAAACTGTTCCAATGATTGGTTGACTCTTTCCGTCTGACCATTGGTCTGTGGGTGGTAGCCCGACGAAAATGACAGTTCCATGCCCATTTGGTGACAGAATGCCCTCCAAAATCTGGAAACAAATTGGACTCCCCTATCTGACACGATGTTTTCCGGAATGCCATGCAATCGGAAAACGTGGATGATGAACAAATCGGCCAATTCCTGGGCCAAGGGGAGTCATTTCAAGGGCACAAAATGGGCCATTTTACTAAAGCGGTCGACTACCACCCAAATGACCGAAATGCCTTCAGACCTGGGGAGCTCACCCACAAAAGGAGGGCGGGCTTACTCCTTGCACACACCGCACACTCTCTAACAAACTCTTTGCAATCGGCTGCTGGAGACGGCCACCAAGCGCATCTGGCTACAAGGTCCTGTGTTCTGGAGGCCCCAGGGTGTCCCGCATTCCTGTGTGAATGGAACATCTGCAAAATCTGAAGGCGAAATGGCAGTGGGATAAACATAACCCCTTTGGGCTTCCCCTCCGGGATGTCCTGCTGAAAAGGACCTAAAGTCTCTGTCCAATCTTCCCAAGTCTCAGTTGTAGCTAGTACCAGTCTCTGTGGGACAATGGTCTCTGGGGGGGAGGGCTGTGCTGTCTCTGGCTCAAAGCATCTAGACAGGGCATCTGCCTTAATGTTTTTGCTCCCTGGGGTGTACGTAATTATAAATCTGAATCTCGATAAGAACAATGACCATCGAGCCTGACGGGGGCTTAATCTCTTGGCTCCCTCAATGTATTCTAAATTTTTGTGGTCAGTGTAAACTGTAATCGTATGTTCTGCTCCTTCTGACCAATGACGCCACTCTTCAAAGGCCAATTTGATGGCCAGGAGCTCCCTGTTGCCTATATCATAGTTTCTCTCTGCCGGAGACAACATACGAGAAAAGTAGGCACATGGGTGCAATCTGCCCTGCAACCCTGACCGCTGGGTCAGCACAGCCCCTACCCCGACCTCTGAGGCGTCCACCTCAACAATAAAGGGATAGGAAGTATCAACGTGTCTCAGGATGGGTGCAGAGCAAAACAAATCTTTCAAAGTGGAGAATGCATGCAGAGCCTCTGGAGACCAGTGGGTAGTATCTGCCCCTTTCTTAGTGAGACAGGTGAGGGGTGCAATAACAGTGGAGTACCCCTTTATGAACCTTCTATAGTAATTGGCAAAGCCTAGAAATCTCTGAAGAGATTTTAACCCCACTGGTTGAGGCCATTCCAACACAGCAGAAACCTTGGCAGGATCCATAGACAGGCCCGAGGTGGAAATAATGTACCCTAAAAAGGTGACAGATGTTACCTCGAAAATGCATTTCTCCAATTTGGCGTAAAGCATGTTTTGTCTTAGTTTATCCAATACAAACTTGACATGTGTCCTGTGCTCAGAGAGGTTGTTAGAAAAGATAAGTATATCATCTAGGTATACCAACACAAACTTGCCCAATACCTCCCTGAATACCTCATTAATCAGTTCCTGAAAGACGGCCGGGGCGTTACACAGCCCGAAGGGCATCACCAGGTACTCGTAATGCCCGTCGGGCGTGTTAAAGGCCGTCTTCCATTCATCGCCCTTTCTGATCTGCACCAGGTTGTATGCACCCCGTAAATCCAACTTTGAAAAGATCTTAGCGTCGGTTATCTGTGTAAACAAGTCATCTATCAAGGGCAAAGGGTAGCGATTCTTTACTGTGATTTTATTCAGGCCCTGGTAATCAATGCAAGGCCGCAGGCCTCCGTCTTTTTTCTTAACAAAAAAGAAAGCTGCGCCAGCAGGCGACCGGGAAGGGCGAATGAACCCCTTGGCTAAATTTTTACGAATGTATTCCTGCATGGCCACTTTCTCTGGACCAGACAAATTGTAAAGATGGCCCCTAGGGGGCATACAACCCGATCGGAGATCGATGGGGCAATCAAAGGGGCGATGTGGAGGTAACTTGTCTGCAGCCTTGGTACAGAACACATCAGAATACTCGGAATATTGTACTGGTACCCCCTCCAACTGGATCCTGGTCTGGCCCAGTGTCACTTTCCCTAAACACTGCTGAAAACAGTGAGCTGACCAACTAGTTAGCTGACCGGTAGCCCAATTAATCTGTGGAGAGTGTAAGTGTAGCCATGGCATGCCAAGGATGACTGTGGAGGTGGTCATGTGTAACACAAAAAACTGTAGTCTCTCCTTATGTAACACCCCTATAGTGACTTCCACCTCTGGTGTCTGGGACAGCGGATGATTACTTTGCAGGGAGGAATCATCTACTGCCGTAACCTGAATGGGTGGTTTTACTGGGGTGAACGGAATACCCAATCTCTTTGCAAATTCAAAATCCATAAAATTAGCTGCAGAGCCTGAATCAATAAAAGCCTCAGAAATCTCAGTTTTATCTTCCCATGTGACTGTACAGGGAAAGAGTAACCGTTTATCTTCTAGGGGTAGTTTTGACCGACCAATTTGCATTGGTTCGGGTGGAGGCGAGACAGGAGGAGGTGGAGTTACTGGAGGCGCAGCGTAGGACACCATTCTTACATGACTACTACACCGGGTCTGTTTCTGATAACGCAGTCTGCTGTCGACTCGAATGGCCGTTGAAATGGCCTCATCGACTTTCTTAGGTTCAGGCAGACTTAACATGAGATCTGAAACCTCATTTGACAACCCTGATAAGAAACAATCTAATAGGGCATAGGTGTCCCACCTGGCTGAAACTGACCACCTCCTAAATTCGGCTGCGTAATCTTCAACCGGACCCCTGCCTTGACGCAAGAGCTTGAGCTTCCGATAAGAGGTCGCGGCAAGGTCTGGGTCGTCATAAATTACTGCCATGGCTTTAAAAAATTCATCCACTGAAGAGAGGGCCAAATCCCCGGTGGGCAAACTGTACGCCCACGTCTGAGAATCGCCTGATAACAAAGTCCTAATAAATGTGACCCTTTGGGTCATATCTCCAGAAGATCGGGGTCTTAACTCAAAGTAAGATAACACTCTACTTTTAAAATTCCGGAAGTCAGATCTATCACCAGAAAATTTCTCGGGTACAGGCAAACGTATATCAGAGCTAAGAGGAGATCGCACTGTTTGAAGTTCCTGAATAGCCCCAAATATCTGACATGTCTGGGTCTGTTGGTTCAAAACTGCTGCGGAAAGTTGATTTACCATGGTGGTCAGGACTTCAACATGGCTATACAGTGCGTCCATTTGGGTTTGGTCTGACGTTCTGTAACAATCGGTGTAACACAGAGAGGATCTGATTACCGGTGAAGTGCAGTCTCACCAGGAATACAGAATATACCCGATTATTGGTGATCTGCAGTATCACCGATAATCAGATACATCTACTAACCTCTGGACACCAGGGAGAACAAGTGAGTGTTTAGATGCAACAGTATACTTTGAGTACTTCTCCAGAAGTATGTTCCTTCCTATGGCCTAGACTCTCCAGGAGGGAGGAGCTAGGCTGAGGGTAGGAAGGTCAGAGCGTGAGTGACACCCGAGAGGGAGGGTGTCACTAACAGGTCTGGGGACTGCCTCTAACAGTAAGGCCAGTTCTCGAGGTCGGCAAGCCAGGTCGTTAACACACAGACAGATAAGGTACAGAATCAGGATGCAAATACAGAGTCCAGGAACGAGCAGAGTTTGGCAACAGGATATCAGAAATAGTAAGGTACAAGATCAGAGTTCAGAGGAATAGTCAGGCAGGCAGAAGGTCATAACAAATAATACAATTTAATGTTCCTAATGCTAAGGTGTGAACGCCTTGATGTCAACACCTTTGGAAACTATGCTAGAACACAGATACAGACAAGGTCTGAGTGCTACCACGTTGTGATCGCAACGGCAGACAACCAGAGAATGCCCAGCACCCAGTATATATAGTAAAGCGCTCTCCAGCGCCTCCCCTAAGTGCTGGACCAATGGCAGGTGGTGAAAATGTCAGCTGACCCTCCTGGTCAGCTGACCCTTTTCTGGCTGTCATATAAGCTCTGCCTCTCAGCGCGCGCGCGCGTCCTTCTGAATCTGTGTGGACTAGCAGTCCCAGCCACACCAGACATGTCTTGCAATGTAGCCATTGATTCAGGCGCGGGGACCGCCGCCCCGCTCTCTAAGCGAGCGGCGGTTTCCCCACGTCCGGCCGCAATGTCAGCTGCTCTGCCATGCGTGCAATTTGCCGCCTCCAACGCGGACTCCACCGCTCTGCCCATGCGGCATGCGGCGGTTTCTCCGCATTGTGCCGCCATGTTAGACGCGGAAACAGCCGCCTCACTCTGAGCCTTTGCGGCGGCTTTTCCGCGTTTCCTCACAGCACCATGGCGAGATTGCTCTTCCTCAGTGACATCCTCAGTCTGACTGCCTTATCAACTTTCGATAGTTCTTTCTCTACCATTGTTAAAGCTTACATCTTTTTTTTTTTTTTAAATACTTTTTCTGCTGGCTGCCCAGTACCTTTAACGAGAATCTGTTATGGAGGGCAAGTTTGCCACTCATTTAACTGTGTGACTGATAAACAAGTTTCCATATTACTTTCTCAGTACCATGGTGACCACGAGTAATGGCCAGGGAATCAGGGTTCGATTCCGGCCTGGAGTGGGAGCCTGAGAAATGGCTACCACCACACATCCAAGGAAGGACCCATTGTGCTGTATAAGTAATGTACCTGCCCTGACCGTGCTTTGCAGACCAGGCATCTGTGGTCAGATGGACCCTTGACCCAACGCTGTGTGCCAGAGATGACACCACTTGTCTTTAATGAGAATCTGTTATGGAGGGCAAGTCTGCCATTCATTCAGCTGTGTGACTGATAAACAAGTTTCCATATTACTTTCTTAGTACCGTGGTGACCACGGGTAATGGGCGGGGAATCATGGTTCAATTCCAGTCCGGAGTGGGAGCCTGAGAAACGGCTACCACCACACATCCAAGGAAGGCAGCAGGCACGCTGTGGGCAAAGGAGCAGGAACGGCTACCACCACACATCTAAGGAAGGCAGCAGGCATGGCACGCAAGTCCCGACTCAGGGAGGTAGTGACGAAAAATAACAATATAGAAGGACTCTTTCGAGGCACTGCTGTATATGAGACGAATAAACTTTAAATCCTTTAATGAGAATCTGTTATAGAGGGCAAGTCTGCCATTCATTCAACTGTGTGACTGATAAACAAGTTTCCATATTACTTTCTCAGTACCGTGGTGACCACGGTCACACATACAGGTACCGTGAACAGGTGCAGTGACTGGTATATAACACTGCGTGTGGTCACGTAGGTAGCTGCACTGAACAGGTATGCAGGGATTGGTATTACAAATGTGCAGCTGTCACACACACAGGTACCGTGAACAGGTGCAGTGACTGGTATATAACAATGCGTGCAGTCACGTAGGTAGGTGCACTGAACAGGTATGCAGGGATTGGTATTACAAATGTGCAGCTGTCACACACACAGGTACCATGAACAGGTGCAGTGACTGGTATATAACACTGCGTGCAGTCACGTAGGTAGGTGCACTGAACAGGTAAGCCGGGATTGGTGTTACAAATCTGCAGCTGTCATACACACAGGTACCGTGAACAGGTAGTCACTGAATGTGCTGGGTCTGGCAGTGGCACAGTAGGAATTACCAAGGGGCCAAGGGCCAGCTGCGACTGACTGACAGGGCTGTATATGCAAGTGTCTGTGGGACACACACACACACACAAAAAAATTAAATCACAAGAACAACATTAGCTCTCAAAAGTGCTGTTGAGGGGTGCTTTTTAGCAATAAGTATCAGCAAGGAGCAAGCTAACAAGCCTAACAAGAGCCCAACTAAGCTTTCCCTATGTCTCTCTGCAGCAAGCTCTCCCTTCTCTAATTACTGCAGTCACACGAGTGAGGGAAATGGCCGACGCTGCCTGCCTTTTATAGGGGGGGGGCTCTAGGAGAAAGTGTAGCCGTATTGGCTACCATGTGTCTGCTGACTGTGATGTAGAGGGTCAAAGTTGAGCCTAATAATGTAGTATAGGGAGCGGTTTGAACTTGCATATAGTTTGCGGTTCACCTCGAATGCGAACCACCGATGTTTGCACGAATCGGTTCGCTGGTGAATCGTTTGGGCCATCTCTAATCCCAACCACCCTTGAGCTTTTGGCCTTGGTATTGGTGTAGAGGCCTTTCCTTTTCCATATAACGCCAGACAGTCACTCCATTTAGAGCAACCCCCTTAAACTGGCAAGAAAATAAATTAATACATTATTTTTTAAAATGTACACCCCAAAAATGTATTATTCAAAATGTTAAGCTTTTTGAAAATTGTTCATTACCTTAGAAACCAGCTGTTTGAGTTGCCTGGTACATTATTTCCTAAGCCAAGGAGGAGGAGCGATTGCAATTTTTCCTGCGTTTGTAATTGTAATTTTGGTGTGATTGTGGTGTGCTTGCTATTTTAACCATTTAGCAGTCCTGCCCAAGTATCAGTTATCTAATTTTGGATAATTTGAGGCAGGACAGCTACAGCCGGCTAAACTCGAGCTGCCTAATGCAGCCTAGTGCAGAGTTGGAGGGGGGGGGGGGGGGGTGTGCTTTCACATTTACCTGTTTCAGATGCTGGATCGGCTTTCCTCTTCCTCCACCAATCGACACTGGAATGCCAGCATCCTCTTCTGAGTCCCAATCACCTGATATGACATGTGATCAGGACCCAGAGGATGATGGAAGGGACTCTTCTACCACTGAGCAATGCTGTAACTCTGACATCATCCTCTGGGTTTCGCTCACATATCCTGTGATCGGGACCCAGAAAAGTATGTCAGCAACGTGTTACTACGCCACTCGGTGGTGGAAGAGGGGTGATGAAAGAAACTCTTCCACCACTGAGTAATGCTGTAATTCTGGCATCATCCTCTGGGTCCGGATCACATGTTATATTATGTGATTGGGACCCTGAAGAGTATGTCGGCATTACAGTTCCAATGGGTGGATGAAGAGGAGAGCCAATCCAGCATCTGGTACAGGTAAGTATAAAAGTGCTCCTTGTGCCTGCTACGCATTTTTGGTTTCCAGGCTGGGGGAGGCACACTGTCAGAGAGTGAACATATGCGGGCTGCAGCAAGCATAACAAAAGTTGAAATCAGGCTGGGAAAAGGTTAATGCAATTTTGGTGTGATTTTGGAGCTCAAGATGGACACTTACTCAGCATGAATATAAAGAAAAGTATTTACCATGGTGCCAGGCTCCGGATTCGGAACATTTATTGGGAGGGGGGGGGGGATTTTTTTCAGTTCATCATATATAGAATTTATTCCCGCTTTAAGCCATGGTTTATGTGAACTTTGTAGAAATCCAACCTTAACCACAGTCAAGGCCGTTTCTTGCGTAGTGCGGGCAGGGCGACCACCCTCGGTGCAGACCGGCAAGTAGCGGAAGGGGTCACAGGCAGAAGGACATAACAGCAAGGGAGCTGGTGATGTGTGGTGCAGCCAAATGGAAGAAGAAAGAAGATTACCAGCATGATTACCTTGCTTGACTCCTCCTGGGCATCCTGCGGCTGCCTGCATCTGACGTCAAGTCATCATCGGGTCAGCACCGCGTGATGACACCTGATGTCCTGTAGTGGTACTGCAGATTGTCAGTGCGCAGCACCCATGGAGGAGTCGGCTTGCCGGGGCTCTATTCGCCTGTGTGTTTTCCTGGTCCGTGCTTCCTCCTGGTAAGTACGCAGATCTACTTGTAACCTATGGCTGTGTGACTGTCCCTAGGGGTCACGAGTCAATGGGGGTGGGAAGGGAGCAAAATTTTTACACCCTCGCCCTGGGTGCAATTTAGCCTAGAAACTGCCCTGACCGCAGTGACCAGTTGAGTTTTGGTATCTATCTCTTTGTTATAATAAAATATAGTTTCACTGTTCAGTTCAGTAGTTTTAGATTTCATGCAACAAATATTAAGTTACAGCAAATTTCCTTTAAATGTGATCATTCAAAAATGTCTCTTTTTAAGAAAACTGTTGAGAGAAAATGATACCATTTATTATCTCTGCCTCTTTTTTTCTTTCCTCTTAAAATATAGATGTAGCGGTTCCTACAAGAGATGAACTGGTGTTTTGCACAAAATGAATTTCACAGCACAACTGCTTCTTTGATTGAAATGAAATTGAAGCATAATTTTACCATTCTCACTTTGATTTCTCTTCAATCAGATAACATTGCTAAAAGGGATCTTCTTAGCAATGTATATGATGTCCTTAACGGAAAGTGGAAGAAAGGAGAAAAAGGTGCCAACTTCTTCTGAACACTTAAAGGACACCTGAAGCGAGAAGGATATGAAGGCTGCCATATTTATTTATTTTTAAACAATACCAGTTGCCTGGCATCCTGCTGAGCTTTCTAGCAGTATTGTCTAAATCACACTCCTAAAACAAGTAGTAGCTAATCCAGTTAGACTTCAGCAAACATCAGGTCTGCATTCTTGTTCAGGGTGAATGCCCAAAAATATTATAGGCAGAGGAACAGCAGGACACCAAGGTCATTTACATTGTTTAAAAGGAAATACATATGTCCCCACTGGTCTGTTAAGGAACCAATGGGGATCCTTGGAGGGAAATTCAAAGATGCTTTTGCTCTCAGCTATATCAGTATAGCTAAGAGTGTGTCCTATGCTGACGCTTTACCGCTGGCTCCCGCTGTCCTCCCCACTTGCCCACACCTACCATGGGTGCAGCATGGGTAGGGATGACAGGAGTGGGGCGCGGGGAGGAAAGCGGGAGCCGGTGGTTAAGCATCAGAGGACAGCACTCTCAGCTATACTTAGTATAGCTGAGAACTGGTGGCAGGAGCGGCGGTGTGTGGTGGCCGTCGGCTGAGATCTTCAATCAAGATCGCAAGATAGAGGATATTGGCGTAGGATCATTTCTGAGCATATTAGGGTGGAAACATTTTTTGAAAGGTACAGCATTTCTGGTTAATTAAGAATATTAAAGGACTTTTTTGTGGTTGTGTTTTTATTTCATTTAACCATTTGTGGAAAAGAGTAAGGGCTACTATGTACTATGTACCCCTATACCCATTTCTCCTGGGAAAAATACAAAAGTAATTTGTAGTTTTGTATCTTTCTTTCTCTTTATGCTATGGTACTTGTATTCCTCATTCAAGAACTTTTATAGAGGATTTGTATGCACTTATTTGACAAAGTGATATTTATATCAACAGTTGTCAGGTACAAGATTTTAATCATGTATCCCCTGGTATTGTTAAAAATCTTGGCATGGTGCTGACTGTGGCCTTTGAAATTCATCCTTTGCTGGAAAGGTTATTATTCTGAGTGGGAATTATTTAAAAAGCCTCATATTAAAAAAAAAAAATAACCTTTATATGGAAGAGATTTCAAAGTCCTTACTTTTTGATATTGCTGTTCTCATGGAATGTTATAAATACTTCCAGAAAATATGTGTAACACATCTAATAACAATCACACTGTGTATGAAATGTAATATGATGGCATTCCAAATTTAATTTTAGACACAATTCCATAGAAGAATCTAAAATAAAAGTACTGTTTATTTAAATTATGAAAGTTTAGTTCATACTAACTTTAAAGCAAGCCTTCACTACACTTGGCTGCACTTGATCTTATTTCTTCTGTGTTTTACATATCCATTGGCCAGAGCTGCAGAATAGTGTCTTGTCATTGAATTAGTGTCATGTGGGCTGCCATCTTGTTTTCTGCAAAATTTGAAAATAACATTACTTGCATCTTATACTCTTTTTTTCCCCCTAACTCTAAACAGTTCATTCTTCATCTAAGCATGTCTGACACAACTCTGTTTACATTGGAGGGCGGACACATCTGGTGGATTTTTGGCATAGACAACATGAAAGCATGGATGCATTCTGCCTTGTGTGGGCTGAGGAGAGTAGGCTAGAGATCTGTTGCCGGAAACCGATGGTAAGGCACTCCTCCACAAACTTTGCTCATTACTCTGCAGAGGAGAGCACCTATACTGGAGGAAGATCTTGCTACCTATGCTGGGGAGGTGTTGGTGCTGTGTGTGTGTGTGTGTGGGGGGGGGGGGGGGGGAGGACATCTGGCTATTTATACTGGGGAAGGGGGGCATCTTGCTACTTATACTAGGGGGTAAATCTTTGGCTACCTATATTAGGGCACCTTTCACGGCCCAGTATTACAATATTATTAGGGATGCATCTGTTTACCTAAACTGAAACACCAAAGTGGCAGGACTTTACATTTGAACATGTCACGCTGGAGCTCGAAGAGGTGAAGCATTTCTCTGCAAATTCAATATGATATGTATTGTGACGTTGATCTCCAATTTACCAGCTTTGGCATTCCCCAAAGGGGAATGTAAGGACAGCATGGCACCAAGGTACTAGGTCATTTACAGTGACTTGCAAAAGTATTCGGCCCCCTTGATATTTTCCACAATTTGTTACATTACTGCCACAAACATGAATCAATTTTATTGGAATTCCACGTGAAAGACCAACACAAAGTGGTGTACATGTAAGAAGTGGAACGAAAATCATACATGATTCCAAACATTTTTAAAAAATAAATAACTGCAAAGTGGGGTGTGTGTAATTATTCAGCTCCCTTTGGTCTGGTGTGCGTAATTATTCAGACCCCTTTGGTCTGAGTGCAGTCAGTTGCCCGTAGACATTGCCTAATGAGTGCTAATGACTAAATAGAGTGCACCTGTGTGTATTCTAATGTCAGTAAAAATACAGCTGCTCTGTAACGGCCTCAGTGGTTGTCTAAGAAAATATTGGGAGCAACAACACCATGAAGTCCAAAGAACACACCAGACAGGTCAGAGATAAAGTTTTTGCGAAATTTAAAGCAGGCTTAGGCTGCAAAAAGATTTTTAAAGCCTTGAACATCCCACTGAGCACTGTTCAAGCGATCATTCAGAAATGGAAGGAGTACGGCACAACTGTAAACCTACCAAGACAAGGCTGTCCACCTAAACTCACAATCCGAACAAGGAGAGCGCTGATCAGAAATGCAGTCAAGAGGTCCATGGTGGCTCTGGACGAGCTGCAGAGATCTACAGCTCAGGTGGGGGAATCTGTCCATAGGACAACTATTAGTCGTGCACTGCACAAAGTTGGCCTTTATGGAAGAGTGGCAAGAAGAAGAAGCCATCGTTAACAGAAAAGCATAAGAAGTCCTGTTTGCAGTTTGCCACAAGCCATGTGGGGGACACAGCAAACATGTGGAAGAAGGTGCTCTGGTCAGATGAGACCAAAATGGATTTTTTTTGGCCAAAATGCAAAAAACTAACTGTGGCAGAAAACTAACACTGCACATCCCCACTGTTAAATATGGTGGTGGCAGCATCACGCTCTGGGGGTGCTTCTCTTCAGCAGGGACCAGGAAGCTGGTCAGAGTTAATGGGGGGATAGATGGAGCCAAATACAGGGCAATCTTGGAAGAAAACCTCTTGGAGTCTGCAAAAGACTTGAGACTGGAGCGGAGGTTCGCCTTCCAGCAGGACAACGACCCTAAACATAAAGCCAGGGCAACAATGGCATGGCTTAAAACAAAACATATCCATGTGTTAGAATGGCCCTGTCAAAGCCCAGATCTAAATCCAATCGAGAATCTGTGGCAAGATCTGAAAACTGCTGTTCACAAACGCTGTCCATCTAATCTGACTGAGCTGGAGCTGTTTTACAAAAAAGAATGGGCAAGAAATTCAGTCTCTAGATGTGCAAAGCTGGTAGAGACATACCCTAAAAGACTGGCAGCTGTAATTGCAGCAAAAGGGGGTTCTACAAAGTATTGATTCAGGGGGCTGAATAATTATGCACACCCCACTTTGCAGTTATGTACTTTTAAAAAATGTTTGGAATCATGTATGATTTTCGTTCCACTTCTTACGTGTACACCACTTTGTATTGGTCTTTCACGTGGAATTCCAATAAAATTGATTCATGTTTGTGGCAGTAATATGACAAAATGTGGAAAACTTCAAGGGGGCCGAATACTTTTACAAACAACTGTATATATTTTATTTCTGATATATACAATATGTGTCTGTGAAAATCACTATAATGTAGTATATGTGGGGTTTAAGTCTGAGCAATTTTTTGAGGTTACAATTCTCCTTTAAGTGGGGGTTGCCCAATGCAACCATTCAGACTTATTTTTATTAGAAATTGTAGAAATATTGAAAACAAAAATGAGAGCTGCTCTATTTTCATTTCTAGGGAAAGAAAAGTCTAAAGTCACCTTATGGTTGAACTTTTATAAAACTAATTGGCAACATTACTTCGTAGTGATGCTGATATTTGTTGACATTTTGAAATTTCAGATTTAATTTTAGTAAGCTGGCACCTTGCTAAAAACTGGGTTAAAGCGGAAAACCAGCCGGTGCTAACAAAGTGCAATAATGAATGTGTCTAAAGCATCATAGTGTGTATCGTGAGATAGCAAATGTTCTAGTCTGAATATATTTATCACTCTGCTTAGTGTTGTTAATCAGAAATTATTTTGCTGCTCAAAATGACCTCATTGGTTTTATGTCACAATTATGATTTTATTTATGTCACTATTTATGCCAGTTTTCTATTTTTATGTTTTTTTTATGTGTCGGAGACCTTCACCTTTGGAGGTATGAACCAAGAAATATGTTATCTAGGTTAAAAAGAACATTGAGCCAGGCAGCCTCCCTCTGTGTTTCTAATTTATCATTTAAAGTACAAAAGTCTGAACTTCAAGGGCTTCAATATATTTTCAGTCTTATGAGTTTTGTCATCTTTTAAGATGGAGACTTAGATCATGGTGAGTGCTGACCTTTAATATATTCTGTGATAAACCAATTTTTTTTTTTTAGAAGCTCATGCCTTTTTCACATATACATGCCTGTAAACCTTGTTCAATCAGGATTAAACCTGAGTAGCTGGATTAAAGATACTATCACAAAGTGTATCCCAGTACTTATGTCTCAATAATATTTTATTAAGTGACAAATTCTTAAATAAGAACTCTGTGATGTTTCTATAGGTTGGCTGAGGAATAAGAATAACATTTGTAATGAACAGCTTTTGAAAATGCTTTTGCCCTTCAGAATTTAATACCTTCAAAAGTATTTAATTTTCTGTAAAATGCCTGTTTTGTCTGTGTTTTTTTCAATTTCTGACCAGTTCTCTCTGATTTAAAACATGCGGGATGCTTTTCTCTAGAATTAAACAGTAGGCAATGTTTGAAATATACCATTTGACTTAGCAAGCAGAGTGCCCAAATAAGTGTTGTGTGTGTGTGTGTGTGTGTGTGTGTGTGTGTGTGTGTGTGTGTGTGTGTGTGTGTGTGTGTGTGTGTGTGTGTGTGTGTGTGTGTGTGTGTGTGTGTGTGTGTGTGTGTGTGTGTGTGTGTGTGTTGCCCAAATACGTGTGTGTGTGTGTGTGTGTCAGGCTTTGGTGCCTAATTCCCATTTTTAATTTGTTGGATTAACCTGAAGCAGCCCACCTGAAGGATTTAATAGCTGTCAACAGGGGTAAAGAGGCGCCCAGGTATGGATAAAATATAAATAAGTGCAAGTGCCTTGAGTGCCTAGATGCTATCGGCTATAGCTGTCCTAGCAGTTGTATTGGACTGAGGAAGTGGGCTTGCACCTGCGAAGCGTATTGCCTGTGCATAATAAACCTTTTTGTGTCACATATGACTGTCGTAACTGAGGTAAGCCACCTCACTTATTTATATTTTATCGGAGTTTTAACCTAATATTGTCCATACCTGGGTGCCTCTTTACCCCTGTTGTGTGCTTCATATCCCCTATTCTTGTAAGATTGGAGGGGTCCCCTCTATTTAACCATGGTGGATGCCAAGAGAGTGACTGCATCCAGTCCTGTTGGGACACCCGGAATGGAGACGGATTCATTGTCTCCACCTGCCTCAAGTGGTTGGTTGCTGCCTTTGAAACCCAGCTTTGTGAGTAGTTTTGTTTACTCTTTAATACCATATTTGAGCTATTAAACTACTACACCATCTTGGCTACCATCGTCTCTGTGTCATTTTTCTCCCTAGGGTGTTTGGACCCCCCACCTCCTTAATGTTTAAGAGCAGGCTTTGATGATACTTTCTGACTCAGCATTGAATTTGCCACACATCTAATGCAAGTCAATGGCATCTTGTTGTTGTGTTCGTTTTTGGATTCGCATTTTCTTCTGAAAAAAATTTGCCTGACATATACTTTTTTTAAACTTTTTTTCCCAACAGACATACAATTTGAATATCAGTGCAAGTCAATGGGAATTGCAAATGTTCGCAATAGCAATGCGAAAAATGCATGAGAATTTGATGTTAATGAGATACATATTTGTGTAAATTAACGTTACTGTTATGCATAAAAAATTGCGATCTGGAAATTCCCATTATCTACTTAACGACCAGCCGGCTTGTTCCACATGTTCGAGGGGCCGTTTCCTGTCAGTTCACGGAGCAGGGCTCCATGAACAGACGTAATCCCCGGTGTTTACTTTTTACGGCGCTGCTGTCACAGTGTAATGATCTGGGGGCGATTTCCAAAGTCAGCGCACACCACTTGCGCTGAAGCAGGTGGAAATCCCCACAATCACAGTCAGAAGCAGAGTACCCAGTATATATTGGTTGAGGGGAATTCCAACCACCGGGTGGAGCTGTGGAGTAGAGAGGAACAACTTCTCTGTACATCCACAGTTGCCAGATTGGAATTGCACGATGAAGCAACACCGGGAAAAATAAACAAGGTAGCAACACAAAAGATAGCAAGAACAGAGATAGATATTGTGAATGTCTACCAATCTAGTCACCACCCAGCGACGGTAGACATATCATGACAGAGCAGACCAGAGTGAGAAAGCTTATCGCAAAAGAAGCGAGTGCTATCAGCAACACAAGACTGAGCAAAGACAGAGCATGAATTGAGTAAAGAAGATACAGCAAATAACTACAATCTGAACGCCAAGGAAAACAACAAATGAAGTAACTAAACGCGGTCACCACACGTTATGCGCAACAGTGACAAGCGCGTTAATAGTACGGTCACCGCACGTTAAGCACAACAGTGACAAAACGTACTAACCCTGACTAACAGATGAACACGGAAAACAAACACAAACAAATAGCGGGAACGCTTGCTAATCGGTTTGCCTAACACCAGACAACAGCAAGCGTTCGTTCCAGACAGAACAGACTTAAGGAGTAACCAGTAGCAACCGCTGCCAAGGTTATACTCCAAGACACAGACAAGAAAGATCCACCACCTCTAGAGCTAGGGCGAATGTGATCTAGAAACCGGCCTGAATGATTCATTATCAACCACCGCAGGAGATAGTACAGTCGCAAGAACAGGACAAGACAAAACAAGACTTAGGCAGTACAAATAATATACAACCTGACTGCACTAGGAGGAGTGCAAAATGCACTCCACAAGAATTAACTAAAATTTCCACATAATATATTGATGCCATACATTGTACTAGGAACATAATTTAAACGTTGTGATAGCCAGGACTAAAGGGTAAATAAAATGGGTGGGTTTTATTTATAGTAGCATTGCTTATTTTAAAACTATAGGGGATGGAATTGGAGAAATAGTGTATTTTCCTTTCTTTATTTTATATTTGCCTATAAGATGCATAGGAAATAAAGTAATTACTGAAAACAAGTATCGCCCACGTAAAGCTTAATTTGTGGGCAAAAAAAAAAAAAAAAGATATAGATCATTTACGTGTGATGAGTAGTGATAAAGTTATTGGCGAATGAATGGGAGGAGCGCTGACAGGGGAAAATTGCTTCCATCCTGAAGGTGAAAACACCTGCGGGCTGAATTGGTTAAAGGGAACCTAAAGGGACAGTAAAGTGCCCAGTTTAACTTACCTAGGGCCTCTTCCAGCCTCCTCCTGTAGTCATACTGGGTCCTCGCAGTTGTTTTGCTCTCCAATCTTCAGCAGCTACGCCCTTCCAAAAGCTGGCCAACGAAGGAGTCGTGGGCTACCTTGCATGCGTGACCCCTGCTGCACTCCTCCTTGATGGGCAGTTGGCCCGTTGCAATCTCTAAGAATTGCACTAGCATACAATATTACTGAGTGCGCAATCAAGGTGTAAAAGAGCCTGGGTCCATGCATGCAGCTTTTGGAGGGGGGCTGCTGCTGAATGGAGAAGAGCAGAACGACTGCGCGGGACCAGGACAACTACGATTAAACTGGGCAGCTTTCTGTCACTTTAGGTTCCCTTTAAAGAGCTTGTGAAGTTTGTTCCGGTGTTAGTTCAGGAGCAGAAATGCAGACATCAAACCAACAAACATTGATTCCAGTAATACCTTTAAGGACTTTAAAGAGGTTATACACAGAAAAAAACAAGCTGGACACTGAGTTCCTAACTTCCTACAAACCACTAGGGAAAAGACTTTTTACTGGAGATTGGCTTTAAGGCCCAGCTTCATCCAAAATATTTATAGTACTTTTGGATAGAAAAAAAGAGTTAAATTCCAGAGAAGTTAATCTCATTAACAGTCAACTTATTTTTGATGAGAGGGGGACATACAGAACATCTTCCATTGATTTAGCGCTGTCACCTAGTGTTACTTGAACATCCCAAAATTTTTGGGATTTGGAAGATACTGGGCTTCATTTACTAAACCGTGATAACTCAAATATCACACCTTATCTAAGATCACACCTTATGAAAAGATATCACACCTTATGAAAAGATATCACACCTTATCAAAGTTAACATGCCTTATCAGGATAGCATAGCGAGCGCTACAAACTTATGCCTGCTAATTTTAACAGCACTCATCCTGCCTTGAGCCCCTGCGGGTTTGTAGCGCTCGCTATGCTACTCTGATAAGGCATGGTAACTTTGATAAGGTGTGATAACTTTGATAAGATGTTTTTTTTTCATAAGGTTTGATAACTTTGATAAGGTGTGATATCTTTTCACTTCCAATTCCACCATGGCAGCTATCATACCTATTTAAGTGCTGGAGCTTGGTCACTCGTGGCCTAGGTCACTCGTGCCATTTAATTCCTAAGTGCCATTTATTACAAAGTGCTTCACACAGCCATCTCCTCCTGGATGTCCGCTAGGTTCCTGAAACTAAACCTAGACAAAACGGAATTTATGATCTTCCCACCCCGGACATCCATAAACCTCCCAGATGTGCATGTCACTGTTAACCACACTACCATTCACCCTACCTCTCAAGCCCGCTGTCTGGGTGTCACCCTGGACTCCGCACTGTCCTTCACTCCCCACATCCAAAACCTCACAAAGTCCTGCAACTTCCACCTTCGGAACATCTGTAAGATTCGCCCTTTCCTGACCTCTGCCACCACCAAACTCCTCATCCATGCCCTCATAATTTCCTGCCTTGACTACTGCAATGCCCTGCTGTCTGGTCTCCCTATGACCCGAATAGCCCCACTGCAGTCAATCATGAATGCGGCAGCCAGAATTATCCACTGCTCCCATTGCTCCACCATGGCGGATCCCCTCCTTGAATCCCTCCACTGGCTTCCTATCCAGTCCAGAATCAGATTCAAGATACTGTGTCTGACCTACGAATCTGTCCACAAAACCTGTCCAACTTACATTTCCGATCTTACTCAGAGGTACACACCTAGCCGCTCACTCCGCTCTTCCAATGAACTTTGCCTAACCTCCCAACACATCACCCAGTCCCATGCACGCCTCCAGGACTTCTCAAGAGCTGCTCCAACACTATGGAACTCCCTACCTTCACCCATTAGGGCAGCCCCCTCCTTCAACATCTTCAAGAAAGCCCTCAAAACTCACCTTTTCACTCTGGCCTACTACCCCTCACAAGTGCTCTAAACCCACAGCTGAACTCTGGTCTCCTACCTCTCATGTCCCTACCTCTCCCTTTAGATTGTAAGCCTTTGGGCAGGGTCCTCCTCCTTTTGTGTCCAACCTGATCATGCACCTCCATTACTGTACACCCATGCTATCCATCTTAGTGAACCTAACTTGCCTAATCTCCATGCTCCCATCCAGTGACTGAACAAGCATTACCTTGTACTCATACTGTGCTGCATGATCTGGTATTTCTTGTATTCAGGTATTGTCATTTTGCTGTATGTCACCCCTAAATATTGTCTGTAACCTAAATTAATGTACAGCGCTGCGTAATATGTTGGCGCTTTATAAATACAGTAAATAAATAATAATAAATAAATAAATAGGGTGTGATATTTGAGTTATCATGGTTTAGTGACTCAAGCCCACTGAATCCAAAGATGAACAATGGTAGCTATTTTAGGTGAGGCTACCCACATGCTACCTTCTTGCCTGAGGCAGTATTTATTGGGAGCCAGCCAGGTTTAATCTGGCATTTGTACATAACTTTAGTTTAGCAGGCAGTTTTAGCTGTGTATTGGTCTGCTGCCCAAAATCCCTTGTTGCTTTCTTAGTATTTATTTAAGTATTTATATAGCGCCGACATATTATGCAGCGCTATACAGAGTATATTGTCTTGTCACTAACTCTCCCTCAGGGGGAAGCCAATTAACTTTTCTGTATCTTTTTGGGATTTGGAGGAAACCGGAGTGCCCAGAGGAAACCCATGCAGACACAGGGAAAACATACAAACTCTTTGTAGATGCTGACCTGGCTGGGATTAGAACTAGGGACCCAGCGCTTCAAAGCAAGAGCGCTAACCACTACGTCACCGTGCTGCCCACAGTAGTGGTTAGTAGGTATAAATAAAACATTTTCTGGGGTGTTCTTAACAAGAATTAGTCAGACCCCAGACCTGAGTCGGAAGGACTCTCTTTTTGATTAGTAATCTTCATAACAGTGACATAGACTGCAATAAACATATTTTTATCCTCCTCTGGGTTGTGGAAACTTGAGACGGCACGTAATTTGGGCACCGTCTAGTGTCATCGGCTGAATTACCTTTGTTTTAAGCTGATTTGTGTGGCACCCGGCTGAAACTCCAAGCGCCCAAATCAGCCATGATTGGCGCATTGCTACACCGAGAATAGTTACTTCAATTGGACGAGACCAGTGGCGTAGCTAAGGAGTTGTGGGCCCCTATGCAAGTTTTACAATGGGGCCCCCCAAGCAATCTATACATAGCAATTGATACGACGCACCAAAACCTGCCAATGGCAACTACAGTGTCAGAGGTGCAAGAAGGGGATGGGGAACAGCTTTTTAATGATTAGCACTATTCAAAGTATCTATAGAAGTGATTATTATGATCACAAGACCAATAGAGAGCTAATACTGTAGTTGAGGGAGGGCCCTTTGGTGCCCCTCTGGCCCTAGGGCCCTGATGCCGTGGCTACCCCTGCAACCCCTATTGCTACGCCGCTGGACGAGACGACTGGAGGTCTAGAGGCAGCATCAGAACTATATATTGTCTATAGGAATGAACCATCTGAAAGAAGAGTGCCCATCACACAATGATTTAAGTCAGCTGAAATACAGAAATACCCAGTATAATTTCTCAAAACAAAAAAAAAATCCCTTGTTCTTTCCTCCCTTATTGCATCTCTCTCTCTTTCTCTGCCACATTCTACTACATCTCTGTACAATTACATGAGGCATTGGGAATTGCCACAGATAAATTTGTAGCCTGAAATATGAAAATGCTGTGGGATTCAGATTTACAGGTCAAAACAAGACCATTCAAATGATTTAAGATGTGAAGCTAATTTTAATAGATCCAGGCTGTTCACTGGAAAATTCACTTCAATCTGATTCCCAACAGAATGCGCATCTCGCAGATTATTAGCACATCTCCACACCAAATGTTACCATGTTACGGTGTAAATCATCGCTGCTCCTACCTTTTTGCTCTTCACGGCTATAAATATATTTTCTACGTCTTTCTGCTTCTAATATAGTGTGCTGTAAGCCTTAGTGTGGAGCTGGATCACACAGCTGAGATGACAAATCGCTTTGACAAACAACTTCCTTTAGTCATTTTACATGCATTTTAAATCAATTCATACTGTACATTTTTCAAAAGCTGATCTTTTGCAAATACTCCTGGAAGCGTGCCCTTTAAAAAGCATAAAGAAGTCTCTCCAAGCTCTGTCAGAACACCTCATCTTGCTATCTCTAACCATCATGCATAGTACGTTTTTTTTTTAAAAAGAAGACAATTTATCCCTTTTCATGAAAAATATCAGTTTATCTTCCCACAATGAAATGGTATTTGCCTACTTCCCTCTGGTAAACCGAAAATTGCTGTGCAGAATGCTAAGCCTGAAATGTTTGTTTGATCTGCAGAAATCACTAGCAGAAGGTTGTCTCATAAGAGCCTGGGGCTAACAATAGCTATTACTGAGGTGTTCATAATCCACTGCTTTTATTGCATCTTGAATGCATGTGTGCCAGAACAAGTGTTTTTCTTGATCCACAATTCAGCGTGCCCCGAGGATGATTAACATTCAGACGGATGACAGGAAAGAGCAGATTCTGCAGTCCTTTCAAAAAAAAAAATGAATCTGTGCTCAAAGAGCGGTTATGGGGTAGTCGGCATTTTTCTTGCGAATAATTTGCTGTCATGTACGGAGTCTTAATAAAAGAGAAATATGATGTTTATTAATTTCACCACATTGTGATCATTAACTAAATGGTAAACAGGCCTGCGGGACAGTCAAGCGTGACATTTTGTCATTCAGCATCGCAAAGCATCTCTGTAAGTTGTAGCAAAGTCTTTCTTAACTTAAAGAGTACTTCCAGCATAAAAGAATGAGCCTTTCATGTCAGGCTCTGTCTTAACTACTGGATCGGTTGAGGGGGAGGAGAGGTGAGGTTTCAAGGTTAAATACTTACCTACTCAGCCGTAATACATTAAACAGGTGAAGTCACTCCTACCTGTGTTACCACAGCCTGATTGGTGGCTGAAGAGCTGGGGAGGGCCACCACAACACAAGTGGGGTTGACAGCAGAGCTTCGAAAAACCTACATAAGATGCCTCCCACCGGCACAGTAGCAAAAAGCCTCTAAGCTTTGCTACTGCACAGGCACAAGGCATCCTGTAGCTGTGCATTGTGCCTGCACTTGTTCAGAGATGGAAGCATGGGTGTTAACTTCCACATGGTTCTAGTGCTGGATTGGTGGTCTAGAGGAGGACATGGGAAGCCTCTGGAGGATCTTTGGCTTTCAAAAAGACCTGGTAGTTTTTGAGGAAATTGATTTGAAAAATTCAAAGGAAAAAATTCAAAGGCAGGAAAATCACATTTGCAGTGGTACACTTTAATGTATACTTATAGCTATGGATACAAATTTTATACATTTTAACAAAATACGCGTGGGGTCTCCCCTCCATAACCTCTTTAACCTTTTGTCACGGATGCTGGCTGATTTAGCCAGAATGCAGAGCCCAGACCGGGTGAGGCTCCTCAGTCTAAGCTATATCAGACTGCATGGTCCATGGTGTGTGGGGGAGGGGGGGAGGGTCCCAGGGGAGAGGGGCAGCAAAGCCTCCTCCTCTCCCCCAGAGCCATTGTCCAACCCAAAGACAAGGAGTTTATCCCCAACTCTGGTGCCCAGTAGGTGTAACTACCCCCACACCAATGGTTTTAGGCCCTGGGGGAGGGGGGTTTCATGGTGGCATCTGGGGGTCCCCTTTAATAAAGGGCACCCATATGCCACCACCTCCCCCTGTGAAATGAGTATAGGGGTACTGCTGTACCCACTAGCCATTTCCAGAAAGAACTGAAGGAGAAATAAAAACTAAATGGCGAAAGAGTATTATTATTCTAAATTAACCATAAATAGTTACATTTGGCTAATCCCACACCAGTATCCTTGGAATTTTCCCAGTGGCATAGCTGAGGAGCTGTGTGCCCCGATGCAAGTTTTACAATGGGCCCCCCCCCCAAGCACTCTATACATAACAATTGATATGATGCACCAAAATCTGCCTATGGCAACTACAGTGTCAGAGGTGCAAGAAGGGGATGGGAGTTTGTTAATGATTACCACTATTCAAGGTATCTATAGAACTGATTATTATGAGCACAGGACCAATAGAGAGCTAATACCGTAGTTGAGGGAGGGCCCTTCGGGCCACTCTGGCCCAAGAGCCCCGATGCGGTTGTATCTTATATACTTATGCTGGACACTGCTGTCGATATTTGCAGCTCTCATCGTGCTCCCCAGCCCCGCCCCCCACTTGTAACTTATACTGCACTGCCCACCCCCACTGACACCACACAGGGCAGAGCACCCACAGCACCCTGCCCTGACAGCCTTGGGCAACCCTGCACTGCCGCACTGCTGCATGATAACCCCCGTTAAGCAGTAAAACAAGATTACAGATATTCAAGTTTTCAAAAACATTAGGAATCCAAATAAATGTATGCGTGGTTTAAACATACTTATGGATGCCTGGTATAAACATACTGATATTTACTTACAACCATTAATGATTATGCCCCTTATTGAAACACACAAACATGGATGGACACACGGTCTGAAGGCAGAATGAACTATAATTGACCAGGAGAGCTATGCTAAAGTTTCTGTAAAATATTTTTCAATTTATAATCTATTTTTATTTGTACTTTGCTTTCCATTTTTTTGCTTAGAACAACCTTTCAGTCATTGTGAAAAACTAGAAAGTGCTAATGCAGCACTTAAGCCTAAGTTACAAAAATACTTCAGCGGAGGAAAAAATTATTTTGTTGCTTTATTTGTTCCAGTCAATTTGCTTATCTCACTGATGGTGCAGCTAATGGATAAAAAACATGCTGGTGGACTATAGTAACTCAGAAGTGAACAGCCCTTAAAGTGAAAGCCAACTCTAAAAAAGCAGGGTACTTACGTATTAGGCCTTTGACCTAATTGGCAAACAGCTGATTTAAAGGCAGCGTCTATTAGAGGTGAGGAGAGAACTTAACCAGATTAACTTCCTGTCTCCGATGCCTAACACTATCCTCTCTTCTCTGATACCCAACACTATTTTCTTCTCTCTGATGGCTAATACTAACTTCCCCTCTCCGATGCCTAACACTAACATCTCCTCTCCTATATCTAACACTAACCTCGTCTCTCCAATGCCTAACACTTACTACTCCTCTACAATCCCTAACACTAAATAACATAAATTACAAAGCTTTTCTGTCGAATTATCTCACCTTACTTATTAACTCACAATTAGAGATGGCCTGAACGGTTCGCCAGCGAACCGTTCCCTGCAAACTTCCAGTGGTTCGCAATCGCGGAGAACCGCAAACTTTTCCAGAAGTTTGGTTCGCCCCCATAGTTCACCATTAGGGTCAACTTTGACCCTCTACATGACAGTCAGCAGGCACATTGTAGCCAATCCGGCTACACTCCCTCTTGGAGCCCCCCCCCCCCTTATAAAAGGCAGGCCCCACCGGCCATTATACTCACTCGCGTGCCTGCAGTAAATAGAGAAGGGACAGCTGCTGCAGACTCTCTCATAGGGAAAGATTAGGCTTGTAGGCTTCTTAGCTTTCTCCTTGCTGATTCTTATTGCTAAAATAGCACCCCACAACAGCTCTTTTGAGAGCTAATCTTGTTCTTGTGATCTATTTTTTTTTCTGTGTGTCCCACTGACACTTGTGTTGCATAGACACCCTTGATAATTCATACTATGTGGGTGCCACTGCCAGGCCCAGCACATTTAGTGACTACCTGTGTGTGTGACAGGTGCACTTTGTAATATCCATTACTGCATATACCTACCTACCTATTGTTCACAGTGCACCCACCTACCTACATGAGTTGAGTGCACGCAGTGTCACTGTGCCTGTCCGCTACCAGTCTGTGTGTGACAGGTGCACATTGTAATACCCATCACTGCGTATACCTACCTACCTGTTGTTCACTGTACCATGAAGTTGAGAGGCAAGTGGTGTCATCTCTGGCACACAGCGTTGGGTGAAGGGTCCAACTGACCACGGATGCCTGGTCTGCCAAGCATGGTCAGGGCCGCTACATTACTTACACAGCGCATTGGGTCAACCTGGTGACCGATGGCAAGCAGGGAGTATGTGGCTGTGCAGTGGACCAACTTTTGACACCTCCACGGCTTGCAGACAGGCCTCCTGACACCTCCTCTCCTCCTGCTACATCCTCTTCGCTGTCATCCTCTTCCTTGAGTGAGTGGCAGTTCAACTCTACTGGTGCTGCGATATCCTCTCCAGCTACACAGACCCAGCTCCCCAGGGCCTATGCGTCATGCCAGGATTTCCCGGCCATTACCCGTGGTCACTCGCAATGGAAGACTTGCCCTCCATAACAGATTCTCGTTAAAGGATTTAAAGTTGATTCATCTCACATATACAGCAGGGCCTCGAAAGTCCTCCTGTATTGTTATTGTTGGTCACTACCTCGGGATGTGCATGCCATGCCTGCTGCCTTCCTTGGATGTGTGGTGGTAGCCGTTCCTGCTCCTTTGCCCACAGCATGCCTGCTGCCTTCCTCGGATGTGTGGTGGTGGTAGCCGTTTCCTAGGCTCCCACTTCGGACTGGAATCGAACCAGGATTCCCGGCCATTACCCGTGGTCACTCACAATGGCAGGCTTGCCCTCCATAAAGGATTCTCGATGCAGGTACTGAACAGCAAGCAGAAGAAGTATTTAAAAAAATAGATGTAAGCTTTAACAATGGTAGAGAAAGAACCATCGAAAGTTGATAAGGCAGTCAGACATTACCTGACATCACTGAGTGAGGAAGAGCAATCTCGCCATGGTGCTGCGCACCAGTCCAGCATGGCCATCACTACACAAGTCCAATAATAGTAGCAGCGCCAACAGAGTCTTCTCACATGGATCCTGGCACCTTAAATATAAACAAACAGAAGGGGATTCCCCCTAGCGAGTAACGCTTAGCCACCTCACCCGTGTGCTCAAATAAGGGTGATTAAAGTGCATAGGCTGTCACCAAGTATAAGAGGGAGATGACACACTCCCCCCGTTTTCCCCTGCTCACCAGATGTAAATCTTGTTCAATGCATATCAAATCCCAAGCCGCAGCATCTATAAGGTACAATAAAAGCAGCTTCTCATAGCGTAAAAAAGTTTTAATAAAGCGCCAATGGCCCCAATAAAATTACACGTACATAGGTATACTTGTAAAATCACATATAGTTACACAATCGTAGCTCCGGACGCCTCCTGCGCATCCCCGGCTTGTTCCTGTTTAGCAGCGTGCGTGCGTCCTCCTAGGCTCCGCCCTACACGTTTCGTCACACCTTGTGACTCATCAGGGGCTGGAGTACGCACGCTCCCCTCCGCATTAAATATGCGCAACCCCTCCCACCCCGCATCACCCAGCCAGCCCAGTTGAGCACGCCTAGCTAGCCTAGATGACGCGGGAGGCGGGCGGCTCACATATACAACAACCATGCTCACCCCTGCATCCCTCTACCTGCACACACTATTACACATCCCCTGCAGCCTCACATGCGTGTGTAAAAACACGTATCCGTCTACTATATGCGGAAACTACTAAACAACAGCTTGTTCTCAATAGTTTACCTCTCATAACCCCAAATATGTATATACTTATCCTAAGACTAGCCAATTGCAGACATGTACGCCTATGAGAGATAGGCCAGGTGCTATATCATAGTCACACCAGATAACACCCCTTGCATCATTGGACATATATATGATATAGTGGGTTCACACAATACTCATTGTCGATCATTTTATTAAACACTAAGGCACCCCTACCGCCCCCTCCCCCCTTCTTTTCCTTTCCGCAGCAACATAAACTTTATATTAAAAAGAAGATAGGCATTAGACCATTGTAAAAATAGACATAAATTAAAAACAAGCAACGGATTTAATCGTTAGAAAGAAAACAGTTAATGTCAATCTCTATATTGAGACCTTGCGGTGTCATGCTATGCAGGTTATAAATCCATTTAGTTTCCATTTTGGACAATTCACGAAGTTTGTTGCACCCTCTCCAATGCGCATTGAGCTTTTCTATTGCGCAAAATTGCATCTTAGACGGATCACATGCATGGTGTCTACCAAAGTGGGCCGATACACTATGGTTGGTATGGCCACTTTTAGCTTTGTATACATGTTCACCTATTCTCTCTTTTAGTTCACGTGTGGTGCGCCCCACATATTGGAGTCCACAATCACACCACAGCATGTACACCACATACTTTGTAGCACAGGTAATAAATGATCTTATTTTAAACTGCTGTTTCGTAATGGAAGACTCAAAATGATGTTTTGGTTTTTTATTATCGCGGGAAACTGTTAATAAATCTGCCAATACAGCGTTTATAAGTGAGTACAGTATGCAATATAGAGAAGTAGAAAGAATATTTAAGAAACACTGGCAGGTTTTAATGTGTGACCAGACACTAGCTCGGGCGATACCTGAGAAACCTACATTCGTATATAGAAGGGCACCAAATATGAGGGACAAGCTGGTCCCCAGCTGCGTGGACCCCCCACATATACAGCGTGACAATCTATGGCAGAAGCCGGGCTTCTACCCATGCGGGAGATGCCAGGGTTGCAAGTTGAATCGCGATAATAAAAAACCAAAACATCATTTTGAGTCTTCCATTACGAAACAGCAGTTTAAAATAAGATCATTTATTACCTGTGCTACAAAGTATGTGGTGTACATGCTGTGGTGTGATTGTGGACTCCAATATGTGGGGCGCACCACACGTGAACTAAAAGAGAGAATAGGTGAACATGTATACAAAGCTAAAAGTGGCCATACCAACCATAGTGTATCGGCCCACTTTGGTAGACACCATGCATGTGATCTGTCTAAGATGCAATTTTGCGCAATAGAAAAGCTCAATGCGCATTGGAGAGGGTGCAACAAACTTCGTGAATTGTCCAAAATGGAAACTAAATGGATTTATAACCTGCATAACATGACACCGCAAGGTCTCAATATAGAGATTGACATTAACTGTTTTCTTTCTAACGATTAAATCCGTTGCTTGTTTTTAATTTATGTCTATTTTTACAATGGTCTAATGCCTATCTTCTTTTTAATATAAAGTTTATGTTGCTGCGGAAAGGAAAAGAAGGGGGGGGGGGGCGGTAGGGGTGCCTTAGTGTTTAATAAAATGATCGACAATGAGTATTGTGTGAACCCACTATATCATATATATGTCCAATGATGCAAGGGGTGTTATCTGGTGTGACTATGATATAGCACCTGGCCTATCTCTCATAGGCGTACATGTCTGCAATTGGCTAGTCTTAGGATAAGTATATACATATTTGGGGTTATGAGAGGTAAACTATTGAGAACAAGCTGTTGTTTAGTAGTTTCCGCATATAGTAGATGGATACGTGTTTTTACACACGCATGTGAGGCTGCAGGGGATGTGTAATAGTGTGTGCAGGTAGAGGGATGCAGGGGTGAGCATGGTTGTTGTATATGTGAGCCGCCCGCCTCCCGCGTCATCTAGGCTAGCTAGGCGTGCTCAACTGGGCTGGCTGGGTGATGCGGGGTGGGAGGGGTTGCGCATATTTAATGCGGAGGGGAGCGTGCGTACTCCAGCCCCTGATGAGTCACAAGGTGTGACGAAACGCGTAGGGCGGAGCCTAGGAGGACGCACGCACGCTGCTAAACAGGAACAAGCCGGGGATGCGCAGGAGGCGTCCGGAGCTACGATTGTTTAACTATATGTGATTTTACAAGTATACCTATGTACGTGTAATTTTATTGGGGCCATTGGCGCTTTATTAAAACTTTTTTACGCTATGAGAAGCTGCTTTTATTGTACCTTATAGATGCTGCGGCTTGGGATTTGATATGCATTGAACAAGATTTACATCTGGTGAGCAGGGGAAAACGGGGGGAGTGTGTCATCTCCCTCTTATACTTGGTGACAGCCTATGCACTTTAATCACCCTTATTTGAGCACACGGGTGAGGTGGCTAAGCGTTACTCGCTAGGGGGAATCCCCTTCTGTTTGTTTATATTTAAGGTGCCAGGATCCATGTGAGAAGACTCTGTTGGCGCTGCTACTATTATTGGACTTGTATCTGGGATTTGACTCTCATTCATAGTGTGCTGCCTGGAGTCCAAGGGACATTTAGGACACTGAGCGCAGTAACATTGTGATAAGCGTCACTACACAAACAGCTATTTGCGGTGCGTTACAAAGTGAGTTTGGTGTGTCAATGTGAAGCAGTACACTAATTACACTCCCTGATCCATGTATACACATGCAAGATGTTTTAAAGCACTTTAGGCCTGCAATTTAGCATTCAATGTGATTTCTGCCCTTAAAACGCTGCTTTGCGTCACATTTAGATTTTTCCCCGGGACTTTTGGCGTGTATCCTACTCCGCCATGCCCCCCTTCAGGTGTTAGACCCCTTGAAACATCTTTTCCATCACTTTTGTGGCCAGCATAAATTTTTCTAGCTTTCAAAGTTCGCCTCCCCATTGAAGTCTATTGCGGTTCGCGAAAGTTCGTGCGAACCGAACTTTCGTGGGAGGTTCACGAACCCAGTTCGCGAACCTAAAATCAGAGGTTTGGGCCATCTCTACTCACAATGTATCTCTCCTTAAATGATTTAACTCATGATTTATCTTTGACTTAACTCACAATTTATCTCTCCTTAACATAAGTTTGGTGTGATTTTCCTTTTTGAAACAGAAGGTACGTGCGATAATTAAGCGATAATTTGCTGAATATGCAAATTATCTCTTTATGCCTCTGTAGCCAGGCTTGCATCCAGAACTGCTGGTGTATAGCATGCCAATAACTTAAAATTTGAAGCTATATGCATGCTATACACCAGTGGTTCTGGATGTAAGCATGGCTACAGGGGTATAAAGAGATAATTGCATGCATATGCAATTGCATATGTATGTTCAGCAGTGGTGCATTGTGGATAGCCACAGAAGTTAACTTAAAGCTGAATTATCACAAGTACTTTCTGTTTTAATAAGGCAAATCACACCAAGCATTGCTTTTTAGTAGGAGGGTTTTTCGGTCTCTTTTAGTCCCCTAAACGTTCCTAGTGGTTTGGGTCACCCAAGCTGCTTGGTTACTCTGTTTAACTGACTTAACGAATGGTTTATTTCTCCTTATTTGACTTACCTGAGGATTTATTTCTCCTTGGCCCATATGCAATCATTTTTTTCTCCTGAGTTTTCTTCCAGGTGATATTTTCACAACTTGGCAATAATATGCCTGCCTATTATCCACCACCAAGCAGGAAAATACTCACCTGCTTTATGGTACATTTTTTTTTATTGCAAAGTGCTGAAAAGCTATTTTAAAAATAATTTGAAAATGATCTCCTAGGAGAAAACTCAAGAGAAAATGGTAATAGCATATGGGGCTTTAATTAATGTTCAGCGCTGCGTAATATGTTGGCACTTTATAAATTTAATAAATAATAATAATAATAATAATAATAATAATAATAATAATGTGTTTATCTCATTAATTTTCTCCTCTTATTTGTTTATCTCATACATAAGTTAAGGTGAAAAAAGTCAGCTTTGTGAAACAACTGAAAAATAATTTGTGAACCACTGATATATCATAACAGTTTATCTAAGGCCTGGTTCACATTGGCGTTCGCCGTCAGGATTTTCCGGACCGGATCCGGACCGTATACTGTACAAATGGAACTGACGTTCGGCGATCCAATGTAACTCTATGGATCCGTACACACTCGTCTGTTCCTCACTGACCGGATCCTCACCGGATCCAGACTCTAGGCTACAGTCCGGATTTTTCCAACCAGCTCTATTTTTGCCGTACGTTTCATCCGGCCTCCGCACCCGGACCGGATCCTGACTACACCATCCGCACAGCAGAAACCAATGAGAAACTGAAATGACACAACACACTGGCTATAAAATCCGGCCTATCTACCCCACTTCCGTAGCGTTTTCTATTGTGATAGTGGCCATTTTGGATGGTGACACATGGGACAGCATTAGAGGATGGGGGAGGTGTGTTTAGAGGGGTCTGGGCATTTTGTGGAGGGTGAGGGTGGTGTGTTTAGCTTGGTATACAGGGGTGAGGTGTTGTGAGGGTGAGGGTGGGGTGTTTAGGGATGGTGGGGGTGGTGTGTTTAGGTCTGGATACTTACAGGGGTATGGACATCCGGGTATAGCTGTAGAACTTCTCTGGGTGTCGTCAAAGGTCCTGGTAGAGTGTCTGGAACTCTCCCTTCCTTTGCCTTCTCATGAGTAGCGGGTGCACCCACCATCTCCTGCGAGGAGCACGCTTCCTTCCCACATAGTAGTAGTTAAAAATTAAAAAGGAGACAATTCCCAGGTAAAATTAGTAAAAATACACTGAATCCATGGTCCAAATTGCAGTCTCTCTATCCAAGGATGGTCTCCACACGTCAGGCTGTCTCCAACAATGACTCCAGGGCTCCTGCAGACCTCCCAGACCCCAGTAATTTATATAGTCTTATCTCTTTAAAAAACGGATCCGGATAGCAACCGGATTCATAACGGATGAAAATCCGGATGCAAACGGACCGGATCCTGACAGGATCCGGATTGCAACATGATGCATCCGGACCGGATCCGGACGGAACGGATCTGGACATCTGGTCCGTTTTGGTAAAAAACGCAAATGTGAACCGGGCCTTAGACTTTAAAGGGAAAGTCCACTTTTCTTGAGACAACCCTAAGGGTAGGAACACACTAGGCAGAATAGCATATGCGTTTTCCACTATATGCTATGGAAAAAACATAAACAAATTCTGCCTAGTGTGTTCCTCCTACCCTGAAGCTTTCAGTTTGACTCAATAAAGTACAAAAATTTGTGTTTATATTAGAAACCGGCAGACAAGAAGAAGATCCCTGAGACTCCTGCTCTAGAGATGAAATGAGTTATAGAGACCCCTGCTCTGTGCAGGTAATTACTCCTGCAGCAAGGTGGGACTTTCTGGACTAACTAAAATGTCCAGTACCAAAAAGAGGATACAGGGCATTGTTGCACCTTGCAAAGTCTGAGCTTACTGTCAGTTTTGAAGTTTTTTTTTTTAGCTGGCTGCATATTGAAATGGAGGATATTTTCAATAACTTTAAATTGCAAAAAGATCTGCACAGAACCCATAAATATATTTATGACAGTTTTACAATGAAAGTGTAATTTAACTTTTATGACACTCTTAATAAAGTCAAGTGCAAGATAACACTTAATGTATTCAAAAATAGAAAAATATAATGGCGTTAGACTACTTTGTTCTCTCAAGATCTGGAAGCCTTTCACTTACTGGAATATCAATGAATTCCAAATGATTAAATTCTATAGCAGATAAAAATGTTTCTCTATGTGATTATCCAGGGGAGTTTCTAGGCTAAATTTCACCCAGGGCGAGGGTGTAAAAATCGCCCCCCTCCCATGGAGCCAGGCATAGGTGCCCGCAGTATAGGTTAGCTACGTAGGTGCCTCCAGTATAGGGTGGCCTGTATAGTTGTCCCCATTATAGGTTAGATAGGTAGTTGCCCCCAGTATAGGTTAGACAGGTAGGTGCCTGCAGTATAGGTTAGCTACGTAGGTGCCTCCAGTATAGGGTAGCACATATAGTTGCCCCCAGTATGGGTAAGATAGGTAGGTTCCCCCAGTATGGGTTAGATAGGTAGGTTCCCCCAGTATGGGTTAGATAGGTAGGTTCCCAGAGTATGGGTTACATAGGTAGATTCCTGCAGTTTAGGTTAGATAGGTAGGTTACCGCAGTATAGGTTAGATAGGTAGGTTCCCGCAGTATAGGTTAGTTAGGTAGGTTTTCTGCAGTATAGGTTAGATAGGTAGGATCCCGCAGTATAGGTTAGTTAGGTATGTTCCCGCAGTAGAGGTTAGTTAGGTAGGTTGCCGCAGTATAGGTTAGTTAGGTAGGTTCCCACAGTTTAGGTTAGATAGGTGCCCACAGTTTAGGTTAGATAGGTAGGTTCCTGCAGTATAGGTTAGATAGGTAGGTTCCCCCAGTATGGGTTAGATAGGTAGGTTCCCCCAGTATGGGTTAGATTGGTAGGTTCCTGCAGTTTAGAATAGATTGGTAGGTTCCCGCAGTTTAGGATAGATAGGTAGGTTCCCGCAGTATAGGTTAGTTAGGTAGGTTTCCCGCAGTATAGATTAGTTAGGTAGGTTGCCGCAGTATAGGTTAGTTAGGTAGGTGCCCGCAGTATAGGTTAGTTAGGTAGGTTCCCCCAGTATAAGTTAGTTAGGTAGGTTCCCGCAGTATAGGTTAGTTAGGTAGGTTCCAGCAGTATGGGTTAGATAGGCAGGATCCGGCAATATAGGTTAGTTAGGTAGGTTCCCGCAGTTTAGGTAAGTTAGATAAGTTCCCGCAGTTTAGGTCAGTTAGGTAGGTTCCGGGAGTTTAGGTTAGTTAGGTAGGTTCCCGCAGTTTAGGTCAGTTAGGTAGGTTCCCGCAGTTTAGGTTAGTTAGGTAGGTTCCCACACTTTAAGCTAGATAGGTAGGTTCCCGCAGTTTAGGTTAGTTAGGTAGGTGCCCATAGTTTAGGTTAGTTAGGTAGGTTCCCGCAGTTTAGGTCAGTTAGGTAGGTTCCCACAGTTTAGGTTAGTTAGGTAGGTTCCCGCAGTTTAGGCTAAATAGGTAGCAGTGATGCTCAAATACCCCTTTTCAAAATTCGAGTTAGGTCGAATTCGAATAGTAAATTATTCGAGGTCAGTCGAATATTCGAGTCGAATAATTTTTACTATTCGATTCGACCTCGGAATTCGAGCTCACTATTCGAGTCGGTATTCGAGCTCATTATTCGAGCTGACTATTCGAAATGGCCTTAAATAGCTTCCAACACTTGTTTTGAGGGTGAATGATGCAAGAAACCTCTTTTTTTCCAAGTAACAACAGCAAGTGATTATGTGGGGATGTTCCTTTAAAAAAAAAAAGTTGAAAAGAGAAGTTGTGTCCAGAAATTTGTTCAGTACTGTATATACTTCTTCTTCTTCTTCTTTATCTTCTATATCTTCTTCTTCTTCTTCTTCTTCTTCTATATCTTCTTCTTCTTCTATATCTTCTTCTATATCTTCTTCTTCTTTTATATTGTCTTCTTCTTCTTCTTCATCTTCTTCATCTTCTTCATCATCATCTTCTTCTTCTTCATCTTCTTTTTCTTCATCTTCTTCATCTTCTTCATCTTCTTCTTCATCTTCTTCATCTTCTTCTTCATCTTCTTCATCTTCATCTTCTTCATCTTCTTCATCTTCTTCTTCTTCTTCATCTTCTTCTTCTTCATCTTCTTCATCTTCTTCATCTTCTTCTTCATCTTCTTCATCTTCTTCATCTTCTTCTTCTTCTTCTTCATCTTCTTCATCTTCTTCTTCTTCATCTTCTTCATCTTCTTCATCTTCATCTTCTTCATCATCTTCATCTTCTTCTTCTTCATCTTCTTCTTCTTCATCTTCTTCATCTTCTTCTATATCGTCTTCTTCTTCACTTATTTCTCTTTTCAAATTTTTTTTTTTAAAGAAATGCAGCTATTTTTGAGCGTAACAAATAGCTGGTGGCGCACGCATGTTGGAAGCGCCATTGTATGTGCTCCCTGGCAGTGGAAACACACAGACAGCAGGAGGTAAATTCAGCAGCAGGAGGAGGAGGATGAGTGTGTGGCAGCAGGCAGTCAATGAGGCAGGCAGCGTGACATAATAGCCCTGGTACCTAGCGGTGATACCAGGGCTGTAAATAAACACAGCAGGCAGGAGGTCCCAGACAGCGGTCGTGCAGCCCACATTGTGTCCAATACACAACTGGGACAACACAGTTTTCAACCCGGGCACCTCAGAAAAATTAAACCTTTTTTTTTGGGGGGGGGGTTTTTTGTTTTGTTTTTACAACAAATTACACAGATATAGCTATTTTTTGACGTAATAGCTGGTGGCAGAGTGGCAGCAGAAGGTAAATCTGTGTACCCTGGCAGTGGGAAACACAGACAGACAGCAGCAGCAGCAGGAGGAATGGAGGAGTAATGTGAGCAGCTATTGTTTGACGTAATAGCTGGTGGCAGAGTGGCAGCAGAAGCTAATTCTGTGTACCCTGGCAGTGGGAAACACAGACAGACAGCAGCATCAGCAGGAGGAATGGAGGAGTAGTGTGAGTGTGGCAGCAGGTAGGCAGCATGACATAATAGCCCTGGTACCTAGCGGTGATACCAGGCCGTAAATGAACACAACAGGAGGTCCCAGACAGCGGTCGTGCAGCCCACATCGTGTCCAATACACAACTGGGACAACACAGTTTTCAACCCGGGCACCTCAGAAAAATTAAACCTTTTTTTTTGTAATGGTTTTGTAGTTTTGGTTTTACAACCAATTACACAGATATAGCTATTTTTTGACGTAATAGCTGGTGGCAGAGTGGCAGCAGAAGGTAAATCTGTGTACCCTGGCGTTGGGAAACACAGACAGACAGACAGCAGCAGCAGCAGGAGGAATGGAGGAGTAATGTGAGCAGCTATTGTTTGACGTAATAGCTGGTGGCAGAGTGGCAGCAGAAGCTAATTCTGTGTACCCTGGCAGTGGGAAACACAGACAGACAGCAGCATCAGCAGGAGGAATGGAGGAGTAGTGTGAGTGTGGCAGCAGGTAGGCAGCGTGACATAATAGCCCTGGTACCTAGCGGTGATACCAGGCCGTAAATGAACACAACAGGAGGTCCCAGACAGCGGTCGTGCAGCCCACATCGTGTCCAATACACAACTGGGACAACACAGTTTTCAACCCGGGCACCTCAGAAAAATTAAACCTTTTTTTTTTTTAATGGTTTTTTGGTTTTGTTTGTAAAACAAATTACACAGATATATAGCTATTGTTTGACGTAATAGCTGGTGGCAGAGTGGCAGCAGAAGGTAAATCTGTGTACCCTGGCAGTGGGAAACACAGACAGACAGCAGAAGGGCAGTACACAGCAGCCCACTGTAGGTGTAAAATGTGTGGCTGCAGGCGACGTAATAGTCAAAGTGAACCAGGCTGGCTTAGTGAGCAGGAGCCAGAAGGTGGTAAAGGGTGGTAAGGCACATTAACGATGGTTCTTAGCCAGTTCATGTCCCCCTCTCGCCGACAACAGGGGCCAGGAACTCGCCTTCCACCCACGCCTGGTTCATCTTGAGAAACATCAGTCTGTCCACAGACTTGTGAGACAGACGTGAGCGTTTCTCGGTGACCACACCACCAGCTGCACTGAAGCAGCGCTCGGACAGCACGCTGGAAGGGGGGCAGGACAGCACTTCCAGGGCGTACTGCGCCAGCTCGCTCCAGATCTCCAGGCGCTTGACCCAATACTCCATGGGATCAACAGGGGCATCGCTGTCAAGCCCGCTGTAGGACCCCATGTAGTCAGCCACCATGCGGGTCAGGCGCTGGCTGTGACCGGTGGAGGATGCTGCTGCATGCACCTCCTCTCTAGTCACTGCTGCTGGAGCCTCTACAGTCCTGTAGAGCTCGTGGCTGAGAGACAGCAGGTCTGTGGGGCGCTTGCTGCTGGATGCAGGCACCTGCTGCTGCCTCTGTGCTGGCTGCTGGACAGTGGGGGTGGAAGGCTGGGGGAAGGCTTCCTCCAAGCGCTCAACAAGGGCCTGCTGCAAGCTCCTTATTTGTTGCGCTGGGTCTCCTCCTGCAGGCGGCAGGAACTGGCTCAACTTCCCCTTGAGGCGTGGGTCCAACATCATGCTGATCCAGATGTCCTCCCTCTGCTTCATCTGGATCACCCTGGGGTCTCTGCGCAGGCACGTCAGCATGTGCGCTGCCATTGGGAAGAGGCGGGCCACGTCTGCTGGCACATCGACGGCAGTGCTGCTGTCCTCATCCTCCTCCTCTGCCTCGTCAGCCTCATCCTCTCTCCACCCCCGCACCAACTCAGCTGCACTGTGCTGCTCCCCCTCATCAGCAGCAAGGTCAGGGACCTCCACCAAGTCCTCCTCCTCCTCCCCCTCAGAGGTGGACTGTGCAGCTGCTTGCCGCTCCTGCTGGTCCAAGGCTGCCGCTCCCTGTTCCAGCAAAGCATCGAGGGCCCTGTTCAGCAGACAAACCAGGGGCACCCACTCGCAGACCATAGCATGGTCCCTGCTCACCATGTTAGTGGCCTGCAGAAAGGGAGCCAGCACTAAGCACACCTGCTGCATGTGCCTCCAGTCATCATCGGGGACGATGGACGGGATGTTGCTGGTCTTGTCCCTTCTCTGAGCGGCGGAAACAGTGGCCAGGGCAAGGTACTGGTTGACAGCGTGCTTCTGTTCAACCAGACGCTCTAACATCGCCAGGGTGGAGTTCCAGCGAGTCGGAACGTCAAGGATCAGCCGATGGCGTGGCAGATCCAGCTCCTTTTGCACGTCTTCCAGGCTCGCACAGGCTGCAGCCGAGCGCCGGAAGTGACGCACAACGTTCCTTGCCGTTTCCAGCAGTTCGCCCATCCCCTGGTAGGTGCGCAAGAACTTCTGCACTACCAGGTTCAGCACGTGGGCAAGACAGGGGATGTGGGTCAGGTTTCCCCTGTCTATTGCGGCAACCAGATTGGCCCCATTGTCGGCCACCACCTCTCCGACTCTGAGGCCTCTGGGGGTCAGCCAAATCCTCTCCTGCTCCTGGAGTTTGGCCAACACATGGGTTGCCGTCAGCTTGGTCTTCCCAAGGCTGACCAAGTGCAGCAGCGCTTGGCAGTGGCGGGCCTTCACGCTGCTGCTGAGGCGGGGGGTTTGGCCAGGTGTGCCGGAGGATGGCAGAGGATCGGAGGAACCTGCTGCAGTTCCCCTGACCCTGCGGGGTGGCACCACCCACTGTGTTGCTGCTGCTGCTGTGCCCGCTGCTGCTCTCCCATCCTCACCCCCTTCCACCAAGCTGACCCAGTGGACAGTGAAGGACAGGTAGCGGCCTGTCCCGAAGCGGCTGCTCCAGGAGTCCATGGTGACGTGGACCCTTTCACCAACCGCGTGCTCCAGCCCTCGCTCCACATTGGCCATCACAAAGCGGTGCAGTGCAGGAATGGCCTTGCGGGAGAAAAAGTGTCTGCTGGGGAGCTGCCAGTCTGGGGCTGCGCAAGCAAGCAGCGCACGAATGTCGCTCCCCTCCTGCACGAGCGTGTACGGCAGGAGTTGGGAGCACATGGCCCGTGCCAGCAAGCCGTTCAGCTGCCGCACGCGACGGCTGCTGGGAGGCAGAGCCCTAACCACCCCCTGGAAGGACTCGCTCAAAAGGCTCTGGCGTGGCCTTTTGCTGGCACGGGAATCAGCAGACACAGCGGAGGAGGCCACTGAGGACTGGCTGCCAGAACAGGCCTCAGTGTCGGCGGCAGGAGTTGCAGAGGGGGGAGGAGCAGTGCGTTTCCGCACTCCTGCTGGTGCTGCTGGAGGAGCAGGAGGGCGGGTGGCTGCTGTTGCTGCTGCTGCTGAAGGCTGTGCAGTGATGGGTGTGGTGCCACTGCCAGCACCAGATGCCTTCAGCCTCTGGAACTCCTCATGCTGGTGGAAATGTTTCGCAGCAAGGTGGTTGATGAGCGAGCTGGTGCTGAACTTTAAGGGGTCTGCACCTCTGCTCAACTTCCGCTGACAGTGGTTGCAAGTGGCGTACTTGCTGTACACAGTGGGCATGGTGAAATATCGCCAGATTGGTGACAGAAACATCCCCCTACGGCATGGAAGCGCTGCTGCCTGTCTCCCTGTGGTGGTTGGGGGGGGGGGGCTTGGGTGCGGCTGGTGGTGGTACTGGCAGATGCTGCTGCTGCTGCTGAGCCTGAGACACCAGCAGGCTGTGGGACCTGCCTACTGCTGCCAATGCTTGCAATGATGCGCCTCCTTGCAAGGCCCACAAGAGCATCCTCCTCCTCCTCCTCAGAGCTGCTGAGGACGACATCCCCTGGAGGTGGTGGCACCCAGTCTCTGTCTGTCACCGGGTCATCATCATCCTCCCCCTCCTGAAACATGTCCTGCTGGGATGATGACCCCCCAAACTCCTCTCCTGATGCATGGATGGGCTGCTTGACTGTCGCCACAGTCTTGCTGTCCAATCCCTCATCCCCCAAAGTGCCCATCAGCATCTCCTCCTCAAAATCGCCAACAACAGCAGACAATACCCTGATGGTGCCTGGGGTAAAAATACTGCTGAGTGACAGGTCGCCAACTTGTGACGGTGAACTGGCCTCCTCCCCAGACCCTGCTGGGCGGCTGCTGCGAACAGGGGTGGTGGTGGTGGTGGTGAGGGTGGAGGCCTCGGATGCAGAGCTGATGGCGGGCTGCTCATCCTCCGTCATGAGTTGCACCACAGTGTCTGCATGCTTTTCCTCAATGGGACGTTTCCGACCCGGCTGGAGGAAAATCGGAGCAGGTGCTACACGCTGCTGCTGCTGTGTCTCTGCAGCGTGAGTTGCAGATGCTCCTGCTGGGCGGCGCCCAAGGCGTCCACGGCCAGTGGCTATGGGAGGAATGTTAGCCACTGACGCTGCTGCTGCTGCTGCGGAACTGTGCATGGTGGCGCGGCCGCGGCCTGCCACAATGCTGCTCCCTCTCCTCCTGATTCCCTTGCTGCCCTTCCCCTTGCCCAAACCGCGCTGGCTGCCACTTCCAGACATCTTCGATGTTTTGGGCGTATAGACAAAAGTTTTTTAAAAGGGCGGGTGAAAAGTGGGGTACTTTAATGGAGTGGGTTGGTGGGTGAGGTGACTGAGTGAGTGTCCCTAGTACAGTAAGTAAGTAGTAACAGTCAGGAAGTACAACTAGCAGTTACAATAATCAGTAGTAATCACAAGTAAATTTAGTGTGTGTACACTACAGACAGTGAGTGCACGCACGCGCAAACACGCGCAGGAGCTAGCCTATGAACAGTGACTGAGTGAGTGTCCCTAGTACAGTAAGTAAGTAAGTAGTAACAGTCAGTAAGTACAACTAACTAATTACAATAATCAATCAGTTATCAGAAGGAAATAGAGTGTGTGTAGTGTGTGTACACAGACAGTGAGTGCACACACGCAGGAGCTAGTAGCCTATGAACAGTGACTGAGTGTCCTAGACTCCTAGTACAGTAAGAGTAAGTAGTAACAGTAAGTACAACTAACTAATTACAATAATCAATCAGTTATCAGAAGGAAATAGAGTGTGTGACTGTGTGTAGTGTGTGTACACAGACAGTGAGTGCACACACGCAGGAGCTAGTAGCCTATGAACAGTGACTGAGTGTCCTAGACTCCTAGTACAGTAAGAGTAAGTAGTAACAGTAAGTACAAACAACTAACTAATTACAATAATCAATCAGTTATCAGAAGGAAATAGAGTGTGTGTAGTGTGTGTACACAGACAGTGAGTGCACACACGCAGGAGCTAGTAGACTATGAACAGTGACTGAGTGTCCTAGACTCCTAGTACAGTAAGAGTAAGTAGTAACAGTAAGTACAACTAACTAATTACAATAAGCAATCAGTTATCAGAAGGAAATAGAGTGTGTGTAGTGTGTGTACACAGACAGTGAGTGCACACACGCAGGAGCTAGTAGCCTATGAACAGTGACTGAGTGTCCTAGACTCCTAGTACAGTAAGAGTAAGTAGTAACAGTAAGTACAAACAACTAACTAATTACAATAATCAATCAGTTATCAGAAGGAAATAGAGTGTGTGTAGTGTGTACACAGACAGTGAGTGCACACACGCAGGAGCTAGTAGCCTATGAACAGTGACTGAGTGTCCTAGACTCCTAGTACAGTAAGAGTAAGTAGTAACTGTAAGTACAACTAACTAATTACAATAAGCAATCAGTTATCAGAAGGAAATAGAGTGTGTGTAGTGTGTGTACACAGACAGTGAGTGCACACACGCAGGAGCTAGTAGCCTATGAACAGTGACTGAGTGTCCTAGACTCCTAGTACAGTAAGAGTAAGTAGTAACAGTAAGTACAAACAACTAACTAATTACAATAATCAATCAGTTATCAGAAGGAAATAGAGTGTGTGTAGTGTGTACACAGACAGTGAGTGCACACACGCAGGAGCTAGTAGCCTATGAACAGTGACTGAGTGTCCTAGACTCCTAGTACAGTAAGTAGTAACAGTAAGTACAACTAACTAATTACAATAATCAATCAGTTATCAGAAGGAAATAGAGTGTGTGTAGTGTGTACACAGACAGTGAGTGCACACACGCAGGAGCTAGTAGCCTATGAACAGTGACTGAGTGTCCTAGACTCCTAGTACAGTAAGTAGTAACAGTAAGTACAACTAACTAATTACAATAATCAATTACAATAATCAATCAGTTATCAGAAGGAAATAGAGTGTGTGTAGTGTGTACACAGAAAGTGAGTGCACACACGCAGGAGCAGCTAGTAGCCTATGAACAGTGACAGTGAGTGTCCTAGTACAGTTACAGTATATAACTACAATACAAATACAATCAGTAGTAAAGGACAGCAGAAATACTGGTATAGAATAGAGAGAAATAAACAGAGGACAGGAGGACAGCTGCCCACACAGGCAAGGCCCTGAGGCCTAAAGCTGTAAGCCTGCAGCAGCTGGCCTGTCTCTATGTAACACAAAAGCTACTAACTAAAATACAATGTCTAACTAACTAACAACAATATAGGTGTGTATAGGAGGTGTATGTGAGCAAAAACGCTAGGTAAATGACCACAATAGAGCTCTTGCTAAGCCAAAGCACAAAGGAGCAACTCTCTCTCTGTACAAGTCTCAGGCAAGCACGGAGAAACCTAACATGGCGGCCGCTATTTATAGGGTAGGGGCTGGCCAGGGTCCCCCTCTGTGATTGGCTGCCGTCAGAGGGCCTGGGAGCCCTCTGATTGGCTCTAAGGACATCAATCTGGGCTATGACGCTATTCGAGCTCGGTACCGAGCTCGAATAGCGCCGTTTGCTCGAATAGCTCGAATAGTGAATGGGCTATTCGAGTGTACTCGAATAGCCCATTCGAATAGCTACAGCTATTCGGAGCTCGAATACCGAGCTCGAATAGCTGGAAAAGAGCTCGAATATTCGAGCTACTCGAATATTCGAGCTCTGCTGAGCACCACTGATAGGTAGATTCCCGCAGTTTAGGTTAGTTAGGTAGGTTCCCGCAGTTTAGGTCAGTTAGGTAGGTTCCCGCAGTTTAGGTTAGTTAGGTAGGTGCCCGTAGTTTAGGCTAGTTAGGTAGGTTCCCGCAGTTTAGGATAGTTAGGTAGGTTCCCGCAGTTTAGGTCAGTTAGGTAGGTTCCCGCAGTTTAGGTTAGTTAGGTAGGTTCCCGCAGTTTAGGCTAGATAGGTAGGTTACCGCAGTTTAGATTAGTTAGGTAGGTTCCCGCAGTTTAGGTCAGTTAGGTAGGTTCCCGCAGTTTAGGTCAGTTAGGTAGGTTCCCGCAGTTTAGGTTAGTTAGGTAGGTGCCCGTAGTTTAGGCTAGTTAGGTAGGTTACCGCAGTTTAGGTTAGTTAGGTAGGCTCCCGCAGTTTAGGTCAGTTAGGTAGGTTCCCGCAGTTTAGGTCAGTTAGGTAGGTTCCCGCAGTATAGGTTAGTTAGGTAGGTTCCCACAGTTTAGGATAGATAGGTAGGTTCCCGCAGTATAGGTTAGTTAGGTAGGTTTCCCGCAGTATAGATTAGTTAGGTAGGTTGCCGCAGTATAGGTTAGTTAGGTAGGTGCCCGCAGTATAGGTTAGTTAGGTAGGTTCCCCCAGTATAGGTTAGTAAGGTAGGTTCCCGCAGTATGGGTTAGATTGGTAGGTTCCTGCAGTTTAGGATAGATTGGTAGGATCCCGCAGTTTAGGATAGATAGGTAGGTTCCCGAAGTTTAGGTTAGATAGGTAGGTTCCCGCAGTATAGGTTAGTTAGGTAGGTTTCCCGCAGTATAGATTAGTTAGGTAGGTTGCCGCAGTATAGGTTAGTTAGGTAGGTGCCCGCAGTATAGGTTAGTTAGGTAGGTTCCCCCAGTATAGGTTAGTTAGGTAGGTTCCCGCAGTATAGGTTAGTTAGGTAGGTTCCAGCAGTATGGGTTAGATAGGCAGGATCCCGCAATATAGGTTAGTTAGGTAGGTTCCCGCAGTTTAGGTAAGTTAGGCAAGTTCCCGCAGTTTAGGTCAGTTAGGTAGGTTCCGGGAGTTTAGGTTAGTTAGGTAGGTTCCCGCAGTTTAGGTCAGTTAGGTAGGTTCCCAAAGTTTAGGTTAGTTAGGTAGGTTCCCACACTTTAAGCTAGATAGGTAGGTTCCCGCAGTTTAGGTTAGTTAGGTAGGTGCCCATAGTTTAGGTTAGTTAGGTAGGTTCCCGCAGTTTAGGTCAGTTAGGTAGGTTCCCAAAGTTTAGGTTAGTTAGGTAGGTTCCCGCAGTTTAGGCTAGATAGGTAGATTCCCGCAGTTTAGGTTAGTTAGGTAGGTTCCCGCAGTTTAGGTCAGTTAGGTAGGTTCCCGCAGTTTAGGTTAGTTAGGTAGGTGCCCGTAGTTTAGGCTAGTTAGGTAGGTTCCCGCAGTTTAGGTTAGTTAGGTAGGTTCCCGCAGTTTAGGTCAGTTAGGTAGGTTCCCGCAGTTTAGGTTAGTTAGGTAGGTTCCCGCAGTTTAGGCTAGATAGGTAGATTCCCGCAGTTTAGATTAGTTAGGTAGGTTCCCGCAGTTTAGGTCAGTTAGGTAGGTTCCCGCAGTTTAGGTCAGTTAGGTAGGTTCCCGCAGTTTAGGTTAGTTAGGTAGGTGCCCGTAGTTTAGGCTAGTTAGGTAGGTTCCCGCAGTTTAGGTTAGTTAGGTAGGCTCCCGCAGTTTAGGTCAGTTAGGTAGGTTCCCGCAGTTTAGGTCAGTTAGGTAGGTTCCCGCAGTTTAGGTTAGTTAGGTAGGTTCCCACAGTTTAGGATAGATAGGTAGGTTCCAGCAGTTTAGGATAGATAGGCAGGTTCCCACAGTTTAGGTTAGTTAGGTAGGTTCCCGCAGTTTAGGATAGGCAGGTTCCCGCAATTTAGGATAGGCAGGTTCCCACAGCTGTGTGGCAGGCGGGGGGAGCGGACATAATAGTTACAACTCACCTCCTTCCGCCGAACCCGCTCTGCTTCAATGTCCTTCCTTTCCCGGCATCTGTCTCAGTAACAGCGCTCCCTGTGATAACATGTGGTACGTCATCACAGGGGGCGCTGTTACCAGGCGACGGACGCCGGGAGAGGAAAGACATTGAAGCTGCGGGGGAACGGCTGGAGAAGGTGAGTTGTAACTATTATGTCTGTTCCCCCGGCCCCTCCGCCCCCCTTCTGCCGCAAAATAAAGCGCCCCGGGCGATGGCACGTGTCGCATGCCTATAGAAACGGGGCTGTGATTATCCCATCTGTTAGGAACCCCAAAACAGGAACAAATCAACAAAGTACAACAGGGGTGAAGAGGCGCCCAGAATGGATAAAACTTAATTAAAAGCACAATAAAAGTAAAAAAATGGAGGTGACTTACTTCTCCGATGACACTAACGCAGATGAATAAAAGTAGTTTTTATTTGCACAGGCACAGCACAAAGCTATGATGATAATTATAAAGCGTAAATTGAAGGTTAAAGTGATAGTATATAGACAAGCAGCAGTGCTGCTCAATGCTTGATGTAATATGGTGCAATTGCAAGTAAAGTGTAGTAAGCCCCAAGTACTGAATACTAGTGAATACATTTACTAAGCTATGCAGCCCCAGTTCCTACCTGACTGACTTTGCCTGTAATAAGTTCTAATAACCTACAAATGCTAGACAATAAGTCCTACAACACAGTAGAGATAATCCATTCTTCCTCATCTATTTGCAGCACTGAATGCATTTGCTAGACCAACAGCATTTAAATGGCGTGTGGCTGTAAAATGGCAGGTATTTATAGTCCCTGGAAAGGACCATATGCCAAGTGATCACAAATGCCCATTGTTCAATAAGGTGCCTGTCACCATCAACATGCTCTCCAGAGACCCCTGCTCATCCATGCTCATGATTTGCTGCTGTCTCAGTGCATTAAAGGGAATCTGAAGTGAAAATAAACTTATGAGATAATAATTTGTATGTGTAGAAAATAGAGTATTAGCTGCACAGATATGAATCTCATATTGTTCCCAGTACAGGAAGAGTTAAGAAACTTCAATTGTTATCTATGCAATAGAGCTTCCCTGAGCTCTCCGACTAATTTTGTCAGAGAGCAATGCTATTTTCCGAAGCACTTATCTCAACCTGTCTCTCACTACTTCTTGTTTGTTTAAGGTTTTTCTGCCAGGAAGTTCAAAGGGTCATTAGCTCTGATCTGTTTCCACATTTAAATTATAGAGTGTCATTTGTAAACTGCAAATATTAGAGAGTGATGCAATGTTATAGAAGAAAAGCTATATGATGGAAAATAAAGCTATGAGACTCTTTTCTTTGCTACTAATGGTCTATTAACTATTTGTTAGAAGAGAGTAAGCTGGCACTTGCATATTCCATTCATATAAAATAGCTTTATTTCATCCGGCTAACAACATTAAAAAATTGCACAAATAAATAGCACTGATTTTCTTGCCTACCCTGGCTCTGATGGCTGTGGGGTGAGGTGGGGGGGCAGCGGTGCTGCCTAACAAACGTTTCGCTCCTTGAGCGTCTTCAGAGGCTTCTGCGCATGCCGGGTCACCGAATATCCGGTATATTTAAATGGAAAGTTTCTCCCAGTAAGCGTAGCGCGCTAAGTCCCGCCGCCTACTCTACTTCCGGGTGTTGCCACGCCCCCTGACGTCCGCAGTCCGGAAGATCGAGCGTTCCACGGTGGTTACTGCTTCATGCAGACCTATTATGGTACATGCATGTATGCCAAGTAACAATTTAACTATTTGTACTACACATACAATTCATTATATGGTAACTAAGTTATACGTTTTGCTTTTTTTTTTTTTGCTTCAGTGTCACTTTAAAGGATAGCTCACAGGATTTACCAATATATATAGATTTTGTTTGATTATTTTTGTTTGTGGTGAATTACACTTAAAACCGAATCAGAATATAAACAAAAATCCTATTTTTGAAGACAAAAAAAAAAACACTAAACAGTTAAGGTTTGCAAACTCTTTTCTCACTGCTGTCACATGTATATTGGATAACTTTTGCTAATAAAACTCACAATCAAGTAAAACCACACATATAGTAGAACTAGCCTTGTTCCAGCAGAAAAAACCCGGACGCGTCAAAAAAGTCCCAGGAACACCTGCCTGAATTCCTCAACCAGCAAAAAACCATATGTATGCATAAAAAATCCCTGCACGTGCTTATTACTCTAAACTGTTTCTGCTCCAATATCTGTATATTCTTTCTCAAAGGTATTAAAAACAAATGTACTGCTTTTTGTTCAGATCATATGCAAAAATAGTGTTTCCACGTTCATTGTAAATGAAAGCAAGTTCCTCCTCATGAATTTGTAAATATAGATTCTTCTGCTGCCACAGCAGCTAACTTACAGTTCCCACACTGGTTAGTGTCGATTGCTTTCCTTTCAAAAGAGAAAGGGGACGGAGAAGGGTTCACACGTCTTCAGATGTTTCCACTTTCTGGATCCGGGGTTGGCTATTGGCTCAAAGTGTGGTGACGTCACCCCCCGGACTCTGCGTGCTGTTACGCTTGCTAAAGCGGAAGTCCGTGTGTAGCCTAGAATGGAGTGATCCTGCAGCGAGTTGCTGGCCGGGACTCAAGCGGATCCAGGAAGTGGAAACATCTGAAGACGTGTGAACCCTTCTCCGTCCCCCTTCTCTTTTGAAAGGAGAGCAATCAACACTAACCAGTGTGGGAACTGTAAGTTAGCTGCTGTGGCAGCAGAAGAATCTATATTTACAAATTCACGAGGAGGAACTTGCTTTCATTTACAATGAACGTGGAAACACTATTTTTGCATATGATCTGAACAAAAAGCAGTACATTTGTTTTTAATACCTTTGAGAAAGCATATACAGATATTGGAGCAGAAACAGTTTAGAGTAATAAGCACGTGCAGCGATTTTTTTATGCATGCATATGGTTTTTTGCTGGTTGAGGAATCCAGGCAGGCGTTCCTGGGACTTTTTTGACGCGTCCAGGTTTTTCTGCTGGAGCAAGGCTAGTTCTAATATATGTGTGGTTTTACTTGATTGTGAGTTTTATTAAATAGTGCATTTGAATCTATATGCATTAGCGCATGAGTTTTATTGTATAATTTTATGGTATATAGAGACGGATCCTATATTAAAGGTAGCCATACACTGGTCGATTTGCCATTAGATCGACCAGCTGACAGATCCCAATCTGATCGAATCTGATCAGAGAGGGATCATATGGCTGCCTTTACTGCAAACAGATTGTGAATCGATTTCAGCCTGAAACCGATCACAATCTGTTGAGCTACTCCTGCCGCCTGTCCCCCCCCCCCCCGTATACACTACCTGATGCTGGCTCCCGGGCATCTTCTCCGCGCTGCACGGCTCTGTTCCGGCTCCATCCCGGCGCTTCCTGTGTCACTCCGTGACCAGGAAGTTCAAATAGAGTGCCCTCTATTTGAACTTCCTGGTCACTGCAGTGACACAGGAAGCGCCGGGATGGAGCCGGAACTGAGCCGTGCAGCGCAGAGAAGATGCCCTGGAGCCAGCATCAGGTAATGTATACCTGATCGGATCAGCCGCCGCTAGCAACGCGCTCCCTACCTGCGGGCGATCGATGGTAATTTCCCGCACGGTGCGATCGACGGACCGATCCGATTTCCGGAGGAAATCGGATCGGCGGGTGCGTTTACCGTGAACGATTGGCAGCAGATTCGATCCCAGGATCGAATCTGCTGTCGAAACGGCCGCGAATCGGGCCAGTGTATGGCCACCTTAACTCTTGCTGCCAACCTTGAATATATTCACCAGCGCCACAATCTTCTGAATTAACTTTTGTTTTAAGCTTATAATCCCCTGGGGGAGATAAACAAAATAAAGGAGTAAAAAAACTTGCTTGCTTCCATCTGAATTTTAGTCAGCTAGTCATCAACAAGATAAGAGCCTGGGAAGCCACGATGATATTATGTGACGTGACAAGTCCACTGAAAAGCTTTAATTCTAATGCATAATGTGCTATGTTAATCATAATGAAAACATTATTTGATATACTTAAATGCTGAAAATCGCCTGGAACAAAATGTATGACCATGAGAAAATAGGTTAACAAGATACATTTGTTAAATGCTATCCTTTGTCTTGAAGGCCTTGGCAGTTAATATGGATCTCCCTTTATTTGCAGCCTCTCTCATCTCTGCTGCATGACTGATGTCATTGCCGTAACTGTTCTATAACATGACAGACTGTCAGTGACAGATAAACAACTCTGAAATCCAGAACTGCTCACAGCAATTGTTATGATACAGGAGGCCAGCAAACTACGGTCAATTTGCATGCATATATAAGTCATTTGCTGTTTCCCTCAGTGTTATATAAATGATGTACAAATACAAAGAAGTCACTGTTATATAGTCTCTGATGGAGATGACCATGTCACTTCTCTTTTTTATTTTGATATTTACTCACATCCGGGTTCATTTACCGAGGATGGATGTTCACACATTTGAACAATTTATATGAATGGTTTTGAGCCCTTTTTTCATTCTGTTGACATTCAGCAAGCTACTTTGCATGATTTTCTACCTTTCCTTGAACGCTCACACTTCGGCCAGGTTTGATAACCTATTTTCTCTGCATCTATGTACAAATGATGAATAGATTCTTGATGCGTGATTTTTTTTTCAAGAGATGCCAAAAAAAGTAAACTTGATGTGGTGATTTCACAGCAGGCAGGCAGCGCAGAACAGTTTTACCTCTACTTATAGAAGTTACATAGTGCACCTTGCACAAACTGTGTTATCTGGAGAATGCATGTGCTGCTACTGTAAAAGGCTTGACGTATGTAGTGCAACACATTTTGCCTTATCAATGTGTGCATTAACCAGGTAGCTTGTGCTAATTGCACAACATGCACTCTAAAGGTGCGTACACACGCACTACAGAAGCCAATGATGGGTCCATCAGACCCTCCCGCTGGGCGGGCTTTCAGCAGACAGTAGTGCATGTGTACGCACTGTCGGCAGACTGATAAGGCTGTTCCTGAATGGCTGTTCCTGAACGATCCGCTACAGAAGTCGCTGGCTTCTGTAGTGCGTGTGTACGCACCTTATAACTGCTGTGAGTACTGGTAAAATTGCCATGTGCTGCCTGCAGGAAATGCACTGCATTCTTACTGGTAGCAGCAGTTACGTAGAGTGCATTGCAAAATAACCTGGATAATAAACGTACTGCTATGGCAAAGCACGTATGTAGGCAGTGTAATGAGTCTTACTGCACCAACTTGTGTGTTACTTAGGTAATGTGGTTTGCATTAATTGCACAACACACACTTTGTAACTGCTGTGAGAACTAGTACAATTGCTGGGAACTGCCTGCGCATGGTAATATTATCACTGATTTCATACATTGACACAGGGGTCACCTTAACCCAGCGCTAGGCAAACCATGGCCCACAGGCCATATTCGGCCCACGCACGCTGTTCATTCCTCTCCTTCCTTCCTCCCAGTCAAGTCGTGAGCGGGTGGTAGTAGTGGATTAAAACTAACCTGCTCACTAATTCGAACGTCGCATCTCCATGGCTACAGGCCCTCACATGACACACCGTCAGGATATACCACCATATTCCACACTGGCAGCCAGCTTGTCATACGCTGGCACGTCCTGACAGGTGAGCCATGTGATGCCTTGTTGCCATGGAGATACAACACTTTTAACACTGTTAATGTCAGGGCTCCCCAAACTTGGCACAGTTGGTCACTGGGTGACTGGCATTCATTTTCAGGAAAGTGGGTGGTGCCTTCAACAGCCAGTCAAAATTCACCTATTGATTTTCAAGGGGAATATTTAAATTGCTGCCATTCGTACGCTCTTAATCGCAGAGGCCTCAAACCTTGTACAATTGGCTGACAGGGGCTTAAATTCACAAAAGGGGGCAGAACCACAAACAACCAATCAGATTTGCTTAATTTCAATGGGAACATTTAAATGATTGATGCCAAGAACCCCAAAGCTTACAAACTTGGTCATTGATTGATAGAGATGTCCCGAACGGTTCACCCGCGAACGGTTCCAGGCGAACTTTAGGTGGTTCACGTTCGCCAGCGAAGGCGAACTTTTGCGGAAGTTCAATTCACCTCATAATGCTCCATTGAGCAGAACTTTGACCCTCTACATCACAGTCAGCAGGCACAATGTCACCAATCAGACTACACTCACTCTTGGAGCCTCACCCCCCCTTATGAAAGGCAAGGTTCTGCAGTTGTTTTACTTACTCGTCTGCCTCCAGTAATTAGTTAAGGGACAGCTCCTGACAGACTCTGCTAGGGAGAGTTTAGTTAGGATCTTGTAGGTTTGTTCCTAGCTGATTGTTATTCCTTATCTTCACTCCCTCTTTCCAGGGAATTGTAGTATTTCAAAAGCCAGCTTACATTCCGTGGCTGGAAATTGAACCCAGGCTGGGCTGGGAATTGAACCCAGGTCTCAGTGTGCGGTAGGTAACTCATTTAACCACTATACCACCAACAACACTACATGCTGAAGCCAGCCTAGCATGTACCATTATGACCAATCCAAGAGAAAAATTAGCTTGCTTAATCCACTGAATTGTACTATATCAAAAGCCAGCTTACATACCATGGCTGGGAATTGAACCCAGGTCTTAGTGTGCGGTAGGTAACTATTTTAACCATTTTGAAGTTCGCCTCCCCATTGAAGTCTATTGCGGTTCACAAAAGTTTGTGCAAACCTAACCTTTCGCGGAAGTTCGCGAACGGGGTTCGTGAACTGAAAATCGGAGGTTCGCGACATCTCTATTGATTGACTGTGTGTCAAGGTTAGAAAAAGTGAGCAGATTTAATATTTATTTAGCACCGGTCAAACCTGGCCTGGCTTCAGCAGATGCTATCTCTGTTAGAATGTAAAACTGGGAAGTGCCTCTGTTCCAATTTCATCAGGTGAAATTTCTATTAGAATGAACTGTAAAGAGCCTCTGTTTTGGCTTCATCAGGTGCAATCTCTATTTAGGTGCCCAATAATGGTTCAAGTTTGCGGTGAATTGATTGTCTCCTATCATTGCAGTTGTGCCCATTAACGGCTAAATAACCACTTGATAAGATTAATAGAATAGATCATAGAATAGATCAATCCCATTGATCTAATGGCATTGGTTAGCGGTAGTTTGTCTGTTAATGGACATGAACAATTGTTTCCGATAGATCACCGTGGCCAATTAATTGTCTCCAGAATTGTTATATTTATGGGCGCTGTAAGAATGTAGAACTGTGAAGCGCTCCTGTTCTAACTTCATCAGGAGCAATCTCTTTTAGAATGTTGCTTCATCAGGTGCCATATCTAATACAGTGTAGAACAGTGAAGCACCTCTGTTCTGGGTTCATTAGAAGTAACCTCTACTAGAATGCAGAGCTGCCAAGCATTCTACTTTTTTTTTCTTCTTCCAACATACATATGCAACTTAGTAGTATACTATAGTTCTTCTTCCTAATAGAGATGGCACCTAATGGGACTGGGTGTGCTGAAAAAAAAAGTATGTGTATATATATATATACATATATATATATATGTGTGTATATATGTATATATGTGTATATATATATATATATATATATATATATATATATATATATATATATATATATACAGTGGGTTGCAAAAGTATTCGGCCCCCTTGAAGTTTTCTACATTTTGTCATATTACTGCCACAAACATGAATCAATTTTATTGGAATTCCACATGAAAGACCAACACAAAGGGGTGTACACATGAGAAGTGGAACGACAATCATACATGATTCCAAACATTTTTTACAAATAAATAACTGCAAAGTGGTGTGTGCATAATTATTTGGCCCCCTTTTATCTGAGTGCAGTCAGTTGCCTATAGACATTGTTTGATGAGTGCTAAGGACTAAATAGAGTGCACCTGTGTGTAATCTAATGTCAGTACAAATACAGCTGCTCTGTGAGGGCCTCAGAGGTTGTCTAAGAGAATATTGGGAGCAACAACACCGTGAAGTCCAAAGAACACACAAGACAGGTCAGGGATCAAGTTATTGAGAAATTTAAAGCAGGCTTAGGCTACAAAAAGATTTCCAAAGCCTTGAACATCCCACGGAGCACTGTTCAAGCGATCATTCAGAAATGGAAAGAGTATGGCACAACTGTAAACCTACCAAGACAAGGCCATCCACCTAAACTCACAGACCGAACAAGGAGAGCGCTGATCAGAAATGCAGTCAAGAGGCCCATGGTGACTCTGGACGAGCTGCAGAGATCTACAGCTTAGGTGGGAGACTCTGTCCATAGGACAACTATTAGTCATGCACTGTACCAAGTTGGCCTTTATGGAAGAGTGGCAAGAAGAAAGGCATTGTTAACAGAAAGCATAAGAAGTCCCGTTTGCAGTTTGTCACAAGCCTTGTGGTGGACACAGCAACCAGGTGGAAGAAGGTGCTCTGGTCAGATGAGACCAAAATGGAACTTTTTGGCCAAAATGCAAAACGCTATGTGTGGCGGAAAACTAACACTGCACATCACACTGAACACACTATCCCCACTGTCAAACATGGTGGTGGCAGCATCATGCTCGGGGGGTGCATCTCTTCAGCAGGGACAGGGAAGCTGGTCAGAGTTGATGGGAAGATGGATGGAGCCAAATACAGGGCAAACTTGGAAGAAAACCTCTTAGAGACTGCAAAAGACTTGAGACTGGGGCGGAGGTTCACCTTCCAGCAGAACAATGACCCTAAACATAAAGCCAGGGCAACAATGGAATGTTTTAAAACAAAACATATCTATGTGTTAGAATGGCCCAGTCAAAGTCCAGATCTAAATCCAATCAAGAATCTGTGGCAAGATCTGAAAACTGCTGTTCACAAACGCTGTCCATCTAATCTGACTGAGCTGGAGCTGTTTTGCAAAGAAGAATGGGCAAAGATTTCAGTCTCTAGATGTGCAAAGCTGGTAGAGACATACCCTAAAAGACTGGCAGCTGTAATTGCAGCAAAAGGTGGTACTACAAAGTATTGACTCAGGGGGCAGAATAATTACGCACACTCCCACTTTGCAGTTATTTATTTGTAAAAAATGTTTGGAATCATGTATGATTTTCGATCCATTTCTCTCATGTACACCACTTTGTATTGGTCTTTCATGTGGAATTCCAATAAAATTGATGCATGTTTGTGGCAGTAATGTGACAAAATGTGGAAAACTTCAAGGGGGCCAAATACTTTTGCAAGCCACTGTATAAACTAATTCACTTTCCACTTCTATTTAACTGTTTATGCAAGAAAACTCCTCCTTGTGACTGAACATAGCATTGAGGAGGACCTCTCACATCCGGTTCGTTCCCTAATGCTGGGGATACACGGTACATTTCTGTACCGTGTATCGACCAGCTGATCCGGCCAGCTAAAAATATTCAGCTGGCCCGATCAAGCCGCTCGACTCCTGCCCGCTCGATCCCCGCCAGCGGACAATGGCAGGGAATCAAGCGCTGATTAGGAAGCGCCGGCGGGGACGAGCGGCAATCGATCCGCAGGGACGCGGCGTTGACGCGGCTGGTATCGACCCGTGTATTTCTGGCATAAGATGCTGTGACAGTTTATCCAGTGGAGAGCCTAGTAAATAACATGAACCATTAGTTGTATATGGAGTTGACATGTTTTTCCTAAGGCAAGGAAATTTCCATTGCAGACCAGCCAGAACATGGATGGACAGAACCTTTTCACTCATGGATGGACAGAACCTAACTCAGTCCAAATAACTGAGGCCTACTTAAATTATAACACACCGCTGAAAATTAAAATTATTTATAAAAACTATGATTGTCTGTCAAAACTATTCAACACACACAGGCACACTCACACAGACACACACACGCTTCAAGATTAAGCAATTGTTGGCACATAAAACAACCATTTAAAATAAGCTGTTTGCAATTTACTTTACTGACTTGACCCCAGAACAGTAATTTGACTTCATCCTGGATGAACACTGCAGCACTGTGCAATTCAATATTTTTATATTAACTGTTTACCCATTTTGTCAGTAATTTTGTTTTCATTCTGTTTTTTAATGTGCTGTCCAGACATTGGCTTGCTATTTTTTTATGTCTTAACTAAAATATGGTCTGGTGCCTTGCAATCACATCGGGAACATGAGATCAATGTGGACAAGTGCAGACAATATATTTTTTCTTATTTTGAACCATTTAATTTAATTTTCTTTATCTAACAGGTTAAATATGTGTATATTTAAGACAGCGTGTAACTTATTGAGACATTTCTAGAAGTAAAAAACAAGTACATTAGGTGAGGAAGCTAGTTAAAACACATTGTGAAGTCGAAAGTTATTGAAGGTAAGCACTTTGGGCCAGGTTTATTATAATCTGAGGGGCTGGAGAACATTAGAAATGAATTAAATGTTTTGCAGCAAGTCTGGCCTGAATTTATGTGGAAAAATTGACAAACCAGTGCAACCTTTACCGATGTTCTAAAATACCTCAGAGAGTATTAGCAAGCTGTCACAGATATTCACCCGCAGGGAATTAGAATCAAAATCATTTATTTCACCAAGTTCAAAGGGGGTGAGGGGTTGTACCAAGGATTGGTTTTGGCTAATACAGGTTCTGGAAGGAGGGGGGATAATGTCTGAAAGCCAAGAGCTGAGGCTGCCCTAATACGAGGGCCACTGAGGGCCATTGAGTAGGAAATCTAGCACAATCTTAGTTGCACAACTTTTTTTTATACTAATAGTTCAGCAGGACTATTTCAGGCAGGAGTTGCAAACTTTTGGCCCTTAATATCATGTTTGAGCTTATGTTCTTCAGCATTCACCAGTGTTGATTGAGCCTAAAGGATATCTGAGGCTGAGCTAAAAAAAAAGTAGTTAAGTACAGTACATACATTGGTATCAAGTTCCTCCCTGAAAACCTCTGTTTCTCCCCAATTCATCTCGTACCAGGCCCTAGCGGTCAGGACCAGGAGGTAAGGACCTTTGAATCGGATATACTGGTTTTTGATTTGTGTGTTTTGGAAGTATCTTATTTAAAGCTTGTTCTGTCTATCTGTTGCGATTGTCTTGTCACCAGCGGCGGTCGACAGGAAATCGTTCTGCCTGTACCCTGTCTTAGGGGTGCTAGCCAGAGCAGCGGTTGCTACTGGTAGCCCCATCTGTTTGCCTGTCGGGATCACATCCACTCTAGCGGCAGTAGTTGTGGGTCCTTCTGTGCTCTGTCTTGGAGTGTAGGCCAGTGCTGCGGTTGCTGCTGGCTGCTCCTTCTGTCTGTCTTGTCTGGTACGAACGCTTGCTGTAGGCTCGGTGAGGTAACTGTCTAGCAAGCGTTCGCGTTCTCTATTACGTGTTTGTGTTACATTGGTTAGTTAGGGTGGCACGCTTATCACTGGGCGCCTAACGCGCGGTGATCGTGTCTTAAACGCGTTCGCTGTTGTGAATGAGTGCGGTGTTCACGTTTAGCTAGCGTTTGTTATTTTCCTTGATGTTCTGATCGTTGTTATTTGCTATGTTTTTCTTGCTACACTTGTGCTCTGTCTAATTCGGTCTTGTGTCACTTTTGGCAATTGCCACTCTTGCGATTGCGTTCCCACTTCGGTTCCGTTGATGTGTGCTCACCATCGCTGGGTGGCGACTAGATTGGTGGACACACATACTTTCTGTCTCTGTGCTCTCTCTCTTTAAGGGCTATCTTGCCCTGCATTGCTTCAACTCAATCCCCATCTGGCATCTGTGACCGTGCAGAGGCTGTGTTCAACTGCACTCCACAGCTTCATCTGCCGGTGGGAATGGTCCTCTACAGGTGCATAGCACCCAAGCTGGGTTCTGTCAAATTACACGCTTGTGGAGGATTTCCGCAGTGTCAGCGCGCATTCTGTGCGCTGACCACGCTAATAATTTCCCAATCGTTACAGAACTCCTGTCAAGGCTTAATGATAATATTACACTCTGTGGGCCTTACATACTAAGTCAATGGATTGCAATTCCTCTGGGTAAAGTTCCTGTTTTCACTGCCATTGCATCTGGACTGGGTGGTGGCACAGCCACAATGTGCAGTTCTTTGCACATTAGAAGGCACAGTTGGCTTAGTTGATATGAATTGTGCAAGCTTGTGTATATTTTCCTTCATCATTGGGATCATATTGCCTGGCCAGCCAGCCACTATTCATGTAGTGAATGTGCTACAACCATGCAGTAATATGCAGTGTATGACTCAGTGTAAGTATGTTAATGTACATGTACATTACCTAAAAAGTGTGACCCGCTCACAAAAAAAGGTCTAACCTTCCACCCCAAGCATTATTAAATTCTTATCCACCATTCTTCCAGTTAGTGTGTAGCTTACATCTAACATTGGGATTGGGTGCCTTGAAAGAGAGGTAGGATTACTAAATGGACAAGACAAGACAAATAATGTTAAAATCGTGCTTTTATCTTGGCAGACTCAAAGCACCAGAGCTGCAGCCACTAAGGCACGCTCTATAGGCAGTAACAGTGGTAGGGAGTCTTGTCTATGGTCTACTACTGAATAGGTGCTGGCTTACTGAACGGGAAGAGCCAAGATTCAAACCCAGATCTCCTGTGTCGGAGGCAGAACCCTTGACCATTACACCACCCAGCCAGATCACTTTAACAACACTTTAACACCGCTTTAACACCATTTTAACATATCTTCTGATGCATTTTTTGATATGATGGTGGCAGTTTACATATGGTGACATAATAGGGGCAATTGTTATAGCGTTAATATAATATTTAGTTATACAGGGACAATATGCTGGTACTTCTTGTACACACATTGCAAGTATGAGTTGGGGCACATGGGGATTGGGCATGAACCGATGAGCGAAAATACCAATATTCTTTTTGCATACATTTTTGCTAAAATAATGTTAAATTTGATTTTTGAGTGAAAATGCCATCGAAAATAAGTATTGTTATTTCTCACGTTTTCACTCATTTTCTTGGTAAAAGTATAGATGTTTTTCTTATTCGTGGTAAAAATTATTGTTTTTTCTGCATTGTCGCGCTTTTTGTTACAAAATATAGATTTTTTTGCATTTTTGCGGAAACGAAAAAATTCTAACTTTTTTCTTGAAAATATATTCTCGAAATCGAAAATAGCATTCGCAAGCAACACTGATGACTATGCAAAGCACATCAGAGTGAGGAGGTGAGTGCACTGATGATTCGTTTAGTTTTGGACCCTAAACTAGTTAGGAGTCCTGTAGTAGTGCAAATATATATAAATAAAAATCACTTGTGGCAACAAGCTTCTTTAATTATACAGGTACACTAGCTTGCCTTCAATGCTTTTACTTATTGCAGGTTGCAGGGATAAGTCAGAAATATAAACCTTTTAATATATTTCACTTATTACATTTTGAATGGTCCAGGTCATATATCAAAGTTTGGTTTCAGTGACACATTGTAATCATTTTCTTTTCTGCCTCACTACGCTTGAATTGATTTTAAACATTCTGTATTGTGTGCGTTATTTTCCAATGTCAAAATATTAACCCTTTAGTTAGTCTGAGAGGAAAAAAAATGGTTAATAATATAAAGTAAGACTTGACAGGCTTTCATTTTATATCTTGTTTTCACATAGGACTTCTAATATGCATGTGTTTACTGGCATTTTTGAAGCATATTGAATCATATTTATTAGTCCTGTCAGGATGCATCTGCTGTTCAAGCAAGCAAAGAAAAGAGTCTCATGTTGTTTTCCAGTACAGGAAGAGTTAAAAGACTTCGGTTGTTATCTATGCAAAAGAGCTTCTCTGAGCTCCACTGGGTCAAATACAGTGCTGTTTCTGAAGCACATAAACATCCAATAAATAGTGAGAAACAGCTTGAGATGAGGTTTTATCGCAGGAAAGTTCAAAAGGTCATTATTTCTGCCTGTTGTTATATAGCTTAAAAGCAGAGTGTGGTTTTAAAACATTAACTATGACAGCAAAGAAAAGAGTCTCATATTTTTATTTTTAGTTATATAGCTGTTTTTCTACAACATTGCATTTCTCTCTAATATTTGCAGTTTACAAATCATACTCTGTATTTTAAATGAGGAAACAGAGCAGAGCTAATGACCCTTTGAACTTCATGGCAGAAAATCCTTGAACAAACAAGAAATAGCGAGAGACAGGTTGAGTACAGTGCTTCAGAAAACAGCACTGTAGCTGGTTCGGAGTGTTCAGAGAAGCTCTTTTGCATAGATAACAACTGATGTTTCTTAACTCTTCCTGTACTGGACACAATATGAGACTCTTTTCTTTGCTAGTAATGTTCTATTTCTTAGCTGTACTACACATACAAGTCATTATCTCCTAAGTTTATTTTCACTTCAGATTCCCCTAGGAACTATATGGGAGGACTTATGGCTTTGAATCTGCATGTTCCCAGAAACACGTATCAGGAATCAATATTTACTTATGCATGGAAGTATTCTACATCGTTTAGTGGCACTGTAGGCCTTGCTGGTGTTATGCCACCTCTGTCTTTGAACATTTTCCTGCATGCTGTTGGGAAGAGTAAAATGAGATGGGCAATCCCTGGCACCCATTTTTCCAGGCGCCTTTATTTTATGTGTGCGTAAAAAAAAGGCTTCTGTAAGAAAACACAGGAGAAAAGTTAAAGGATACCCTAAGTGACATGTGACATGATGAGATAGACATGTGTATGTACAGTGCCTAGCGCACAAATAACTATGCTGTATTCCTTTTTTTCTTTCTCTGCCTGAAATAGTTAAATATCAGGTATGTAAGTGGCTGACTCAGTCCTGACTCAGACAGGAAGTGACTACAGTGTGACCCTCACTGATAAGAAATTCCAACTATAAAACACTTTCTTAGCAGAAAATGGCTTCTGAGAGCAAGAAATAGATAAAAAGGGGAATTTCTTATCAGTGAGAGACACGCTGTAGTCATTTTACTGTCTGAGTCAGGACTGAGTCAGCCACTTACATACTTGATAGTTAGCTCTTTCAGGCAGAGGAAGAAAAAAAGGAACACAGCATAGTTATTTGTGTGCTAGGCACTGTACAATACACATGTCTATCTCATCATGTCACATGTCACTTCAGAGCCATAGACTCTATTTTAAGGTTGTAGGAGGTGATCTCAGACAGTTTTAATAACACAAACCATTGAACCAGAATGCTGTAAATCTGAGTTACCCATGTAGTGTTACGCTGCTTGGCCTGGTTACATCTTTTAGAGCGATAAAGTTTATAAATGATATAACATCTCATCAAAACCATGTTTTCTCTGAGCCTTGCAGGAAAGACAATATTAAAAAAACAGATCACTTTCTTTAATCATATTGAAAAATGCGTAAAACATGAAACTGTTATTAAAAACTGGCAGATTTTCAATGCCTCCTTTCAAAATAGAACTGTCTATTGGTATATTTGTAAAGGTTCACAAAGTTATATCAATGAAGAGCAATCGCTGAAACAAATTGGCCTGCCTTTTTCCCAGCAATAAAGTCACAGAATGACTGATTCATCTACTCTGAAAGTAAGGTAATAAAGAAACGTACAATAAGGAAGATAAGAGATAGACTCTCTCTAGGTATAGGGACTTAAATAAAGAAGTAAATCCTTCTAAATGGAATTGGTTTCATGTGGAAGGGGGTGTAATTGCTAAGAAACATAGAGATCAAATAATATTCCTGGATAAGATTCTGATAACTCCAAAGAGTTTTAGAACAAGGAAGGAAAATTACAGCTCAGATTTATTCTCTAGAAAACTTGTACTGTTTTTAAGAGCCACATACAGTATTTCAACAATATTCAAGACTAAAACATTCATATTTTTCCACAAATGGAAATATCTGTATGTGTATGGACTTGAAATGATATAAAACTATTAATGTTTGTCTGAGCATGTTACAGTATGTAAAGCAGTGTTTCTTAACACACGGTTCGCGAACCCCAGGAGGTATGCGAGACCACAGCAAGGGTACGCAGCCAGGAGGGGATGCAGGGCAAAATGGGGGAGCATGCCCACACATAGCAGTGGGGAGGGGAGTCCACTCCCCCCTCCCTCACCTTGGGCTCCCCCGTCAGCGCTTCCCCCTCCGATACTCATTAACCACTTCCCGACCGCCATATTGCCAATTGGCGGCCGGGAAGTGGACCCCGCAAGGACCGCCGTATTGACAAATGGCGGCGGTCCTTGTAGGGGCATGGGCGGAGCGATTGCGTCATCCGTGACGCGATCCTCCGCCGGCGCTTGGCTCCGCTCACCCGCCGCAACATCCTGCCGGCCATACGGAAGAGCCGGCGGGATGTTAACCCCACGATCGCCGCATACAAAGTGTATAATACACTTTGTAATGTTTACAAAGTGTATTATACAGGCTGCCTCCTGCCCTGGTGGTCCCAGTGTCCGAGGGACCACCAGGGCAGGCTGCAGCCACCCTAGTCTGCACCAAGCACACTGATTTCCCCCCCCGACCCCTGATCGCCCACAGCACCCCTTTCCGATCACCTCCCCAGTGCATTGATTGCATCTATTTTCCCCTCTAACCACCCCCTGAGACACCCATCAATCACCTCCTGTCATCCCCTAGCACTCCTATCCATCTGATCAGGCCCAATACAACCTGTCATCTAAAAGGCCACCCTGCTTACCGGTTCCACAAAATTCGCCCCCTCATAGACCACCTGTCATCAAATTTGCAGATGCTTATACCCCTGAACAGTCATTTTGACTACTCACGGTTTTGGGCCCGTAAAATGCCAGGGCGGTATAGGAACCCCACAAGTGACCCCATTTTAGAAAAAAAGACACCCCAAGGTATTCTGTTAGGTGTATGACGAGTTCATAGAAGATTTTATCTTTTGTCAAAAGTTAGCGGAAATTGATTTCTATTGTTTTTTTTCACAAAGTGTCATTTTTCACTAACTTGTGACAAAAAATAAAATCTTCTATGAACTCACCATACACCTAACGGAATACCTTGGGGTGTCTTCTTTCTAAAATGGGGTCACTTGTGGGGTTCCTATACTGCCCTGGCATTTTAGGGGCCCTAAACCGTGAGGAGTAGTCTACAAAACAAATGCCTCAAAATGACCTGTGAATAGGACGTTGGGCCCCTTAGCGCACCTAGGCTGCAAAAAAATGTCACACATGTGGTATTGACGTACTCAGGAGAAGTAGTATAATGTGTTTTGAGGTGTATTTTTACACATACCCATGCTGGGTGGGAGAAATCTCTCTGTAAATGGACAATTGTGTGTAAAAAAAAATCAAAAGATTGTCATTTACAGAGATATTTCTCCCACCCAGCATGGGTATGTGTAAAAATACACCCCAAAACACATTATACTACTTCTCCTGAGTACAGCGGTACCACATGTGTGGCACTTTTTTACACCCTAAGTACGCTAAGGGGCCCAAAGTCCAATGAGTACCTTTAGGATTTCACAGGTCATTTTGCGACATTTGCTTTCAAGACTACTCCTCACGGTTTAGGGCACCTGAAATGCCAGGGCAGTATAGGAACCCCACAAATGACCACATTTTAGAAAGAAGACACCCCAAGGTATTCTGTTAGGACTATGGTGAGTTCATAGAAGATTTTATTTTTTGTCACAAGTTAGCGGAAAGTGACACTTTGTGAAAAAAAAAACAATACAAATCAATTTCCGCTAACTTGTGACAAAAAATAAAATCTTCTATGAACTCACCATACTCCTAACGGAATACCTTGGGGTGTCTTCTTTCTAAAATGGGGTTATTTGTGGGGTTCCTATACTGCCCTGGCATTTTAAGGGCCCTAAACCGTGAGGAGTAGTCTTGAAACCAAATGTATCAAAATGACCTGTGAAATCCTAAAGGTATGCATTGGACTTTGGGCCCCTTAGCACAGTTAGGGTGTAAAGAAGTGCCACACATGTGGTATTGACGTACTCAGGAGAAGTAGTATAATGTGTTTTGGGGTGTATTTTTACACATACCCATGCTGAGTGGGAGAAATATCTCTGTAAATGGACAATTGTGTGTAAAAAAAATTAAACAATTGTCATTTACAGAGATATTTCTCCCACCCAGCATGGGTATGTGTAAAAATACACCCCAAAACACATTATACTACTTCTCCTGAGTACGGCAATACCACATGTGTGGCACTTTTTTGCAGCCTAACTGCGCTAAGGGGCCCAAAGTCCAATGAGCACCTTTAGGCTTTACAGGGGTGCTTACAATTAGGCACCCCCCAAAATGCCAGGACAGTAAACACACCCCACAAATGACCCCATTTTGGAAAGTAGACACTTCAAGGTATTCAGAGAGGGGCATGGTGAGTCTGTGGCAGATTTCATTTTTTTTTGTCGCAAGTTAGAAGAAATGGAAACTTTTTTTTTTTGTCACAAAGTGTCATTGTCCGCTTACTTGTGACAAAAAATAATATCTTCTATGAACTCACTATGCCTCTCAGTGAATACTTTGGGATGTCTTCTTTCCAAAATGGGGTCATTTGGGGGGTATGTATACTATCCTGGAATTCTAGGCCCTCAGGAAACATGACAGGGGGTCAGAAAAATCAGAGATGCTGGAAAATGGGAAAATTCACTTTTTGCACCATAGTTTGTAAATGCTATAACTTTTACCCAAACCAATAAATATAGGCTGAATGGGTTTTTTTTTATCAAAAACATGTTTGTCCACATTTTTCGTGCTGCATGTATACAGAAATTTTACTTTATTTGAAAAATGTCAGCACAGAAAGTTAAAAAAAATCATTTTTTTGCCAAAATTCATGTCTTTTTTGATGAATATAATAAAAAGTAACAATCGCAGCAGCAATCAAATAGCACCAAAAGAAAGCTTTATTAGTGATAAGAAAAGGAGCCAAAATTCATTTAGGTGGTAGGTTGTATGAGCGAGCAATAAACTGTGAAAGCTGCAGTGGTCTGAATGGAAAAAAAAGTGCCTGGTCCTTAAGGGGGTTAAAGCCCACGGTCCTCAAGTGGTTAATAGCAGCAGTGGCGGTGGCATGGTAAAAGGAACGTGGACTTACTTCCGTGTTCCACGCCAGAGGTCCGTCTCTGTCACCAATGACGCTACTTCCCATTTATGAGGAAGTAATGTCAGGCTCAGAGAAGATCAGTCCTTTGGCGTGGAACGCAGAAGTAAGTGTGCATTCCTTTTACCATGCCGCTGCTGCTGTTAATAAGTGTCGGAGGGGGAAGCGCTGACGGGGAAGCCCAATGTGAGGGTGAGGAGTGGACCCCTTCTCCCTGCCGCTATGTGTGGGCATGCTCCCCCATTTTGCGTTGCGCCCCCTCCTGGCTATACTGTGGGAACCCATGCCTGGCTATACTGGGGGCACCTATACTTAGCTATACTGGGGGCACTTATACCTAGCATTACTGGGGGCACCTATTCCTAGTTATACTGAGGGCACCCATGCATGACTAAACTATGGGCACCCATGCCTGGCTATACTGGGGGCACCCATACCTTGCTATACTGGGGGCACCTATACCTAGCTATACTGGGGGCACCTATACCTAGCTATACTGAGGGCACCTATGCATGACTAAACTTTGGCTAGATATACTGGGGGCACCCATGCAAGGCTATACTGAGGGCACCCATGCCTGGCTATACTGGGGCACCCATGCCTGGCTATACTGGGGCACCCATGCCCAGCTATACTGGGGGGCACCCGTGCCTAGCTATTCTGGGGGCACCTATACCTAACTATACTGGGGGCACCCATGTCTGGCTATACTGGGGGCACCCATGCCTGGCTATACTGGGGCACCCATGCCTCGCTATATTGAGGACACCTATACCTAGATATACTGTGGGCTCCCATGCCTGGATATACTGGGGGCACCTATACTTAGCTATACTGAGGGCACCTATACTGTGGGCAGGCACCTATACCTGGCTATCTATCTATACTGGGGGCACCTATACATATATATATATATATATATAGAGAGAGAGAGAGGGGCTGCAGCACACAACAGGAAAACGATGAAAGGGGCTCTTGGTTACGCTTAACGCGTTTAAGCTCACCAACTGTGCTAAAGTGTCCCCAATCTGGTGAGTCCTACTCTACTCAGGCAAAATGCAGTTTTTATTAGCGTTCTAGTGGGAACCATTCCAATGGCCCAACAGTTAACTAAATGGGAAAAAGGAAATGAAAAACACCTCACCTTCTACTAGCTACTGACTGAACTATGAGCTCCACTCATTTATATGCTTAACTGTGCTAAAGGTGGGCGTGATGTTGCACGCTCACAGGGGCGTGTAAGGTACACATTCCAGAGCAAGCATTTTTTTGTGGATTTTTGGCAAACCAGTTTAGGAATGAACTAATAAAAAGGCCATTTAGCCCCACATATGTTCACTGTCAAGGGAATAATTATTTTTTGTTTTGTAAACATGGAAGAGTTTCCTGTTTGGGCACACGTGAAATCAAAGGCCATAGTAAATTAGGTCTGCTTGCATACGCTCTCACCAAGGCTCTTAGCTGTGAGATACCTGATGCTGATTGGCTGTTGCTAGCGAAATATAAATCAGAGCATCTTAGTTGGTATCAAGTATGGTACAACTCATGGCCTGTCTACCAACCTCTGTAATGTTCATTTTGGAGCAAGAGAGAGTAAGAGGAAAAAAATTAAAATAAACAGACACTCCGACGTTCAAGGGCTACTACTATTTTCCTTTGCATTCTTTTTTTTTGGGGGGGGGGGGGGGTGTAAGGGAAATCTTCAAGTTATAAAATAGGTGGAGTACAATTTAAAAAGTGAGTGTAGCAAAAGGGCGTATGCTGCCAACACTTTGCTGCTTTCTAGCAGGGCCGGGCCGAGGCATAGGTTGGAGAGGCTCCAGCCTCAGGGCGCAGTGTAGGAGGGGGCGCACAATTCATTCAGCTGTCATTCCTAATTGTGTATGAAGCAGAAAGAAATAAGAAAAGGGGATACATAGCAGTGACTGCAAGCCAGATAACTAGATATTAAGGTGTTGGGGAGGTTGTGGGCCCTGTGGCCCTCTTAGTCTAATAGCAATCAGTGTGTGACAGCTGGGGTGGGAGGGATGGAGGGGCGCACTTTGGTGTCTCAGCCTTGGGTGCTGGAGGACCTTGTCCCAGCTCTGCTTTCTAGTCATTGTTTATTTAGCTTATGAGCGTGATACTTTGACCCTAGGGCCTTTTAATTATTTTTCTCTTTTTATGAAACAATTTTAATAAACAATTTGGAAAGTAGGAATAAGATACATTCAGGGAAATTATATATTGCATTCACAATATTCTCCATATTGCCCAAAAGGGTAGCACTCCCACATATAAACAACCCCACTCTTGGTTAATTAGTCGAATGAATTGAGTCTTAAATAATTAAACCTACCTTCACAGTATTGAGGGTAGGATATATATATGGTGGAGACAGGGCCGTCATCAGAAATTTTGGGAAACCTTACCTCACACATCATCAGGTCTGGGCCCCCCTCCCTGGGCCCACCCACTGGTTGCTGTGCCCACCCTCTATCCACTCCACCCCCGTGTCTGTGCACGAAATGCAGTGCAGCGAAAAATGTGTATGGCTCTGACACTGAAGAAAGTGGCATGCACAGCGTGATAAGGCAAAAAGTGGGCATGGTCATGGCATGTTGTGGGTGGAGCCAAATACTAGCAAAATACAGGTAGTCCCCAGTTAACAAAATGAGATAGGGACTTGTAGGTTCGTTCTTATCCTTTATCCGTTCTATTTTGTTCTCCTCTTTTCTTCCTGTGCCTCTTTTGTCCTCCTCTGTCTCACCTCAGTTTGTGCCTCTTTTGTGTCCCTCTGTGTGACCTCATGTTCCCGTCTTATCTCTTTTCTCCCTGTGCCTCTTTTGTCCGCCTCTGTTCCCCCTGTGTCTCTTTTATCCCCCTGTGTTACCTCTTCTACCCCTCTGTCTCAGCTCGTCCCCCTGCCCTAGCCAGGTATATGTGCCCCCACTATAGGTATCCAGCCATAGGTGCCCCCAGTATAGGTAGCCAGGTATGTAGGTTCCCCAGTATAAGTAGCCAGCTATAGGTGGTGCCCCAGTATAGATAGCCTGGTGTAGATGCCCCCAGTATAGGTAGCCTGGTATAGCTGGTGCCCCAGTATAGGCCAGCAAGGTATTCAACTATAGGTGGTGCCCTGGTATAGGTAACCTGGTATAGTTGCCCCCAGTATAGGTACACTGGTATGGGTGGTGTACCAGTATAGGTTAGCCAGGTACAGGTTCCCCCAGTATAGGTAGCAAGCTATAGGTGCCCCAGTATAAGTAGCCAAGTATAGGTGTTGCTCCAATATAAGTAGCCAAGTATAGGTGGTGCCCTAGTATAGGTAGCCAGGTACATGTGGTGCCCTCAGTAAAGGCAGCCAAGTATATGAGGTGCCCCGGTATAGGTAGCTAGGTATAGGTGGTTCATGCCCCAGTATAGGTAGCCTGGTATAGGTGGTGGCCCAGTATAGGTAGCCTTTAGCCAGATATAGGTGGTGCCCCAGTATAAAAAGTCCGCTGTAGCGGGCTCACTCATCTGCTCCCCACGTTCAAGCACTGATGTCACTCTGGAACGCAGTGTATTGGATAGTGAACCACAGGCTAGCAGCCAGCACATGCGACCTTTCCAGCACTTTGGGGGGGCCCAGGGCCCCCAGAAGCCCTGGGCCCCTCACTGCAGTGTTAGTTGTCCCACCCTGATGGCTGCCCTGGGTGGAGATGCCCTCAAACTTTGGGTCTGCAACATTTTAGCTAGTGTTGAATAAACTTTTGTTTTATTGAACTTTTAAAGCCCTGAGTGATAAGCATGGGTGCTAAAGGTGGACAGCAGGCTGTAACTGGGGTTAGGGGTCTCTGGTGGGCAACTGAATAGGAGCCAACATAAAAGGAAAAATAGCAAGAGTGTGAAGGAGCCAATACATAATACATATACTGTGCAATTTGCTGTGTGCAGGTAGTGAATGGCAATTTTTACTGACGCTAACCTCAGGGGAGGACTGCCCATTATCCTCTTAGTGCCACACATTTTAACAGGATAACGCATGCATTGCTATGGTAACACATGATGTAACTTGCACCTAGCCCTAATAGTGTAATGGGTGGTGCTCCCTGGCCCTAGTACCAAAAAAAACTCAAACAAACAAAAGCACAGCGCAATGCCTGTGCACAGCAAATTTACCAGCCATTTGTGTATCTGGCCCATTGAATCTATCAATGATGACATTCATTGTTGGTTGATTCTGTTGATCTGTAATATTTTGGCCACATCAATCTGCTAATATGCTACAGTGGCCAGTATTACATGATATTTTATTCTTCCCTATTCTATTCAGACTAAAACAAGAGGCAAAACAAAAACACGTTTTGGCTGCAGTTTCAGTTAAATTAAATGCAAATAAACTTGTACATTCTGTTATGACTTAACTTTCAAATTTTTAAATAAAGCTTCCCTTTGTAATGCTTCTGCTCTAATTTAGTGCTGATTTTCCTGTAATAGGAACTGTGCTTTGTGTTTAGGAATATTGCCTTTACAGAGAGAAAACACCAACTTACATTTATATGTGCACAGAGATGCCTGTGGGTCAATCTCATATTCTTTCCATGAAGGGAAATTGCCCACCACTCCCTGGAGGGCTGGAATGTTATGCACCATGAAATTTCTTATAATGCCATTGCTGACCACATCAAAGCCAGTACGCTGTAGTCTATACCCATGGGCTGCTGTTAATATAGCTTGCTGTTAAAGAAAATGTGATAAACTATGAAATGTTTATATTGATTATTGTTTGCGAATATGTTAAGACGAAAAATCAGATTTGTCAGATATGCATGATTTTAATGCTAATACTGGCAGTATCTTTTCAGAGATTTATAAAAAGGTACAGCTTACTTGTAGAGCAGAGCTAGATAGATCCAACATTCCTACTGAATGAAAGGCAAAGAAGCATATCAGAATATCATATTACTAGCAAGAGCTACAGCCATGTGAAGAAGAAAGTACTGTCTCTTTCACTTTCAAAGTTTTTAGGAATGAGGACATCATCATAATAATAATAATGATAATAATAATAATAATAATAAAAAACAATCACCTGGCCTTTGTCAAATTATAACATTACTAGCTGATGGCCCAGCGTTGCTCGGGAATGTATTTGGCTGGTGTTGGCTCCGCCCACTTTTTCTAGCCCTAACACACAAATACCCAATGACCCCTTTTCTGAATTTGAACCCCAGTCACCCAATGACCATCTGTACCAGGTTTGAGGCTTGTGCCATTAACAGTGCAAGAATGGCAACAATGAAATATTCCCTTTGAAATCAATAGGTGAATTTTGATTGGCTTTTGTAGGCTCCACCCAATTTTCTGAATATTAATCCCAGTCACCAAGTGACCAACTGTGCAAAGTTTGAGAACCCTACCATTAACAGTGTAAGAATGGCTGAAGTTTAGATTTTCTCAGTGAAATTTGTATTTGTCTCCTCCCACTGATGACCCGGCGTTGCCCGATTATGTATTTACAGTAGTTGGTGTTGACTGTGCTCACTTTTCCTGACCCTAACACACAATTAATCAATTACTCGATGACCAAGTTTGTGAGCTTTGCGGTCTTTGGCAACAATAACCTGCATTAAAAAGAAAAAAATCAGATTGGCTGTTTGTGGCTCCACCCCTTTTATCAATTTAAACCCCATTCACCCAATGACCAACTGCACCAGATTTGAGGCTACTGCCATTAATAGTGCAAGAATGGCAGCAATGACCTTTTCCCCTGAAAAATCAATAGGTAATTTTTGATTGGCTTTCGTAGGCTCTACCCACTTTTCTGAATATTAATCCCAGTCACCCAGTAACCAACTGTGCAACGTTTAAGAACCCTGCCATTACCAGTGTAAGAATGGCTGCTGTTTACATTTTCCCAGTAAAATTTGTATTTGTCTCCTCCCACTTATGACCCTGCATTGTCCAATTATGTATTTGGCTGGTGTTCAACAATCAAATACTCAATTACCAAGTTAGTGAGCTTTGCGGTGTTTGGCATAAATAATTTGCATTGGAATGAAACAAATCTTATTGGCTGTTTGTGGCTCCACCCCCTTCTCAATTTGAACCCCAGTCACCCAATGATGAACTGTACCAGATTTGAGGCTTGTGCCATTAACACTGCAAGGATGGCAGCAATATAAATATTCCCCTTGAAAATCAATAGGTGCATTTTGATTGCCTTTTGTAGGCTCCACCCACTTTTCTGAATATTAATCCTAGTCACCCAGCGACCAACTGTGCAAAGTTTGAGAACCCTGCCATTAACAGTGTAAGAATGGCTGCAGTTTACGTTTTCCCAGTGAAATTTGTATTTGTCTCCGGCCACTTTTTGGTTATGGGAATAAAAAGTATCCTATACTTTATTCCAGGTAATGTACTATGTGTGTGCCAAATTTTATTCAAATCCGTTAGGCCATTTTTGTATGATCGAGTAACAAACATGCAAACATCAGAACTTTCCCATTTATAATATTAGTAGGATTTAAACCTTACCTTACTACATCATGTCATTATTTATTTAACAGAAGAGAAGCCAAAATGCCATGATAGAGGTACTGTATTTTGCCTGATGAAGAGGGGTCAGCCTGTGAAATGCATTGCAACTGTTGAGTATCTATTATTCTAAATACATTTTTGGGGGGCTGGATAGTGTAATGGTCAAGGGCTCTGACTCGAACAAAGGAGGCCTGGACTCGAATATTGGCTCCTCCTGTTCAGTGAGCCAGCACCTATTCAGTAAGGAGTCCTTGGGCTAGACTCCCTAACACTGCTACTGTTTACTGAGCATGCTCTAGTGGCTGCAGCTCAAGCGCTTTGAGTCCGCCAGGAGAAAAGCGCAATATAAATGTTATTTGTAAGTACATTGAGGTTAGCCCGGGCATTGTCTCTTTAAATTGCTTTTATTTCCATTCTGCCAGAGATAGTATAAACACAATTGCAGCGTATCTACAGTAACAGCAAACCTTATGTCAACTGCGGTGTTCGGATGGGTGCGGGTCAAGTGACCAGGGGGTGAATGGACGGCACAACAGCCGCTTTGCACTAATCCAGCGCTTGCTCCTGTGATTGCTCACATGGACCCTGGACAAAGCACGTAAGCAAGGTGCTGGCTTGCTGAACAGGAGGAGCTAATATTCAAATCCAGGCCTCCTGTGTCCGAGTCAGAGCCGTTTCGCTCTAATCCAGCGCTTACTCACGTGTTTGTCAATGATCCTTGTGAGCAATCACGTGATCAAGCGCTGGATTAGCGCGAAACGTCTGTTGTGCCGTCCATTCACCCCCTGGTCACCTGACCCGCACCCATCCGAGCACCGCAACTGATATAAGGTTTGCTGTTACTGTATATAGGCTGCAATTGTGTTTATACCATCTCTGGCAGAATGGAAATAAAAGCAATTTAAAGAGACAGTGCCCGGGCTAACCTCAATGTACTTACTATTTACAAGTGTATTTCAAGCAATATAATGAAAGCATGTCTCCTTTGCAGTATCCTCCGCCATTGATGTATGTGCAAAGATGGGGTTTTCTTGAAAACATCCTTTACTGAATATCAGACTAGCCTTCACTCCACCGAAGTGCAGAGAAGTCTTTTTTCTTTCTCACCTTGTACTATATAAATGTTAATTGTCTTGTCTTGTGAAAACCACTGGCAGTGGCCCTATTCTGGAGAGGTGAGTCTACCTTTACCTCCCATTTTTAAATGGATTTTTAATACATTTATACACCTTTTGGTAGCTCTGTTGTCTGTGATTGTTTAACTATCTTTCAACACATGCTGTACTGGAAAACAAAAAGGTACTTCAGACAATTTCTTAATAGGGCTAGTATTAAATGTACTGTATCTATGTTTATTTCATCATGTCACATGTCACTTTAGGTATGCTTTAAAGGACCACTATCCATAAAAAACTTTAAACATTTAAAATACACAAAACACATAAATAAAACGTACATTTCTCCCAGAGTACAGTGTGCTATAAATTACTTTTCTCCTATGTTGCTGTCACTTACAGTAGGTAGTAGAAATATGACAGAACTGACAGGTTTTGGATTAGCCCATCTCCACACAAGGGATTCTCAAGGTTTCCTTTTTTTTCAAAAGCATTTAGTGAATGGCAGTTGCTAAGTACAACTGCCAGGATAGTGTGCAAACAGGTGTGTGTGCGTGTGTGTGATGGGAGGGGGGATTGGCCTGAATGTTTATGTAGATCACAGGTGTTGAACTCCAGGCCTGGAGGGCCAGATCCATGCCAGTGTTTAGGATGGACTGAGAAAGAAAGGAATGTGTTCTACCTGATGGACCACACCTTTCCTGATTCAGACCCATCAATTAATTTGAGCTGTGTCAAAAATGTGTGAGGACCTCGGCCCTCGAAGGACAAGTTTGACAGTTTGACATCCCTGATGTAGATCCTTTCCCGTGAGTTCTTTTGTAAAGAATAATAAAATACTTAGAATCTGCATGAAGAGATGGACTAGTCAAAAACCTGTCAGTTCTGTCAGCTTTCTACTAACTACTGTATGTAACCGCAACATAGGAGAAAAATAATTTATAGCTCATTTGACTCTGGAAGAAGCATAATTTTTATTTGTATGTGTTTACATGTATTTAACATTTTTAGCGATAGTGGTCCTTTAAGGGCTAGTTAACATGAGTGGAAAATGTGGCGTTTTTGACAAGTGACAAATTTGTAGTTTGAAAGGGATCTACTACCATTCCGTTCAAATGAATGGAACCAGTTTTTAAATGAAGATGACAGCAGTTGGCATTTTTCGTGTAGATGTTACAGAAGATCCTGTCGCCTCATCTTGTCTTGGATGCTATGTGTAAGTACCTGCATGGGTTGTGTTCACATGGTTCCGTGTCCCCTATGGACTCAGAACAAGACGTCATGCCAAAACATTGGGAACCGATGCTGAACACTTTTTTGCTCAGTAGCAGAAAAGCGATTAGCATTGGCGAAATGAGTCGCCGCCAGCCGTCCCACGGAAGCCTGTGTGAACCATCCCTAATAGCTTGGTGAACCACCACCAATGACTTGAAGTAATCATTTTCTTTACACCTTTATTAATATTTCACAATGTTGTGGAGGAAGTTTGCCCCACTCCTCTTTACAACACTGACAACATTGCTTTAGCTCATTTAGGTTTGTGGGCATTTGTATATGCACAGCTATCTTAACGGGACTCAGAGCTGAGATAAATAAAACGTTTTATACATTCCTGGGGCTTCCTCCATCCCCCTCCACTCGTATCGCACCCACACCGCCGTCCTCCGCTGCCTGCAACTTCGGGGACCGGGTCCCATCAGTTTCGTCAGTCAGAGCCAGTCTGATGTAAGTGAAGTGCTCTGTTTGTGTATTTCTCCAGCAGCCGCTGGAGAGATATGTAGAGGGCGCACTTCTCCTGAGTAGACTGGCTCTAACTGATGTAAGTGATGGGACCCGGTCCCTGAAGCTGTAGGAAGCGGAGGACGGCGGCGTGGGAGCGATCCAAGTGGATGGACATGGAGGAAGCCCCAGGTATGTATAAAACTTTTTATTTATTTCAGCTCTGGTACACTTTAACCTCCCTGGCGGTAAGCCCGACAGTGTCGGGCTAGCCGCCGCAGGGGATCACATCGCCCCGGGAGGATTTTTAAAAATAAAATTAGTTACATACTGTTAAGATAGCACTAGGCTAACTAACTATGTGGCCCAAGTCCCTCTGGTCTCCTCCGATCGCCCCCAATCGCCGCCGGTATACGTACTCCCCAGGGATACCGCGATGGCGCAGCCTCCCAATCAGCACCTAGCTTCGCTATCGGGAGGATCGGAACTGCGCATGACGTCATGACGTCGATGACATCATGACGTCATGTCTGATCGTCGCCATGCGACGAGTGAAGCTAATTGGGAAGCTGCGGCTCTTGCAAGATCGCGGACGGGTAAATATAGCCGGCAGAGATCGGGGGGGGGGGGGGGTCAGAGAGGTGCCGAGGGACTTGGGCCACATAGTTAGCTAGCCTAGTGCTAGCTATTAGCTAACATAAAAAAAACCTTTTAATTAAAAAATCCCTCCTGCGGACACAGCCACTGAAACTGTGTACCACCAGGGAGGTTTAAGACCTCTCGCAACATTTCAATAAGGTTGGGAACTTGACTTTGACAGGGCCATTACAACATTGCATTGATTTTCTTTTCCTGCCATTTTGTTTGTAGATCTGCTGGTGTGCATGGGATCATAGTCCTGTTTAGCTACCGTGTTTCCCCGAATTTAAGACCTCCTCCTAATATAAGCCCTAGTATATATTTCGAGTGTACTCGAAATATAAGACATCCCCTAAAAATAAGACAGGGGGCCAGGCGGGGACACGGTCGGTGCTGTCCTCCTGCTCCCTTCGGCCATCCAACACCCCCCCCCTTCCCCCCCCCGCTTGATCACTCGCCCGCTTTACCTTCTCTCTGTCCCCGCTCCTGGCCCCTCCTTGAGAAAGTCGGATCCCCGTGAAGTTTATGCCCGGCATAATTGAAACCGCAGATCCGCTGTGAAAGGCTGCTCATGCAGCTCCGTAATCAGCACCGCCCTGTACAGGAAGTAAACATAGATCACTTCCTGTACATGGCAGCGCTTACTGAACTGCATTAGCTGCCTTCACCACAGATCTGCGGTTTGAATTTTGCCGGGCATAAACTTCACAGGGATCGACTTTCTCAAGGAGGGGCCAGGAGCGGGGACAGAAAGGAGGTAAAGCGGGCGGGTGTTTGAGCAGGGGACGGGCGGGTGTGTTGTGGAGGGGACTCTGGCAGCACACAGGGGGACTCTGGCTGCACACAGGGGGACTCTGCCTATATACAAGCTGTACGCAGGGGGACTCTGGCTGCACACAGGGGGGCTCTGCCTATATACAAGCTATACACAGGGGGACTCTGGCTGCACACAGGGGGACGCTGGCTACACACAGGGGGACGCTGGCTACACACAGGGGGACGCTGGCTAAATACTAATGGGGGATCTGGCTACCCCCACAAAATATAAGACCTCCCTGAAAATAAGCCCTAGCACATATTTTGAAAGAAAAAAAAAATATAAGACAGTGTCTTATTTTCGGGGAAACACGGTAGCTTTAACTTTAGCTGTCTCACAAATTACCACACATTTGACTGTAAAATATTTTGATATACAGATGAGGTCATAAACACCACAGTGACTACAAATTACCCAATGTGTGCAAAAGAATCCCAAATCACTACCTCTTCACCAGTGTGCTTGATAGTGGGTGTGAGGCGCTTCTATTCAAAACCTAAACCCAGGTAAATAAAAGCTACATTTCATTTTTCACTTTGAGAATCCTTTAAATAACTTAAGTGTTTAGAGCAACTAGGGGAAATAGTCTTCAGTACATGTATTTGTTAAAAAAAATAATGCCACTTTAGTCTGATTCAATATGTTTTATGGATACAGTGCTACAAAACTGTGAAAAAAAATGCTATTCTAGTTTATCTCTTTTACACGGTGAGTGCATTTTATATTCAAATTAGCTCATGATAAATAAATATTATGCATTGTAATCAAAAAAGTTTGCATAAAATATGGCATTTATTACAATATAATTCTCCCTGACCTTTTTTGTAGGGAAAATCAAATTGTACCACCTGCTGCTTATCATAGTTGTGGTCTTTACATCTGCACAAGGACAATTACTTATTTTAAACCGCTTCCATCATAGTGCCGTTATGTTTCCTAAAGCTTGTAGCAATTGATCAGATGATTTAGCATAGGTTGAAATGCAGTGTATATAAATTTTACTCATGGCAGTCAAACTAAACCTTACCGAGAGAGTACCGCACAATCTCCCATGCCGCAATATTTCAGTACTGTGTTGTTCTTTTTGTTGAGAAATAAATAAGCAATGTACAATTATTGGAGGGATATAGGATAACCGTATTTTGCTTTCTTGCCGGTTCTGTTAAATTGAATTTGCCTATGAATAAAATTTATAGTTTTACATTTCTTGTTCCCTTTTCACTAAAATGCTTGGAAGAACACACATTAAAGTTATCCCACCGACTCAGTCAGAGCTAAGTATTTGTTGCAAAATAGGAAATTTGACTTTCTATATTCAAATCTGCTTTGTAGGATTAATGAGTTTAATACATATTGTGTATGAATTAATCACCTGATAGGAAAGTTGATAGGTAAAGGTAACTCGCCAGTATTAAAAAATGGAAGCTGCTGTTGCTTGTTTTGAAAGGAACTCGAAATGTGAGACCTATGGTAGCTGCCATATTTATTTCCTTTTAAACAATGCTAGTTGCCTGCCTGGCAGTCCTAAAGATCTTTTTGGTCAGTAGGGTCTAAATAACATAACCAAAACAAGCATGCAGCTAATCTTACAGAAGTAAGAGAGGCGCCAACAGGATAAAATATCATAAATTTAAAACAAAATAAGATGGGGGTTTCACGGACGATTGCGGGGACGCAGGCGCGTCCTGGAACCGCCCGTGAAGAAAAGAACGATCGCACTCGATTCCTGCATCGATTGCGCCTCAGATCAATAAAACCAAGATCTGATGTGCAGTATCCCTCTGCTTAGGAACAGCTGGGAAATCTGTCTTAGCTGAAATGACAGCCTGGGGGGAAGGTGTTAATTAGCTTGGACATATTCCCTGTGGAAGGCACAATTTCCCTTTTGGCTCTGGGAACCAGGTGACACTTAGCTGATCTCATGGAGATGTTAATTAACCAAAGGATGCCTAGGTGCAGCCAAGCAGGCTACGAATCCACGGGAGGTCTGGACACTCTGCTCTCTGCTAAAGATCAAAGGAAAGTCAGCTGTTAGCAGCTAGAACACAACCTCAGTCTCATGGCATAATCCATAACTTCCCAGATCTGTCATATTTCTGGGGTTCCTGAGATGGCAGCTTCGCCAAACGTGGGGGAAGTGTAGCATGAGCCCCGGTGCTGGTTCTGAGGACGTTTCAGAACATTCTGAGGTAAGGACTGCCAGCTAGGCAGTTTGAAAATGCCCTGATGATACCACAGGGGTCCCACCCCTCATGTCTGGTATCAGGGCGCTGGGTAAATCGAGACAGACCTGAAAATGTTAATAAATCTGCCCTGACCTGTACGGATCTGTGAGATAGAGCCCATATATGGGTAGATATGATTTCTAGCCCCAGTACAAGGGGAGGGCTCATCTCATCTTTGAAGGGGGTGTATGGCTCCCCGCCCTCACTCCCTCCTACTGAAGCAGGGGCATAAGAATGGCTGAGGACCCAAACTCAGTGTCCTCCACACTGAACCATCTTGCACTCATCAGATGCCAGCTTGAGGATATGCTGGCATCCACCTGGTCTGAACTCTGAACTCTGGACTTTGAAACCAAGAACTTTATGATTCTTCCCACAATAAGGACATCTTTCCAGGAACTAAGTATTTTTCTCCCTTCTTTTATTTTTCATACTGGCTATTACTGTCTTAATAATTGTGATTTTTAATAATTGTCTGTATATATTAATTATTTATATTGCGTGAATAAACGACTTTCTCCAAGTCATTCACTTCCCGCTACCCTGCTTATCAGCACACACAGAAATGATCCCGGGTCTCTGAAGATATGCTACTGTTTGTTTGTTGTTGGCTAGACAGAATATCGTGTGTTTAACCGTTTTATTCGCAGGATTAGTCAGTCAGTTAGTGGGCCCCACGGTCCCATGATAACCGCGGTGGTGGCAGTTTACTCTGAACCAGTGGGTGAAGTGGTAACCACCCGTGTCTCACAGGCTCCCTTCTGAGTTGTCTGCGGCTAATTCTTAACGGTTCCTGCGCATTGACTGCGACCAGAGTTCGCACGATCTGTGCGCTGGCACCGTTTAGAAGGCTAAGTGCGGTCAGCCACAAGGGCTCCTGGTGACAGTGTTAGGCAGCGGTTGGGACCTGTGTTGTGCTGAAAGTATCTACGATAGCGCTAGCGCTATCGAGAAACGAACTAATTCGTTGGTGTAGCTGGAAGGCAATATATTTTTTATATATACAGAGAGACTGTGTAGCCAGTACCCCTACCCAAAAGTTTTATTTTATTTGGCATGGAAATGTCCGGGAACTACAAGAAAATAACCTGGCGGACCTGCAAAATCTTTGCCAAGAGAGAGGCATTGATGTCGGCCGCAAGAAACAACAGGACCTGGTAACGGAATTGTTTCAATGGGATACCCAGCAACTGCAGGAGCTGGATGTGTCTGCTGAGGTAGACGCTGACCCATCTGACTCAAGGCAAGGGGAACCAGAGACTGAGACTCCTGACCGTACAGAGGTTGTGCATCCTGAGGGCCCTGCATCAACAGTTACGCAGGAGAATGTCAGTGTGGACCCCAATCCCAGAGTTTCTGAAAGTACTCGCCTGGAACCGGCCAGTACTGGACTGTCCGTTTGTACTGATCCGCTAATGCAGCAGGCATTACAAAAGCTGATGGACACTGACCTGGACAAGTACCTGCAGTACATGCGTGAGGAGCGCCAAATGCGGGAGGAACGGGAGCGGCAAGCCGCTGCTGCTGCAGCCGCTGAGCGAGAACGGGAGCGCCAACGACAGCATGAGCTAAACATGGCAAAAGTGCAACAGGCCAGCCGGAGTTCACCGCCCAGCCTCCCTGCTGAAGGAGCTGCACCACCCGTAAGTGCAAAATTTAAATTTGCTAATATTGAAAAAGACACAGACATTGACTTGTTTTTGCGGTCTTTTGAAAAAGCATGCCGTCAGTATCGTCTGTCCCAAGACCAGTGGGCCAGACATCTGACACCTTTGCTGCGCTACAAAGCGCTTGATGCCTTCGCAGAATTGCCTGCGGAGAAGGATAATGATTATGCTGCTATAAAAGACGCTATCATTACTAAGTACCAGCTGACGCCAGAAGCCTATCGGAAAAAGTTCAGGGCCTGGCAGAAAAAGCCTTCTGATTCGTACCGAGATGTGGCTCAGGCAGCAAGCCGCTGAGCCCCTCGCGGACGGGGCCGCTTTTAAGGTGTACTGGGAAGGTGGGAGACTGTACAGTGAGTCTGTACAGCCCCCTACAGGTAGATCCCACGCGAATACCAAGTGGCTTGTGGTCCCGAGTGCGTTCAGGGGACATGTGCTGAAATCCGCACATGGTAATCCTCTGACAGGGCACTCAGGTGTCCGCAAGACACTCGCCGGTATTCGGAACCAGTTTTATTGGCCCCGGATGAACAGGGATGTAGCAAACTACTGCAGGGCATGTGCCGTCTGTCAGGAGCTGGGAAGGTCCAGGGATTCCCGCGGGGTTCCCTTAGGTCCACAGCCACTCAGCAGGGGAACCCTGCGTGGGCTGGCTGTTGACCTAACCAACCCACTGCCCGTTGTCAGCAGTCCCGGCAGACACCACGTCCGACTGCAGTGGCGCAAACGCCCTGTCCAGAACGGTCCATGTTGGGTCAACCCTGAGGGTAGCAGACCGCGACCGGTCCAGGGGATCCAATAGGTTTTCCCGCCGTACCGGCAACTCGAGGCCCGTCAGCCAGGTTAGCGGCGCCGCCACACATCTTGCGGATGAATGGCTAAGCCACGGACAAGGGGGAGGGCTGTCACGGACGATTGCGGGGACGCAGGCGCGTCCTGGAACCGCCCGTGAAGAAAAGAACGATCGCACTCGATTCCTGCATCGATTGCGCCTCAGATCAATAAAACCAAGATCTGATGTGCAGTATCCCTCTGCTTAGGAACAGCTGGGAAATCTGTCTTAGCTGAAATGACAGCCTGGGGGGAAGGTGTTAATTAGCTTGGACATATTCCCTGTGGAAGGCACAATTTCCCTTTTGGCTCTGGGAACCAGGTGACACTTAGCTGATCTCATGGAGATGTTAATTAACCAAAGGATGCCTAGGTGCAGCCAAGCAGGCTACGAATCCACGGGAGGTCTGGACACTCTGCTCTCTGCTAAAGATCAAAGGAAAGTCAGCTGTTAGCAGCTAGAACACAACCTCAGTCTCATGGCATAATCCATAACTTCCCAGATCTGTCATATTTCTGGGGTTCCTGAGATGGCAGCTTCGCCAAACGTGGGGGAAGTGTAGCATGGGCCCCGGTGCTGGTTCTGAGGAAGTTTCAGAACATTCTGAGGTAAGGACTGCCAGCTAGGCAGTTTGAAAATGCCCTGATGATACCACAGGGGTCCCACCCCTCATGTCTGGTATCAGGGCGCTGGGTAAATCGAGACAGACCTGAAAATGTTAATAAATCTGCCCTGACCTGTACGGATCTGTGAGATAGAGCCCATATATGGGTAGATATGATTTCTAGCCCCAGTACAAGGGGAGGGCTCATCTCATCTTTGAAGGGGGTGTATGGCTCCCCGCCCTCACTCCCTCCTACTGAAGCAGGGGCATAAGAATGGCTGAGGACCCAAACTCAGTGTCCTCCACACTGAACCATCTTGCACTCATCAGATGCCAGCTTGAGGATATGCTGGCATCCACCTGGTCTGAACTCTGAACTCTGGACTTTGAAACCAAGAACTTTATGATTCTTCCCACAATAAGGACATCTTTCCAGGAACTAAGTATTTTTCTCCCTTCTTTTATTTTTCATACTGGCTATTACTGTCTTAATAATTGTGATTTTTAATAATTGTCTGTATATATTAATTATTTATATTGCGTGAATAAACGACTTTCTCCAAGTCATTCACTTCCCGCTACCCTGCTTATCAGCACACACAGAAATGATCCCGGGTCTCTGAAGATACGCTACTGTTTGTTTGTTGTTGGCTAGACAGAATATCGTGTGTTTAACCGTTTTATTCGCAGGATTAGTCAGTCAGTTAGTGGTCCCATGATAACCGCGGTGGTGGCAGTTTACTCTGAACCAGTGGGTGAAGTGGTAATCACCCGTGTCTCACAGGCTCCCTTCTGAGTTGTCTGCGGCTAATTCTTAACGGTTCCTGCGCATTGACTGTGACCAGAGTTCGCACGATCTGTGCGCTGGCACCGTTTAGAAGGCTAAGTGCGGTCAGCCACAAGGGCTCCTGGTGACAGGGGGTAAGGGTGGACTTACCTCCCCAGGACAAACACAACAATTCTACATACAACAGGAGTAACTTAGAAGTGTGTGTATAAAGCACAGTGCCTCTGTGCTTTATACACAAACTTCTAAGTTACTCCTGTAGTATTTTTGCCTGAGGAAGCGGGCTTGAGACCCGTGAAATGCGTTGCATTTTTTTTTAGTAAGAATTAAAACTTTTGATCATATAGAATCATTGTGTTTGTCCTGGGGAGCCCCCATCTTATTTTGTTTTAAATTTATGAAATTTTATCCTGTTGGCGCCTCTGTTACTTCTTTACGCTATTGTGATCCACCTGGGGAAAGGGGGTGCAGACCCTTGTTACCTTCTATGGAGAGCGACTTCTTAACCTGAGTGGGGACAGGTCAAATATCCCCCATGTGCATATAGTGGTTGCCTGCACTTTGGCAATCCACACTTGTGAGTATATTTCAATGTTCTGCTGCAATTTATCCACCATCATCAATAATACACTATTGGGGGCTCTCGATTTTGCTTTTCTTGTTTTCCATGCAGCTAATCTTGTCAGATTTGTCATAGACATCTGATTTGAATGGGATGCTCATCTGGATTCCGGATATCCGGGAAACCCGGATACCACCAGTCATTGCACATGTTCATGGCGGTACCTGTGCGTGTGTGTGACATTTGTAATACCTATCACTGCATATACCTACCTGTTGTGTTCAGTGCACCCACCTACCTACCTGAGCGCACGCAATGTGATATTTAATACCACCAGTCACTGTACCTGTTCACAGTACGTGTGTGTGAGACAGGCGCACATTTGTAATACCCATCACTGCATATACCTACCTGTGGTGTTCAGTGCACCCACTTACCTACGTGAGCGCATGCAGTGTGATATTTAATACCACCAGTCAATGTAACTGTTCACGGTACATGTGTGTGAGACAGGTGCAAATTTGTAATACCCATCACTGCATATACCTACCTGTGGTGTTCAGTGCACCCACTTACCTACGTGAGCGCATGCAGTGTAATATTTAATACCACCAGTCAATGTAACTGTTCACGGTACATGTGTGTGAGACAGGTGCAAATTTGTAATACCCATCACTGCATATACCTATCTGTTGTGTTCAGTGCACCCACCTACCTACGTGAGTGCACACAGTGTGATATACTACTCCATGCATACCTGCTAACTGCACCTATGTGACTGCACATTGTATTAGTCAAGTCAGTGCATACCTTTCACTTTATCCCCCCCAATATGGACAAAACAAAAGGCAGAGACAGGCCACCTAGCAGGTCTGTTCGAGGTCACACTGTCGTGATTTCGTGCTGCCCTCGACCAAAGTACAGTGTTCAGAAGAAGGCATGTGCCATCAACCCCCAATATTGTCAGGACGTAGTTGACTATTTAACACAGAACACCTCATCTTTCTCAGCTTCCGCATGAAAGCGTGACATATCTTCCTCCTCCTGCTCTGATTCTGGCATCCCACTTAACACTCAATCGGCCGTCACCACCAAAGTGCCATCACCCCAGGGCTCAGCGGTGTGGACATTTTTGTGTGTGTCTGCCTCAGATGAGAGCAATGCCATCTGTACTCTCTGCCACCGAAAATTGAGCCGTGAAAAAAAAACCAAGACCCGCGTAGGGACAACTACCTTACGAAGGCACATGATTACAAAGCACAAACTGCAATGGGATGACCACCTGAGGAAAAGCAGCACACAAAAGCAAAGCCACACACTGCAGTGGAAGGAACCATCACACAATTTTTTCTCAAAAAAGGCGATACCTAAACTGTACCGTGATGTTGAAAGGCAAGTGGTGACATCTCTGGCACACAGCGCTGAGTCAAGGGTCCATCTGACCACGGATGCCTGGTCTGCAAAGCACACACAGCATCTCTGCCTGCATGTCGTGTGACTGTCTGCCCGAAGACTAAGTCAGTCTCCACACACAGCATCTCTGCCTGCAGGTCGCTTCACTGCCTTCTCCGCCACCACCAACAGGGTCCAGGACTCCAGGTGGATTCCTGAATTTTTAAGGCCGCTGCTAGCAGCGGCCGCTATACTAATTTTTCTGGTGCGTTTGCATGCCTTCCTAATTTTTCTGGCTGCACTGCAGCTGAAACAACAAAACAAAAGGCATGTACATGTGCCAATTCCCTTTCGTGATCATTACCTTGCCGCGGTGAAGGGGCTTGCGTATCACAATGAAGCAATGACCGATGGCTGTATGAGTCCCTCGGGGGGGGGGGGGTGCACACCCAAGATAATAAGGTCGTTGCTTCATTGTGGACAGACCAAATTTGATCAGCTGGATAGTCACTGTTCTGTCATTCAGCTTCCTCAGCCCGGCGGCCAAATGGGCTGGAAAGCCACCATCACCTGCAGTCTCATCATGGTGCACACCAGTCCTGCACGGCCATCACTACACAAACATCTGTTTGCAGTCACTGCATACCTTTCACTGCATCTTTGACTGCACATTGTATTATACCTGGCAGTCAGTGCATACCTTTCACTTGAATGGATGGCAGACTTGCCCTCCATAACAGATTCTCGTTAAAGGATTTAAAGTTGATTCATCTCATATATAGCAGGGCCTCGAAAGTCCTCCTGTATTGTTATTTTTGGTCACTACCTCGGGACGTGCATGCCATGCCTGCTGCCTTCCTAGGATGTGTGGTAGCCATTCCTGCTCCTTTGCCCACAGCGTGCCATGCCTTCCTTGGATGTGTGGTGGAGATAGCCATTTCTTAGGCTCCCACTCCAGACCGAAATCGAACCAGGATTCCCCGGCCCTTACCCGTGGTCACCATGCTACTGAGAAAGCACCATCGAAAGTTTCACACAGTTGAATGAATGGCAGACTTGCCCTCCATAACACATTCTCGTTAAAGGCAAGTGGTGTCATCTCTGGCACACAGCGTTGGGTCAAAGGTCCATCTGACCACAGATGCCTGGTCTGCAAAGTAAGGTCAGGGCAGGTACATTACTTACACAACAAATGGGTCCTTACTTGGATGTGTGGTGGTGGTAGCCGGTTCTCATGCTCCCACTCCCAACTGGAAACGAACCCTGATTCCCCGGCCATTACCCATGGTCAGTGTCACTCACAATGGCAGACTTGCCCTCCATAACACATTCTCGTTACAGGTACTGAACAGCCAGCAGAAAATGTAATTTAAAAAAATAGATGTAAGCTTTAAAAAAGGTAGAGAAAGAACCATCGAAAGTTGATAAGGCAGTCAGACATTAGCTGATATCACTTAGTGAGGAAGAGCAATCTCGCTATGGTGCGCACCAGTCCAGCACGGCCGTCACTACACAAACAGTTGTTTGCGGTACGTTACACAGTGAGTTTGGTGTGTCAGTGTGAAGCAGTACTCTAATTACACTCCCTGATTGATGTATACACATGCAAGATGTTTTAAAGCACTTTAGGCCTGCAATTTAGCATGCAATATGATTTCTGCCCTTAAAACGCTGCTTTGCTTAAAATCCAGATTTTTCCCGGGACTTTTGGCGTCTATCCCTCTCCACTTATGCTTGCCAGAAAAGTGATGGAAAAGATGTTTCAAGGGGTCTAACACCTAGAGGGGGGCATGGCGCCCCCCTCTAGGTGTTAGACCCCTTGAAACATCTTTTCCATCACTTTTCTGGCAAGCATAAGTGTTTTCAAAGTTCGCCTCCCCATTGAAGTCTATTGCGGTTCGCAAAAGTTCACGCGAACCGAACTTTTGCCGAAGTTAGCAGTTCGCGAACCGAAAATCGGAGGTCTAGCCTCCATATCCCTCTCACCTCGGGTTCCTTTTATCCACTTCACTCCACAGGATGCTTTACTCTTCCCGCCAACAACAATTTTCATCTTTTAGCACTCCTTATCACCTGCAACACTTTTTGTGCCACAAATTAGGCTTTTTGTGGGAGATATTTGTTTTAAGTAGTTACTTAATTTTCTATGTATTTTAACCACTTGAGGACCTAGCCTTTATCCCCCCTTAAGGACCAGCGCTGTATTTTCAGATCTGTGCTGGGTGGCTCTACAGCCCCCAGCACAGATCATCTGGCATGCAGAGCGATCAGATCGCCCCCTTTTTTCCCCCCCTAGGGGGATGATGTGCTGGGGGGGGGGTCTGATCGCTTCTGCATGCTGTGGGTGGCGGGGGGGGGGCACCTCAAAGCCCCCCTCCATGGCGACGTTCTCCCCCTCCCTCTTCTCCCTCCCTCCCCGAGAGATCGGAGGCTGCACAGGAACGGATCTGTCCTGTGCAGCCTCTAATAGGATCCCCGCTGTCATGTGACAGCGATCCCCGGCCGCTGATTGGCCGGGGATCGCTGATCTACTACAACGCTGCTACTGTAGCAGCGTTGTAAAAATGTAAACAAAGCGGATTATTTCCGCTTGTGTTTACATCTAGCCTGTGAGCCGCGATCGGCGGCCCGCAGGCTATTCACGGAGCCCCCCGCCGTGAATTGACAGGAAGCAGCCGCTTGCGCGAGCGGCTGCTTCCTGATTAATTAGCCTGCAGCCGGCGACGCAGTACTGCATCGCTGGTACTGCAGCTGCCACTTTGCCGACGCGCGTTATGAGTGCGCGGTCGGCAAGTGGTTAAAGGGAAAACTGGCTTGAAGTATTAGAGCCACAGGATCAGCAGAACAGCCAGGCAATATGCATTATTTAAAAGGAAATAAACATGCCAGCTTCCATATCCCTCTCACCTTGGGTTCCATTAAAAAGTGGACCGGAATTCAGAGCTCCTCTGTGCTCTAAAAGATACACAACAGCATAATAACCGTTAAACGAAAAACATGTATTTGTTACAGCTGATACAAATCCTAAAATACATTTGCACAGTTTCTACTTCCTGATTCATTGGAAGCAGACATATTGTTTACAGCCTAAGCTTTCAAATGGGCTTATCTGCTTATCTGCCATAGGCAGACATGTGACACAGAGGAGGATCAAATTACAACTTGTGATTAGACACAAATGAGGGGGAATTAACCTCTTGAGGACTACAGGGCTAAACCCCCCTAGTGACCAGGCCATTTTTAGTGAAATTGGCCACTGCAGATTTAAGGCCAAGCTGCAGGGCCGCACAACACCGCACACAAGTGATCCCCCTCCCCCTTTTCTCCCCACTAACAGAGCTCTCTGTTTGTGGGGTCTGATCGCTCCCCCCATGTTTATTTTTTTTAAATAAATATTGTTGTTGGTGCTTTTTGAAAAAAAAACGCTGTTTCTTTAATTCCCCTCCCTCCCCACAGCCAGCCAATTACTGCGATCGGCTGTCATAGGCTTCTGCCTATGAGAGCCGATCGCTCTCTTGTCCCCAGTACAGCGCTGCTGCCGATCGCAGCACTGTACGAGTAAATAGACGGTGATCACGCCATCTAACAGTCTCCCGAGCGGCAATAGCCGCGGAGCTCCGCCTCCCAAGCAGGAGATGCGCGCGCAGCCTGCGCGCGATCTCCTGCAAAACAGAGCCCCAGGACTTTACGCCAATCGGCATTAGGCGGTCCTGGGGCTGCCGCCATCGGCGTGATGCGGTCGGCAAGAGGTTAAACAGGCTAAACTCTCTGAATACATTTAGGGTGCATTTCTCTACGTTTCCTTCTGTTTTGTGCAAGCGTTCAGGTCCACTTTAAAGGTGTAATTTCCAGAGTGGTCATTCCTGTTATCACTTCACTATTTAGTAATGGTGATTTCATCAAATATATGGTCAATAAAACTGCAAACACTGGTCCACATGACAGCCCAGGGCCCCAGGTCTCTCTCACTCGCTGGGGCCCCCAAACCACCATGCGACACCTAGAGGGAAGTGTGGGCAAGCCCTGGACCTCTCACCTCCAGGGAACTCACCCCACCACCTCTAAACTGAATGCCAACTGCAACAAACACAATTGCTAACTTCCAACTAGAGCAATATCCTGCCTCTACCTGGCCAGCAGACGCCAGTCAGCCAATCAGGTGTACTGTCATACACCCTTTGCCTGCTGTACCAAATCTAGCAGGAATTACATAAATTAGCATTCAGGTGGGAGGCTTCGGTTGGACGCAATCGTGAATTGCATCATTTACAGGGACGCCCCGTGTAGGCACATCTCCCACAAGGTCCAGGGCTTGCCCACACTTCCCTCTAGGTGTTGCATGGTGGTTTGGGGGCCCCAGCGAGTGAGAGAGACCTGGGGCCCCTGGGCTGTCATGTGGACCAGTGTTTGTGATTTTAATTTCTTTTTTGCAGCTTCTAGGATGCGGTTGACAGGTGAGTGGTTTGGGAGGGGACCGTGTGGGAGATGTGCCTACACGGGGCGTCCCTGTAAATGATGCAATTCACGATTGCGTCCAACCAAAGCCTCCCACCTGAAAGTCAATAAAACTGGTCAAATTGTCCAAGAGGTAAAAAGTAGCTAACATTTTCACTGTTTGCCTTAATACATTATGCCAGTATACTTGACTTGTTTATTGAAGAATGGGATCTGCTTACACTGACATTGGCCTGTCTTATGGATTATGAGACTTGTATGCTTAAGGATCAATAATGAACCTTGGTCTATCTAACAGATGAAGAACATTTAGTATCACGTTGAAGATAGACTTTGTGTGCATGCTGAAGCCTTACCTTCCGTAATGTATTGTTAGTCTCCCCCTACTTTTACTGGTTGTGCGTTGGGCCGAACCTCCGATTTTAGGTTCGCGAACCTGGTTCGCGAACTTCCGCGGAAGGTTCGGTTCGCGTTAAAGTTCGCGAACCGCAATAGACTTCAATGGGGATGCGAACTTTGAAAAAAAAATAATTATGCTGGCCACAAAAGTGATGGAAAAGATGTTTCAAGGGGTCTAACACCTGGAGGGGGGCATGGCGGAGTGGGATACATGCCAAAAGTCCCCGGGAAAAATCTGGATTTGACGCAAAGCAGCGTTTTAAGGGCAGAAATCACATTGAATGCTAAATGACAGGCCTAAAGTGCTTTAAAACATCTTGCATGTGTATACATCAATCAGGTAGTGTAATTAAGGTACTGCTTCACACTGACACACCAAACTCACCGTGTAACGCACCACAAACAGCTGTTTGTGTAGTGACGGCCGTGCTGGACTGGTGCGCACCATGGCGAGAGTGCAGGTTTTGGTGGCTTTACAGCCCATATGGTCGCCTGGCTGATGTAGCTGAATGACAGAACAGTGACTGTCCAGCTGATCAAATTTGGTCTGACCACAATGAAGCAACGACCTTATTATCTTTTGTGTGCCCCCCAAGACACTCATCTAGGCGCCGGTCATTGCTTCATTGTGATACGCAAGCCCCTTCACCACGGCAAGGTAATGATCACGAAGGGGAATGGGCGCATGTACATGCCTTTTCTTTTGTTGTTGCAGCTGCCCGCAGTGCCGCCAGAAAAATTAGGCAGTCATGTACACGCACCAGAAAAATTATTACAGCGGCCGCTGCTAGCAGCGGCCTAAAAAATTCAGCAATCCGCCTGGAGTCCCGGACCCTGTTGGTGGTGGCGGAGAAGGTAGTCAAGCGGCCTGCAGGCAGACATGCTGTGTGGAGGGACTGGGAGCGACTTAGTCTTCTTGGGGCAGGCCAGGCAGCCAGTCACACGGCGTGCAGGCATAGATGCTGTGTGTGCGGGGACTGACTTAGTCTTGGGGCGGGCAGCAGCCCTCCGGGATCCATGCCTCATTCATTTTGATAAAGGTGAGGTACTTAACACTTTTGTGACTTAGGCGACTTCTCTTCTCTGTGACAATGCCTCCAGCTGCGCTGAAGGTCCTTTCTGACAGGACGCTTGCGGCAGGGCAGGAGAGAAGTTGGATGGCAAATTGGGACAGCTCTGGCCACAGGTCAAGCCTGCGCACCCAGTAGTTCAAGGGTTCCTCATCGCTGTTCACAGCAGTGTCTACATCCACACTTAAGGCCAGGTAGTCGGCTACCTGCCGTTCCAGGCGTTGGTGGAGGGTGGATCCGGAAGGGCTACGGCAAGGCGTTGGACTAAAGAACGTCCGCATGTCCGACATCACCATGAGATCGCTGGAGCGTCCTGTCTTTGACTGCGTGGACACGGGAGGAGGATAAGTGGCAGTGGTACCTTGCTGGCGTTGTGCTGTCACATCACCCTTAACCACTTGAGGACCCACCCTTTACCCCCCCTTAACGACCAGCGCTGTTGTTGCTGATCTGTGCTAGGTGGGCTCTCCAGCCCCCAGCACAGATCAGCGTGCAGGCAGAGCGACCAGATCGCCCCCCTTTTTCCCCCACTAGGGGGATGATGTGCTGGGGGGGTCTGATCGCTCCTGCCTGCGGGTGTTGCGGGGGGGGCACCTCAAAGCCCCCCTCCGCGGCGAAATCCTCCCCCTCCCTCTCCTACCTGGCCCCCCCCCCTGGAGATCCGGGCTGCACAGGACGCTATCCGTCCTGTGCAGCCAGTGACGGGACGTCCCCTGTCACATGGCGGCGATCCCCGGCCGCTGATTGGCCGGGGATCGCCGATCTGCCTTACGGCGCTGCTGTGCAGCAGCGCCGTACAAATGTAAACAAAGCGGATTATTTCCGCTTGTGTTTACATTTAGCCTGCGAGCCGCCATCGGCGGCCCGCAGGCTATTCACGGAGCCCCCCGCCGTGAATTGACAGGAAGCAGCCGCTCGCACGAGCGGCTGCTTCCTGATTAATCAGCCTGCAGCTGGCGACACAATACTGCGTCGCTGGTCCTGCAGCTGCCACTTTGCCGACGCGCGTTATGAGTGCGCGGTCGGCAAGTGGTTAAAGGCATTGTAAAGCATAGTTGACAGCTGGTTCTGCATGTGCTGCATCCTTTCCACCTTCCGGTGAGTTGGTAACAGGTCCGCCACTTTGTGCCTGTACCGAGGGTCTAGTAGTGTGGCCACCCAGTACAGCTCATTCCCCTTGAGGTTTTTTATACGGGGGTCCCTCAACAGGCAGGACAGCATAAAAGACGACATCTGCACAAAGTCGGATCCAGTACCCTCCATCTCCTCTTGCTCTTCCTCAGTGACGTCAGGTAAGTCAACCTCCTCCCCCCAGCCGCGAACAATACCACGGGAAGGTTGAGCAGCACAAGCCCCTTGCGACGCCTGCTGCGGTTGTTCTCTTGCCGCTGTCCCCTCCTCCTCCTCCTCCTCCTCCCCCAAAGAAACACCTTGCTTATCATCCTCTGAGTCTGACTCGTCTTCTGCACACGACTTCTCTTCTTCCTCCTCCTCCCCCCTCTGTGCTGCCGCAGGTGTTGAGGAAACAGCTGGGTCTGATGAAAATTGGTCCCATGCCTGTTCCTGCCGTAACGGTTCCTGGTCACGCTCATTCACAGCTTCATCCGCCACTCTATGCACAGCACGCTCCAAGAAGTAAGCGTAGGGAATTAAGCCGCTGATGGTGCCCTCACTGCGGCTCACCAGGTTGGTCACCTCCTCAAACAGCCGCATGAGCCTGCATGCATTTTTCATCAGTGTCCAGTTGTCGGGCCAGAACATCCCCATCTTCCCAGACTGTTTCATTCTACTGTAGTTGTAGAGGTAGTGGGTCACGGCTTTCTTCTGTTCTAGCAGGCGGGAGAACATGAGCAGGGTCGAGTTCCAGCGAGTCGGGCTATCGCAAATGAGGCGTCTCACCGGCATGTTGTTTTTGTGCTGAATTTCCGCAAAGCGTGCCATGGCTGTGTAAGACCGCCTCAAATGCCCACAGAACTTCCTGGCCTGCTTCAGGACATTCGCTAAGCCAGGGTACTTTGCCACAAATCTTTGAACCACTAGATTCATGACATGTGCCATGCAGGGTATGTGTGTCAGCTTCCCCATATGCAAAGCGGCAAGCAGATTGCTGCCGTTGTCGCACACCACGTTGCCTATCTCCAGGTGGTGCGGGGTCAGCCACTCATCCACCTGTTTCTTAAGAGCAGCCAGGAGAGCTGCTCCAGTGTGACTCTCCGCTTTGAGACAAGACATGTCTAAGATGGCGTGACACCGTCTTACCTGGCATGCAGCATAGGCCCTGCGGAGCTGGGGCTGTGTAGCTGGAGAGGAGAACTGCCACTCAGCCAAGGAGGAGGAGGACAGCGAAGAGCATGTAGCAGGAGGAGAGGAGGTGGCAGGAGGCCTGCCTGCAAGCCGTGGAGGTGTCACAATTTGGTCCGCTGCGCCCTGCTTGCCATCGTTCACCACCAGGTTCACCCAATGGGCTGTGTACGTAATGTAGCTGCCCTGCCCGTGCTTGGCAGACCAGGCATCCGTGGTCAGGTGTACCCTTGACCCAACGCTCTTCGCAAGAGATGACACCACTTGCCTCTCAACTTCACGGTGCAGTTGGGGTATGGCCTTTCTCGAAAAATAAGTGCGGCCTGGCATCTTCCACTGCGGTGTTCCGATGGCCACAAATTTACGGAAGGCCTCAGAGTCCACCAGCCGGTATGGTAACAGCTGCCGAGCTAACAGTTCCGCCACGCCAGCTGTCAGACGCCGGGCAAGGGGGTGACTGGCCGAAATTGGCTTCTTCCGCTCAAACATTTCCTTCACGGACACCTGACTGCTGCTGTGGGCAGAGGAGCAGGAACCGCTCAAGGGCAGAGGCGGAGTGGAGGAGGGTGCCTGTGAAGGTGGAAGGGAGAAAGCGGCAGAAGCAGATAATGCACCTGATGGAGGAGGAAGAGGAGAGGGAGGGTGGCTTTGCTTTTGTGTGCTGCTGCTGCTTTTGCTCAGGTGGCCATCCCATTGCTGTTTGTGCCTTTTCTCCAGGTGCCTTCGCAAGGCACTTGTCCCTACGTGAGTGTTGGCCTTTCCACGGCTCAATTTTTGTTGGCAGAGCGAACAGATGGCTTTGGTCCGATCTGAGGCACACACATTAAAAAATGTCCACACCGCTGAGCCACCCTGGGATGTGGGCACTATGGGGACCTCAGCAGCTGATGCTGAAGGGCAAGTTGGCTGGCTGTACATAGGTGGCGATACATGGTGCCGGACTCTGCCACCAGCTGTTTCTGACGAAGAGCTGCCCCAGCTTCTTTCAGCAACTTCTCTCCTCCTACTACTCTCTGACTCCCCCTCTGAACTGTCCCCCTCTTCATCTCCTCTATTGGGAACATACAGAGGATCCCTATCATCGTCATCATCGTAGTCATCCTGCCCAGCTTCGCTTGACTCAGAAAAATCCAAACATGCACCATCAGTAGGTCCTTCATCCTCCTTACACGTTACATCCATAGTGTTGCCGCGTAACGCAGACATATGAGCTGGTGAAAATTCATCTGGCTGTAACAACAATGGCTGTGCATCAGTGATTTCACCACTAAATAATTCTTGCGAAGTGTCAAATGCAGCGGAAGTGGTTCTAGTAGTAGCGCTGGTGGCTGAGCAAGATGAGGTGTTCTGTGTCGCTAAATACTCAACCACGTCCTGACAATCTTGGGACCTGATGGGACGTGTCTTCTTCCGAGCACTGTACTGTGGGCCAGGTCCACACGAAATTACATTTACACGACCTCGCGCAGACCTGCCGGGTGGCCTTCCTCTGGCTCTGGCACTACCTCTTCCTCTACCTGTTTTGTCCATATCGGGTAAGCACGGAGTGGTATATCACACTGCGTGCACTCACATAGGTAGGTGGGTTCACTTAACTGCACAGGTATGCGCACTGATGCGGTGGGTTCACTGAACAGGTATGCAGTGGCGGGTTCACAGAACAGGTATGCAGTGGCAGGTTCACTGAACACAACAGGTATGCAGTGGCGGGTTCACTAAACAGGTATACAGTGGCGGGTCCACTGAACAGAACAGGTATGCAGTGGCGGGTTCACTGAACACAACAGGTATGCAGTGGCGGGTTCACTAAACAGGTATACAGTGGCGGGTCCACTGAACAGAACAGGTATGCAGTGGCGGGTTCACTGAACACAACAGGTATGCAGTGGCGGGTTCACAGAACAGGTATGCAGTGGCAGGTTCACTGAACACAACAGGTATGCAGTGGCGGGTTCACTAAACAGTACAGGTATACAGTGGCGGGTTCACTGAACACAACAGGTATGCAGTGGCGGGTTCACTGAACAGGTATACAGTGGCGGGTTCACTGAACACAACAGGTATGCAGTGGCGGGTTCACTAAACAGTACAGGTATACAGTGGCGGGTTCACTGAACACAACAGGTATGCAGTGGCGGGTTCACTGAACAGGTATACAGTGGCGGGTTCACTGAACACAACAGGTATGCAGTGGCGGGTTCACTAAACAGGTATACAGTGACGGGTCCACTGAACAGAACAGGTATGCAGTGGCGGGTTCACAGAACAGGTATGCAGTGGCAGGTTCACTGAACACAACAGGTATGCAGAGGCGGGTTCACTAAACAGTACAGGTATACAGTGGCGGGTTCACTGAACACAACAGGTATGCAGTGGCGGGTTCACTGAACAGGTATACAGTGGCGGGTTCACTGAACACAACAGGTATGCAGTGGCGGGTTCACTGAACAGGTATACAGTGGCGGGTTCACTGAACACAACAGGTATGCAGTGGCGGGTTCACTAAACAAGTATACAGTGGCGGGTCCACTGAACAGAACAGGTATGCAGTGGCGGGTTCACTGAACACAACAGGTATGCAGTGGCGGGTTCACAGAACAGGTATGCAGTGGCAGGTTCACTGAACACAACAGGTATGCAGTGGCGGGTTCACTGAACAGGTATACAGTGACGGGTCCACTGAACAGAACAGGTATGCAGTGGCGGGTTCACAGAACAGGTATGCAGTGGCAGGTTCACTGAACACAACAGGTATGCAGAGGCGGGTTCACTAAACAGTACAGGTATACAGTGGCGGGTTCACTGAACACAACAGGTATGCAGTGGCGGGTTCACTGAACAGGTATACAGTGGCGGGTTCACTGAACACAACAGGTATGCAGTGGCGGGTTCACTGAACAGGTATACAGTGGCGGGTTCACTGAACACAACAGGTATGCAGTGGCGGGTTCACTAAACAAGTATACAGTGGCGGGTCCACTGAACAGAACAGGTATGCAGTGGCGGGTTCACTGAACACAACAGGTATGCAGTGGCGGGTTCACAGAACAGGTATGCAGTGGCAGGTTCACTGAACACAACAGGTATGCAGTGGCGGGTTCACTGAACAGGTATACAGTGGCGGGTTTACTGAACAGAACAGGTATGCAGTGGCGGGGTCACTAAACAGGTATACAGTGGCGGGTCCACTGAACAGAACAGGTATGCAGTGGCGGGTTTACTGAACACAACAGGTATGCAGTGGTGGGTTCACTGAACAGGTATGCAGTGGTGGGTTCACAGAACAGGTATGCAGTGGTGGGTTCACAGCACAGGTATGCAGTGGTGGGTTCACTGAACAGGTATACAGTGGCGGGTCCACTGAACAGAACAGGTATGCAGTGGCGGGTTCACTGAACAGAACAGGTATACAGTGGCGGGTTCACAGAACAGGTATGCAGTGGCAGGTTCACTGAACACAACAGGTATGCAGTGGTGGGTTCACTGAACAGGTATACAGTGGCGGGTCCACTGAACAGAACAGGTATGCAGTGGCGAGTTCACTGAACAGAACAGGTATACAGTGGCGGGTTCACAGAACAGGTATGCAGTGGCAGGTTCACTGAACACAACAGGTATGCAGTGGCGGGGTCACTAAACAGGTATACAGTGGCGGGTCCACTGAACAGAACAGGTATGCAGTGGCGGGTTCACTGAACACAACAGGTATGCAGTGGCGGGTTAACAGAACAGGTATGCAGTGGTGGGTTCACAGAACAGGTATGCAGTGGTGGGTTCACAGCACAGGTATGCAGTGGTGGGTTCACTGAACAGGTAGGCAGTGGTGGGTTCACAGCACAGGTATGCAGTGGTGGGTTCACAGCACAGGTATGCAGTGGTGGGTTCACTGAACAGGTATGCAGTGGTGGGTTCACAGAACAGGTATGCAGTGGCAGGTTCACTGAACAGGTATGCAGTGGTGGGTTCACTGAACAGGTATGCAGTGGTGGGTTCACTGAACAGGTATGCAGTGGTGGGTTCACAGAACAGGTATGCAGTGGCAGGTTCACTGAACAGGTATGCAGTGGTGGGTTCACAGCACAGGTATGCAGTGGTGTGTTCACTGAACAGGTATGCAGTGGTTGGTTCACAGCACAGGTATGCAGTGGTGGGTTCACAGAACAGGTATGCAGTGGTGGGTTCACAGCACAGGTATGCAGTGGTGGGTTCACAGCACAGGTATGCAGTGGTGGGTTCACAGCACAGGTATGCAGTGGTGGGTTCACAGAACAGGTATGCAGCCAGACAGGAACAAGTTAAGCCTAACTAATCTTTCCCTGAGAGACAGTCTGCAGCAGCTCGCCCTACTCTCACTAACGCAGGCAGCACACGAGTGACCGTAATGGCCGCCGCTGCCTGCCTTATATAAGGGGGGGGGTGGGGCTCCAGGGGCTAGTGTAGCCTAATTGGCTACACTGGGCCTGCTGACTGCGATGTAGAGGGTCAAAGTTGACCCTCCATGTGCATTATGGGGCGAACCGAACTTCCGCAAAGGTTCGCCTGCGGGACGCGAACGCGAACCACTGAAGTTCGCATGGAACCGTTCGCAGGCGAACCGTTCGGCCCAACTCTAGTTGTGCTATGAAAATGTATTAAAACTTTTCTAGTCGCAGGTTGTTTATCAGATTGTGAACTTTGCTTGCCATGACCTTGGCCTTATTACCAGATGGTGACTTTATCTTTTTGTTCTTCATCTGTTATCTGATTACTTACTTTCCAATATGCCTTTGCTTTTTGTTTCTTCACAATTTACAGGTGCATCAGTACTGTTATAACTTCAAAGCAAACTTTAACTGAAAAATAAAAGTCAAAATAAGCATACACTTCATACTTACCTTCTGCAAAGTGTACTTATCATCTCTTTCTCCTCTCCCACATTTTGCTTGCCAACTATTAATATGGGAAACAAATGGTGGTGACCCCATAACAGCTGCTGGGTCAGCACTCCATTAACATGTAATTTTGCAAACTTAAGCCCTAGAGAAACATGGACATTACTTTGCATACTAAATGTTCTTTCAATTATCATTGGCAGAAACTGATATAGTAGAAAAGTTGCTTAAAGTGTACCAGGGCTTAAAAATTAAAAATATTATTAAATACCTGAGGCTTCCTACAGCCCCATCCACTCCGATCGCTCCCATGCCGCCGTCCTCCGCTGCCCGCAGCTTCAGGAACTGGGTCCCCGCACTTCCGTCAATAGGAGCCAGTCTAACGTAAGAGAAGTGCGCTGTTTGTGTATCTTTCCAGCAGCCGCTGGAGAGATATGTAGAGGGCGCACTTCTCCTGCGTAGCTGGCCTCGAGTGACGTCAGTGACGGGACCCGGTTCCCAAAGCTGCAGGAAGGAGAGAGCGGGGGCGTGCGAGAGAGCGATCAGAGCTGATGGGGCTGTAGGAAGCCCCAGGTATGTATAAAATCTTTTTAATTTTAAAGCTCTGAGTCCCTTTAAGGCTTCCAGTTCCGACAAGATCTAGTCAGAACTGGAAGGATTTGTTGTTAGAAGAAAATGGTGAGCTTCTGAGAGGAGGTGACATCAAGGTAAGTATTTAATATTCATTTGCAGGTACTATATACATTTATTTTAAACAATTTTACTCGATTCAGGTTATTTTTTAAGCACACCTCAACTGAAAATAAACTGATATGAAAAAAACTAAACAAAACAAACGAACAAAAAAATATGATTAAAGTTTGTTTTATCTCTGCTGAATGATGACACTTTTAGATATTTTACAAACCCCATCTTGGACTAGATGACTATTTTTTTAATCCATTTTCTCACTCAGATTTGTCTTTCTGCAGTGCAGTTTATAGCCTGTAGGTCTGACTGGAGAGAAGCTGTCATTCTAAACCCTAATTGTTTAACCATAAAGTGAAAAGAAACAGAAAAGAACAAAGTCTAGTTATATGTAGGCTTGGCACTGTACATAGACATGTCTATCTCATCCTGCTACATGTGAGTTCAGGTACCCTTTAAGGGAACACAGTCCTATATTCCAGTTGTATAATATGCATGCTAATGTTGCTGCAGTTGCTGCCATCACTATTACACTGTGATGCTCTATTTCTTTGTATGGATAACTGTTGAACTTGCAAATGATCATGTCATACAGCCTGAAGGGATTGAATGATTAATGTAACTGATATAGTGAAAGTTAAATCTGTAAAAAGAAATTTAAAGAATGGAAAAACTGGAAGAGATGTTTACGTACTTTGAGAAAGCGCATCGGAAGATATGATTTATCTAAACAGGTCTAAACCATTAGAACACTAAGTACTACATTCAATTTTGCCATTGATTTCTTTCTTAGTAGAAGAACATAAACTACATTAAAAGCAACTGTACCGTTCTCAGAATATTTTTATTACAATCTTGTTGACAACATGTGTTTATGATTTCCGTAAAAGGAGAAAAAAAACACATTACCTATTTTTTTTTTCTTCTACTTATATGCTCAGATCACAACTTATTAAATGACAACAATAGCTTAAAAGCTGTATCGCTAGAACATCTGCCAGATGGGATATTCTGAGATTTACGCTAATGTATATTAGTTCATCATAATCATTCCCTGTCATCTTGTCACTGACATGCCAGTTGAGAATTTTTGTTCTTGGCACATAAGTTTCAAGCACATCAGACTCTTGCTGCCTAGAGAACATTAATGCCGACTGCCGAGAAGTAAGAAACAACTTTGGAATATTAACATTTCAAAGTTACAGTTTTCAAAATACATAGATTTGAATTCCAGTTGTTCTTAAGTAAAACAAGAAAGAAATAAAGCAGTGGAGATAGTTTTATATAAGAATAGAGCAGTTGCAACGCTTCCCACCAACCAATTATAACCAGCAGTAGAAATTAGATAGCAGGAGAATCCCCCATCCCATAAAATCAGCAGAAACTTTGTATAGAGGTAATCCCCTGCGCTTACATTTTGATTAAAAACACCTTTATTCACTAGGAAAACCACAAATATGAAGTATCTGTAATTTTGGTTTTCCTAGTGAACAAAGGTGTATTTATCAAAGTGTGATCAAACAGGTGATTACTTCTATACATAGGTTTATACACTGTTTTAATAAGTGCAGTGGGTTCCTGTAAATTAAACCAGTGGCAACTCTGAACTCTGCCACCACTCACCTGCCACCAAGTTTAGATACTAACATGCCCCATCCGCCACCACATGTGTCAGCTACCTGGCTACTGTGGTTGCTGGCAATAGGACAAAGCTAGTGACATGCCTAGGATGGGAAGGGGAAAGCTGTATTTCAAAATAGGGAAGGGTGGATGTACCAAGTCACATAAAAGCTTCACAAGTTGCAGCAGAGAGTTCCACTGAAGCCATAATTCAGAATAGTATGCAGCAATTCACCACAGGATGTTTTTAAGGTGTTGCTCCTAAGCTCCCTGATATTTGCATTGCTGCCAGCTTATCCCAAAGCTTGTCTAAAGAAAGATAAAACTATGACAACATTTTGGGTACTTTATTTTTTTTCCTCAGGGCCTGAGCCCACAGACGCAGTTGTATCCACTTCTGTGTGCTTTTCAGCTTCTGTACTATTGATGTGTAACTGAAAAGCGGACACAACTGCACCAGTGGGCTCAGGCACTTATTGTTTAAAAATGCACTCTTTCCTTATTGTGTAAAATGCACTCTTGTCAGTAAGTCCTAAGGCCTTTTACTTGCACTAGACAATCATTCAGTGCTGTTACAGTCAAGAATCTAGCATGCATACAACTGTCCCCAGATCACTAAATGATAACTTATAAATAAGGAAACACAAGTGCATTGTTATATTACTTTCTCTTTCCTCTGAAATTTGCTTCCATCTCTGTCATGTCATCCCCCCTCTGCTCAGTGCATACTGCTTGGCTATAGCCTTGTAAATATAGCCTTGTAATGTGTCTGTCTAGCAATTGTGCCCTGAGCTGTCACCTTTAGGATGGACACATGGACATTAAGGGTGACAGTTAAGGATCCCACACACTAATTGATTTTCCCTGGCAGATTAGATCACTGTGATCCAATCTGCCGGAGACAGATGTCATAACATGGGTGCCCAATCCTAAATTCTACCGATTTCCTGCTGAAATAAATCCAAATATTCAGTTGGTCCAGATGGAACATCTCGCTCGAATTGGGTGGGGTGGACGAGCAGTAGTAGGTAATTGCCCAGATCCCTGTAGCCAATGACAGCCCCCCAGGTTTCCCCCAACTAATAATGGTCCCAAGTTGGGACCCCTGCAGTATACTCATTGCAGCAGGGTGCATTCGCCACTCACCTTTCAGACTGGTGTGCTCCCTCTAATCTGTGTCCTTCTGTCTACATCCTCACTGGATCCATTCTACATGACCTGGCCACATGTTACGTGAGTATGACTGCTCGGTTACAGAGAACAGGAGCCAAGGAACTGTGGTTATCATGCTATAATACATCTACACTTAATTTATTGGCAAACTTATGAAAGTGAAATAGAAATAGCAATAACCAAAAACCTAGTCAGATTTAAATGAATTGTAACTAACTAAGTTTTACAGGAATTTTGCTTGGTTGCAATAGCTGTTCCTGTAAGAGACAACATTTAGTACATTACGTATGACCTTCAGTGGGTTGCAAAAGTATTCGGCCCCCTTGAAGTTTTCCACATTTTGTCAAATTACTGCCACAAACATGCATCAATTTTATTGGAATTCCACGTGAAAGACCAACACAAAGCGGTGTACACATGACAAGTGGAACGAAAATCATACATCATTCCAAACATTTTTTACAAATAAATAACTGCAAAGTGGGGTGTGCGTAATTATTCAGCCCCCTTAGTCAATACTTTTGACTAAGCAGCATGAAAACAGCATTTTTCAGATCTTGCCACAGATTCTCGATTGGATTTAGATTTGGACTTTGACTGGGCCATTCTAACACATAGATATGTTTTGTTTTAAACCATTCTATTATTGCCCTGGCTTTATGTTTAGGGTCATTGTCCTGCTGGAAGGTGAACCTCCGCCCCAGTCTCAAGTCTTTTGCAGTCTCCAAGAGGTTTTCTTCCAAGTTTGACCTGTATTTGGCTCCGTCCATCTTCCCATCAACTCTGACCAGTTTCCCTGTCCCTGCTAAAGAGATGCACCCCCCGAGCATGATGCTGCCACCACCATATTTGACACTGGGGATGGTGTGTTCAGAGTGATGTGCAGTGTTAGTTATTTGCCACACATAGCATTTTGCATTTTGGCCAAAAAGTTCCATTTTGGTCTCATCTGACCAGAGCACCTTCTTCCACATGGTTGCTGTGTCCACCACAAGGCTTGTGGCAAACTGCAAACGGGACTTCTTATGCTTTCTGTTAACAATGCCTTTCTTCTTGCCACTCTTCCATAAAGGCCAACTTTGTACAGTGCATGACTAATAGTTGTCCGATGGACAGAGTCTCCCACCTGAGCTGTAGATCTCTGCAGCTCATCCAGAGCCACCATGGGCCTCTTGACTGCATTTCTGATCAGCGCTCTCCTTGTTTGGCCTGTGAGTTTAGGTGGATGGCCTTGTCTTGGTAGGTTTACAGTTGTGCCATACTCCTTCCATTTCTGAATGATCGCGTGAACAGTGCTCCTTGGGATGTTCAAGGCTTTGGAAATCTTTTTGTAGCCTAAGCCTGCTTTAAATTTCTCAACAACTTGATCCCTGACCTGTCTTGGACCTGTCTTGTGTGTTCTTTGGACTTCACAGTGTTGTTGCTCCCAATATTCTCTTAGACAACCTCTGAGGCCCTCACAGAGCAGCTGTATTTGTACTGACATTAGATTACACACAGGTGCACTCTATTTAGTCATTAGCACTCATCAGGCAATGTCTATAGGCAACTGACTGCACTCAGATCAAAGGGGGCCGAATAATTATGCACACACCACTTTGCAGTTATTTATTTGTAAAAAATGTTTGGAATCACGTATGATTTTCGTTCCACTTCTCATGTGTACACCACTTTGTGTTGGTCTTTCATGTGGAATTCCAATAAAATTGATTCATATTTGTGGCAGTAATATGACAAAATGCAGAAAACTTCAAGGGGGGCAAATACTTTTGCAACCCACTGTATAGAGAACGGTTTGCATGCAAACTTATTTGTGCGAACATCGGTGATTCACGTTCATGTTGAATCGCGAACTTTATGTGAGTTTGACCCACCCCCTATACTACATCATTGGGCTAAACTTTGACCCTCTACATCACAGTCAGCAGACACATGGTAGCCAATCAGGCTACACTCCTTCCTGGGGCCCCCCTTTCTTTATAAAAGGGAGCTGTGTCGGCCATGATATCACTCTGTGTGCTGCGTAGTTAGTGAGAGAAGGGAGAGAGTTGCTGCAGAGATTAGGGAAAGCTTAGTTAGGCTGTTGTTAGGCTTGTTAGCTTGCTCCTTGCTGATACTTATTGCTAAAAAGCACCCCACAACAGCTCTTTTGAGAGCTAATGTTGTTCTTGTGATCTGTTTTTTTTTTGTGTGTGTCCCACTGACACTTGCATATACAGCCCTGTCAGGCCCTTGCTAATTCCTATACTATGCCACTGCCAGGCCCAGCACATTCAGTGCCTACCTTTTCACTGCACCTGTGTGTGACAGCTGCACATTTGTAATACCAGTCAGATCGTGCATACCTGTTCATGTTCACTGCACCTGCGTGACAGCATGCAGTGTTATATACCAGCAGTCACTGCATAACTGTTCACTGCACCTGTGTGTGTGACAGCTGCACATTTGCAATACCAGTCCGACCCTGCATACCTGCTCATGCTCAATGCACCTGCGTGACAGCCCGCAGTTTTATATACCAGTCACTGCATAACTGTTCACTGCACCTGTGTGTGTGACAGCTGCACATTGTATTCATACCAGTCACTGCATACCTGTTCACTGCACTTGTGTGACCGCACACTGTTTTACATACCAGTCACTGCATAACTGTTCACTGAACCTGTGTGTGTGACAGCTGCACATTGTATTGATACCAGTCACTGCATACCTGTTCACTGCACCTGCGTGACAACACGCAGTTTTATATACCTTTCACTTCATCCCCCCAATATGGACAAAACAACAGGCAGAGGCAGAGCCAGAGACAGTCCACCTAGCAGGTCTGTTCGAGGTCATGCTGACGAGATTTTGTGCGGCCCTAGACCAAAGTACAGTGCTCAGAAGAAGGCACATGCCATCAACTTCCAAGATCGTCAGAACGTAGTTGACTATTTAACACAGAACATTGAATCTTCCCCAGCCACCAGCGCTACTACAAGCACCACATCCGCTACATTTGACATTTCAAAGGAGTTATTTGGTGGGGAATTAACTGATTAACAGCCATTATTGTTACAACAAGATGAAGGCGCTAAGCAAGTTACACCACCTCATATGTCTGAATTAGGCGTCACTATGGACGTAGGGTGAGAGGAGGATGCAGTACCTGCTGTTGGTGCAGTTTTGGAGAAGTCTCATACAAGCAAAGCTGTGGAGGATGATTATGATGATGATTATGATGATACTGTCATGGATGTCACGTGGGTTCACAATAGAGGAGATGAACAGGGGGACAGTTCAGAGGGGGAGTCAGAGAGGAGTAGGAGGAGACGAGTTGCTCAAAGAAGCATGGGGAGCTCGTCATCACAAACAGCTCGTGGCAGTGTCTGGCGCCATGTATTGCCACCTATGTACAGCCAGCCAACATGCCCTTCAACGTCAGCTGCTGACGCCACCATAGTGCCATCACTCCAGAGCTCAGCGGTGTGGAAATTTTTGTGTGTCTGCCTCAGATGAGAGCAATGCCACCTGTACTCTCTGTCACCAAAAATTGAGCCGTAGAAAAGGCCAAGACCCGGGTAGGGACAACTGCCTTACGAAGGCACATGATGAAAAAGCACAAACTGCAAAGGAAAAACCACCTGAGGAAAAGCAGCACACAAAAGCAAAGCCACCCTCCTTCTCCTCTTTCTCCTCCTTCAGGTGCATTATCTTCAGCCACTTTCTCCCTTGCACCTTCACAGCCACGCTCCTCCACTCCGCCTCTGACTTTGAGCGGTTCCTGCTCCTCTGCCCACAGCAGCAGCCAGGTGTCCGTGAAGGACATCTTTGAGCGGAAGAAGCCAATGTCTGCCAGTCACCCCCTTGCCCGGTGTCTGACATCTGGCTTGGCAGAAATGTTAGCTCACCAGTTGTTACCATACCAGCTGATGGACTCTGAGGCCTTCTGAAAATTTGTGACCTTCGGGACACCACAGTGGAAGATACCAGACCACAATTATTTCTCAAAAAAGGCGATACCCAAACTGTACCATGAAGTTGAAAGGCAAGTGGTGTCATCTCTGGCACACAGCATTGGGTCAAGGGTCCATCTGACCACGGATGCCTGGTATGCAAAGCACGGTCAGGGCAGGTACATTACTTACACAGCCCATTGGGTAACCTGGTGACCGCTGGCAAGCAGGGAGTATGTGGCTATGCAGCAGACCTAGTTGTGACGCCTCCACGGCTTGCAGACAGGCCTGCTGCCACCTCCTCTCCTTCGCCTCCTACTCCTCCTGCTGCATCCTCTTCACTGTCGTCCTCCTCCTCCTCCTTGGCTGAGTGGCAGTGCTACTCTACTGGTGCTGCGATTTCCTCTCCAGCTACACAGCCCCTGCTCCCCAGGGCCTATGCTGCATGCCAGGTACGATGGTGTCACGCCATCTTAGACATCTCTTGCCTCAAAGCGGAGAGTCACACTGGAGCAGCTCTCCTGGCTGCTCTGAACAAACAGGTGGATCAATGGCTGACTGAGCACCAACTGGAGATCGGCAATGTGGTGCATGGCAACGGCAGCAATCTCATTTCGGCTTTGAATTTGGGAAAGTTGACATATGTACCCTGCATCGCACATGTGCTGAATCTAATAATTCAGAGATTTGTGTGTAAGTACCCAGGCTTACAGGACATCCTGAAGCAGTCCAGGAAGGTATGTGGGCATTTCAGGCGGTCCTACATGGCCATGGCACGCTTGGCCGATATTCAGGGGAGAAACAACTTGCTGGTGAGGTGTTTGATTTGCGATAGCCCGACTCACTGGAGTTCAACACTCCTGATGTTTAACCGCCTGCTACGAAAGGAGAAAGCCATCAACCAGCATCTGTACAACTACAGTAAAAGGACATGCTCTGGGGAGATGGGGATGTTCTGGCCAAAATACTGGACACTCATGCAAAATGCCTGCAGGCTCATGTCGCTGTTTGAGGAGGTGACAAACATGATGAGTCACAGTGAAGGCGCCATTAGCGACTTTATCCCATATGCCTTCTTCCTGGAGCGTGCCATGCGTAGAGTGGTGGATCAAGCTGTGGAGGAGCGTAAACAGGAACAGGAGGAAGAGTTGTGGGATCAATTATCAGCAGAACCAGATTTTTCCTCAACACCTGCGGCAGCACAGAGGAGGGGGAGGGGGAGGAAGAGTCGTCTGGGGAAGAGGAGTCAGATGAGGAAGGTGTTTTGTTTTTTTTTAGGAGGAGGTGGAAGAACAACGCAGCAGGCGTCGCAGTGGGCTTGTGCTGCTCAACTTTCCCGTGGTATTGTTCGTGGCTGGGGGGAGGAGGAGAACTTACCTGACATCACTGAGGAAGAGCAAGAGGAGATGGATAGTACGTCTGCATCCAAATTTCTGCAGATGGCGGCTTTCATGCTGTCCAGCCTTTTGCGGGACCCCGTATAAAAAAAACTCAAAGGGAATGTGTATAAGCACAAAGTGGCAGAGATATTTCCAAATCACCAGAAGGCAGAAAGGAGCAAGAACAAGCTGGCAACTAAGCTTTACAGTGCGTTTAAGGGTGATGTCACAACAGAATAAAGGTGCCACTGCCAGTAATCTTCCTCCTCCTCCCATGTCCATGCAGGCAAGGAGAGGACGCTCTAGCGATTTCATGGTGATGTCGGACATGCGGACATTCTTTAGTCCAACGTCTCACCTTAGCCCTCCCGGATCCACCCTCCACCAACGCCTCGACTGGCAGGCAGCCGACTACCTGGCCTTAACTGCAGATGTAGACACTCCGTGCAGCAATGAACCCATGGACTACTGGGTGCACAGGCTTGACCTGTGGCCAGAGCTGTCATAATTTGCCATCCAACTTCAGACTTGCCCTGCCTCAAGCGTCCTGTCAGAAAGGACCTTCTCTGAGAAGAGAAGTCGCCTAGGTCACAAAAGTGTTCAGTACCTCACCTTTATCAAAATGAATGAAGCCCGCCCGAAGACTAAGTCAATGCCTACACACAGCATCTCTGCTTGCACGCCATGTGACTGCCTGCCCCAAGACTAAGTCGGTCCCTACACAGCATCTCTGCCTGCAGTCTGCTTGACTGCCTTCTCCGCCACCACCAACAGGGTCCAGGACTCCAGGTGGATTCCTGAATTTTTAAGGCCACTGCTAGCTGTGTGTGTACATGCCTGCCTAATTTTTTTGGCTGCACTGTGGCTGCAACAACAAAACACAAGGCATGTACACGTGTCAATTCCCCTTCGTGATTGTTACCTTGCCGCGGTGAAGGGTCTTGCGTATCACAATGAAGCAATGACCGCCGACTATATGAAAGTGTTGGAGGGCACACCCAAGATAATAAGGTTGTTGCTTCATTGTGGACAGACCAAATTCGATCAGCTGGACAGTCACTGTTGTTCTATTATTGCGCTACCTCAGCCCGGCGACCATATGGGCTTGAAAACTGCTATCGCCTGCACTCTGGCCATGGTGCGCACCAGTCTAGCACGTCCCTCACTACACAGTGAAACAGCTGTTTGCGGTGCGTTACACAGTAGTTTGGTCTGTCAGTGTAAAGCAGTACACTAATTACACTACCTGATTGATGTATACACATGTAAGATGTTTTAAAGCACTTTATGCCTCCAATTTAACATGCAAAGAGATTTCTGCCCTTAAAACACTGCTGTGCTTCAAATCCTAAATTTTTCCCTGGGACTTTTGGTGTGTATCCCACTCCGCCATGCCCCCCTCCTGGTGTTAGACCCCTTCAAACATCTTTTCCATCAGAATTAATGTTTGAAGTTTTGAAAGTTTGCCTGCCCATTGAAGTCTATGGCGGTTTGCGAAGTTATTTTTCGGAACTTCTTTTTCAGAAGTTCGCGTTCGAGGTTCGCAAACCTAAAATCAGAGGTTCAAGAACAAGTGTGTTGTTGAACTAAATGTAAAGCTATTTAGGTCCAGACCTCTAATATTTATTTTTTACGTCTTTCAGTTTAAAAGACCAAAACCTACAGACAGGACCTAGACTGGGAAACAGAGGACAAAGGACACTGATGAGACAAAACTAGACAAAAAATAGCTTGAAGGCACATAATCCACAAATTACATAAAATAACTCTAGACATATTTAATGTAACTGAAAGGAGAACAGCTTTAGCAAAAAATGTCAGATTGGACATTGCAATGATCTGTCAGTGCTCACTGTTCAAAAAAGCCTTTAAGTGTATTTTCACCTTTATTATCAAGTAAGCTGTTAAACATGTCCCCCAAATGCCAAAATAATAGCACTAAACATCTCTTCTTCTGGCTAGTAGACAGTCTATTAGGTGCTGCCTGCAGATTGCCTGGAAACCTGTCCGGGCACTATGTACTTCTAGAGGCGATGTAGGTACAACATATGACCATATGTTTGTTCCTGTGACTGGATCTATATGAATAGCTGTGTGAACATGTATCCATCCCCAGGGAAAGTGTTTGTTCTAATGTACTGCTTTACGCTCCGTATATATTTCTGAGAAGAAAGTATAAAGAGAGCCTGAATAGGTTCCTAGACGCTCTGTAGGCCACATGTGCTACTTTGTTTACATGGACATATTCTAAGAGGCAGTTTAGCAACATATAGTACAATGTAGTCAATTATTCAAAATGCCCATTTTTAGGTTAATTATCCTTGTTTCAAAAACACTTCCTATATGTATGTATTGCTATATGTTGGTATGTAGCCCTGCCCGCCGTGTTGTCAAAGCCTTTTTTTGTTAAAGAGAATCCTACCTTTTTAGGTGAAAACCTAAAAAAAAAACCATACTACGTAATCTGGGGAGCAAGCTGGATCAGGTAGCATCAATTACCACTGCTCCCCGCTGCTCTGCTCTAGTCTCCCATTTTAATTTAGTTTTATTGCCATGACTACGGGGTCACAATACTTCAGATGCAGCTCTGTGCTCTCCTCCAAGAGCACAGAGCACTGAGAGGAGGAGATACGGATGGGAGAGAGGTGGAGGAGAACCAGTGAGAAGGCTCTGATAGGTGGGGCAAGGTTGTTACGCGGGAGTGTCTTTTTTTGCTAAGGACTACACTTCCCCATTAATCTATCAACAAGCTGCTTGTTGGTAGATTCAGGTGGAGCTAGCATTAGCAAAGGGGGGGAGGGGCTAAGAGCAGTGCACAAGGGACACAGAGGGTTGTCCTTCAGATGGAAACATGCCTCTGTGTCCTATTTGTGACATGAAGAACTGCCTCAGGTACACTTTAAGCCCAACAAGGACGTTTTTAACTGTGTATTTTCTGCTAAATATGGAAATGCACTTTAAATAAAATATTAAGGGATATGGATGCTTCCTTATCATCCTAACATATATAAAACAGCCAACTAGATCAGTTCTTCTGATCTGTATACATGTGCTGAGCCAATCACTCTGGACGTAGTGATTTGGGGATTAAAGGAGCCCTAAAATAATAATAATAATAATAATCCGAACATTTATATAGTGCTTTTCTCCTGTCGGACTCAAAGCGCTCAAGAGCTGCAGCCACTGGGGCGCGCTCAGGAGGCCACCCTGCAGTGTTAGGGAGTCTTGGCTTGAACTCCCTACTGAACAGGTACTGACCCTAGCCAGGATTCGAACCCTGGTCTCCCATGTCAAAGGCGGTGCCCTAAAATGGTTGTAAGAATATTCCGCTCATTTAAAGGGAACCTTAACTGAACGAGGGGTAAAGAGTTTTACTTACCTGGGGCTATTGCCAGCCCCCTGCAGCAGTCCTGTGCCCTCGGCACCGCTCTGGAATCCTCTGGTCCCCCGCTGTCACTTAGTTTCGTTTTTGACGACTCACCAGTCGCCGGCCGCCATGCGTATTATTGGACGCATTCACCAATGCAATTAGCGCTATAGCGGACCGCAACATGTACAACGCGTAGATATGCGGCAACGCGTATTTTTGTACCCCTTTTGCGGTCCGCAATAGCGCTAATTGCATTGGTGAATGCGTCCAATAATACGCATGGCGGCCGGCGACTGGTGAGTCGTCAAAAACGAAACTAAGTGACAGCGGGGGACCAGAGGATTCCGCCGAGGGCACAGGACTGCTGCAGGGGGCTGGTAATAGCCCCAGGTAAGTAAAACTCTTTACCCCCCGTTCAGTTAAGGTTCCCTTTAAGGTTCCAACATACAAAGTTAGATACTGCTCAGATATATAAGAGGGGAGATCATTAGAGAATGCAAGTGATGCTGCAAACCTGGTCTTGGTATACTACAAAATGTTTGCTATTTAGTGGCAAAAGTCTGTAGATCTAATCCATGTGCATTATCTAACCATTTCTGGATCGTGCTCCATTTTAAAACATTCGGTTGGTTCCTCTTAACAGACCAACAGACATTTTAAATCGTCCTCTGCCCCCCAGCCATGCATACCTGTTGGAACCCAGAGAGCCGCGATTAATAAAATGAAATAAATACCTCCTTCCTTCTCCCCTGCCCCCCCCCCCCATAGTTACCAAAATAAAACACTTCAACATTTAAAAAAGATACATACCGTAAATAGTTACATTAGGGACTCTTTTTTTTACTATATATGGCATGAGGTTATATTACCATTATATATTTGCATGTATGGGCTTGTAATTAGGGATGGGTGCTAACTGAAAAAAATGTACCTTTATATCTAAATCAAATATTGTCGCATTACATTGTACTAGGGACACAATTTAAATGTTGTAATAACCACGACAAATGGGCAAATAAAATATGTGGGTTTTATTCACAGTAGCACGTTTCATTTTAAAACTATATTTGCCGAAACCTGACAAATAATGAATTTTTCCATTTTTTTCTTACTACTCCAGTTAAAATGCATTTAGGATAAAAATAATTCATAGCAAAAAGTACCACCCAAAAAGCCTAATTAATGTTAAAAAAACAAGATATAGATCATTTCATTGTGACAAATAGTGATAAAGTTATTGCCAAATGAAAGGGAGGAGTGCTGACAGGTAAAAATTGTTCTGGTCCATTAGGCTAAAAACCCTTGGGGGTGATGTGGTTAAAAGGAAATGAACATGTTAGCCTCCATATCCTTCTCCACTCCACCACCACACTCCACAGGCTGTTTTACCCTTCCTGCCAACAACAATTTTCACCCTTTAGTGCTCCTCTAATTCATTCCACAATAACGTTCCACAATCACTGCTTATTACATCTAAATGATCTATATCTTTATATCTTGTTTGGTTTTTTTTTGCCACAAAATAAGCTTTTTGTGGGTGTCATCCTGTGTCCCCTTGTGTCCCCATTTTTGTCCCTCATGTGTTAGCATCTGTTCCCTGTGTCCCTGGTTTTGTTCCCATGTGCCTACCTGTCCCCATATCCCCCTATTTTGCCCACCATGTGTTAGCCTCAGTCGTGCTGTGTCCCCATTATTGACCCCATAGGGCCACTTCTATTCCCCTACATCCCCGTTTTGGCCCCAATGTGTCAGCCTCTGTCCTCCTGTTGCCCATTTTTTGCCCCATGTGTTAGCCTCTGCCCCCCTTGTTTCCCTGTTTTTGTCCCCCTGTATCCTCCTGGGCCTGCTAATTCCCCTGTGTCTCCCGTTTGCCCCCCTGTGTCTTCCGCACCTCCCTGTACAATGTAAATTACAAGCTGCACGTCTGTCACCTGATCCGAGGGAGCCCACAGTGTTGCATCTCCTCTCCCTCGCTCTTCCCCTAGTGCTGGTCAAGTGTAACTATGTGATTAGCAGAAGCCAGCACCAGGGGAAGAGCAAGGAAGAGGCAGCTGATTGCAGCGGGCTGCCTCGGATCAGGTGAGAGACGCAGCGCTTGTAATTACATTGCACGGGCGGAGGCAGAGGACACGGGAGCAAGCAAGGGATAGTACAGGAAGTCCATGACATTGCGGCAGGTGAGCAGTTTGTATCAGTAGGTGTTCACCAGGCTGAAAACTGTTCTTGTTTATGTTTGATATTTGCTTGCTGTGAAGTGAGAAATTTGCCCGTTAAAGTGTATCAGAGTATCAGAAACAAAGCACAGTGAAAGTTTTATACATACCTGGGGCTTCCTCCAGCCCCATCTGCACGGATAGCTCCCATGCCGCCGTCCTCAGCCTTTTCTATCGCCGATACCAGATCCCATAACTTCAACTGGTCGCGGCTAGTCTGAGCATGCGCAGTGCGGTCCCTCCGTCTCTTCGGTGGAGAATAGTATTGCACCTTTGCAGTACTATTCTCCGCCAGAGAGAGAAGGTGAAAGCACACTGGGCATGCTCAGACTGGCCACGACTGGCTAAAGTTATGGGACCTGGTACCGGCGATAGAGAAGACTGAGGATGGCGGCGTGGGATCGATCCGTGCGAATGGCGCTGGAGGAAGCCCCACTTATGTATAAAACTTTCACTATGCTTCGGCTCTGGCACACTTTAAAGGACAACTGAAGCAAAATGTATATGGAGGCTGCCATATGTATTACCTTTTAAGCAATACCGGTTACCTGATAGCCCTGCTGATCTATTTAGCTGCAGTAGTGTCTGAATAACCAGAAACAAGCATGCAGCTAATCTTGTCAGATCTGACTATAATGTCAGACACACCTGATCTGCTGCATGCTTGTTCAGGGTCTACGGTTAAAAGCATTACAGGCAGATGATCGGCAGGGCAGCCAGGCAATGTGAATTATTTATAGCGAAATAAATATGGCAGCCTCCATATCCATCTCATTACAGTTGTCCTTTAGTTAAGAAATATCGAATTTAAAATATTAGTGAACTTCCATAAACAAAAAAAGAGACAGATTTGGCAGATTTGCTAATTTCTTGTGGCCAAAACATCCAAGCAGGTAAGTGGGAATCTGCCTGGAAAATAAAGTAACTTTCCATATTAAAATAAAATAAAAATGCTGTTTATCCAGTTTGTAGAGGCGGGGGATGTGGGAGTTTTTTCTAATGTCTGCAGAGGAATTTAAAAGAATTATCCATTTTAATATAAAGCAAGCTCCCAGATCTCCCCAGCCACACAGATGGCCCCATTACCCAGCACTGGTAAGCACCGGCATTATACGAAAGGAATGTAAAAATAATAAGTACAGCTTTAATTCACATGATTTCATCTAAACACACGGTTTGACCTGTGTGCACCGTTTTTTTCCCTGATATCTCTACTAAGATTCATAAATTATTCTCGATGACAGGCAATTGTTATGAAATAAATCACAGCAGCGGCAGCCTATTAGTCATGCAAATCACCCCAGTTAAGGCGATGAGACAGTGGAGAAACTGCCTGCTTTTTTTGCTTTCCTCCTCTAAATCTCTTTCTTTTCTTTCTTTTTCTATAACGTTGAAATCCAGCAGATGCCCTCCAGGTGTACCACAGAGTACTTCTGAAAAATTCAACTGACAAAAAGAGCCTCATCTCATTAACCAGATTGAACTTTAATTTGCATTTTCACCATAAAATTTCTATTAATCCACAGCTACCGGCATAAGATAAAAATATAAATGTAATTAACTCCCCATTTTTCAATGCTGAGGGATCTTTTGAAATCCACAGATGTGCTCAGGGAGGCACCAAGGAACATTGAACGGAAAGTCACCATTCGATGAAGAAGTCCTACAGATGACAGGACACCGTAAGGTCAGGTTTGTTGTATTTACGGGAAGATATTCTTAGCAGTAAACCTTATTTTTGTTGCTGTTAAATGCACTTGTTATCAAATGCATGCTGATTGTGAAAGGGCAATGGACAAGCGATAGTCCCAGAGAGTCTGCCCTTCTTCTGACCGTTCAATAGCGATAGTAAATGAAAATTTAATGCTGTTTGAATAGAAAACAAGTTCCAGTCTAAATCTATTCCAAACGAAAACAAAATGGAATCCCTGAGCTCACTCTATTTGGAAGCGCTGCTGCAAATAGAACGTTGCAACACAAACACTTGCCGTCATAAAATGCGCTCTGTATTTTCTTCTTATGAAAAGACAGTTTTATCGATGTTAATTATTTATTTTATGCTCCTTTAATTTCTGGAGATTACATTTATTTATTTCTTTTTCTCTTTCCATGTGCTGTGCATATGCCTCGCGGTCCCGGCCAGAGGAGTAACCGTAGGTGGAGTGGAAATCCCCTCTCCACAAATGCCAGAAAAGCACAGTGCTTTTCCAAACAGTATGAATAAACACTTGTCAGTTTTACCTCCTGCTACTTTATGTCCACGTTGGCTAAACTGAACTGTGTGCAGGAAAATGATGTTCAGCAGCTAAAAATGAATGTTTAAACAATAAAGTTTATAGAGTTTGAAGAAGTAAATGCCAATACTTATTGATTTTTTTTTATGGGGAAAGCTGAAATATAGCAATTTGATAGGTATGGGAAGAGGAGATTGTAAATAGTGAGTTAGTTCAACTATATGTTAACCTGTCATGGTAACATCATTCTTACAACATTAGTGAAAGAAAGTGTCTAACTCACTGTTAGGGCCCGTTTTCATTAGGCGCGGTGTGATGCGACTACAGAGCCGCATCGCGCTGCGTGCATGTTGTGCGGAGCGATGTTGTGTGGAGCGATTCGAGAATCTCGCACGGCTGCGTCTGCCTGCACCCGCATCCCATCTCCTCAATTCACTTCCCCATCGGGAGATGCGGAAGTGACGCGGCCAGCAGCAGAAGTGAAGCGTTGCAGCTAGTTAGCCGCATTCGCATCACTTTACGAATGGAAAATGGCCCTTTCCATGAACAGTTAAAGGCAGTGAATTGATCCTCTGTCAGAGCATACGACTGGTTCGGCGGTCAGTGAATTGGGAGTATAGTGGACTAAATGATGGCACACCCTGCTGCTGCTGAAATTCCTGGCAGTGTTAAATACTATTTCTCCTCCATGTGGTAGCAACTTGGAGAAAGAATTCGTTTGGGGTCTGACGTCCTCTGGAACCCCAAATTACCTGTGTGCAGGTCACAGACTTTAGCACTGGTGCTATAGTGGCCCGCGCTGTGCGTTCACCTGCTTCACTGTCAGCTGCCACCATTCACCGGCCGGGCACTTGCTTGCAATCGGCATGGGCAGTGTACAGGAGACCCCCCAATTAAGTTACATCTGAGCATGACGGTTGCTGTCCTCAGAAATGACATGAGACAGTTTTTGGTCACTGGGTAATGCCACCGTGCCAAACATGATACGTGCAGCGTTATATGCAATTTCCATGGAATGAGATTTGAAAATGCTTCAGATTGCATTACATGCCCAAATATGCCCAAATACAAATATATGACTCATGAAGTGGATCTTTCATAACCTTAACCACTTCCCCTCCCCTGGGACAAGTAACTACGTCCCTGCAAACCGCCATAACTATGAGCAGGGACGTAGCTACTACGTTCCTCCCTGCCGCGCATCCTGCTCGCTCCCCCACCTTCCTTGCACTCATTACTGCTGCCGATCATTAGCCACTAGATCAATGAATGGGAACACAGTGGTTCCATTCCAGCGGTTCTGGAGGTGTGTTTAGCTTCTAAGGGCACAATGGTTAATTTGCATACATTCAGCAGTGATGCACTGGGAGACATCTCAAACTCACTCCAACCTGAATTATCGCAAATTCTTTCTGTTTTAGGAAAGCAAACTTTAGTTTTTCTTAACATTTTAGTAAGGGGGCTTTTAGGACCATTGTAGTCCCTTACACACTTCAATGAGTTCTGGGTCACCATGAGCTTGCTGGTTAGTCTGTCCCTCTCATTTATTGATCTAAGTCACTGTGTGAATGACCGCAGCCATCTATGAAACGGCGCTGCCATTCACAAAGATGGTCAACGCATCACTTCCTTTTTTGCCTTAGTAATACTACACATACAGAAGTCAGCTGCCACATCTTGTGGCTAAATAGTAAAATTACATCTACACTTTTTTCAATAAAAGACCTATTTTTTACCCTATTTTTACATTTTAAATTAACCCCTGACCTCTCTAATACTTACCAAATTTTTGTTTTTGAAAAAAAAAATGATAATCATAAATAAATACATAAATAGTTACCTTAGGGACTAAATGTTTTTAATATGTATGTTAAGAGGGTATATTACTATTACTTTATAAATTTGGGGCTTGTAATTAGGGATGGATGCAAAACTGAAAAAATGCACCTTCATTTCTAAATAAAAAATTGGCGCCATACATTATACTAAAATATATAAAAATATAAAAATTTTAAACTTTGCAATAACTGGGACAAAAGGGCAAATAATATGTGTGGGTTTTAATTAGGGTAAAATGTACTATTTTAAAACTGTAATGGCCAAAAACTTAGAAATAATGATTTTTTTCCATTTGGTTCTTATTTTTCCTGTTTAAACACTTTAAGAATAAAATTATTCTTAGCAAAAGTATCCCCCAAAGAAAGTTTAATTGGTGGCGAAAAAAAAAACAAGATATAGATAGTTTTGTTGTGATAAGTAGTAATAAAGTTATAGGGGAATTAATGGAAGGAGCGCTGACAGGTGAAAATTGCTCTGGGGGAAGAAAAACCCTTGGAGGTGTAGTGGTTAAGAGCCTATGAAAAGCTTTTCTAGCTGTTTATCTTTACAGTATGTAAACCTTTATTCATTTCTTGTTGCTCTCATTTGTTTTTTACAAAGGACAGGAAGACAAGTAGCAAATACTCTAAACCAGTTATAGTGCCTATGGCATGCATGAAAATTCAAATGTGTGACCAGCTGAAGTGAGCATCTCCAAAGCAAAATGAGACATAATCAATTAGAATGAGGCATAGCAATAGCTCGATCATACAGTAATGTATATCGGTCAGTATATAGATTTCTCCAGAATAACATAATTAGGAAGCTTCTACACAGCAGCATGTACTACAAACAAGGACTAGATAAGCATGTTTTCCAAATAACATAATTAGGATGCATGTCCTATGTGACCCACCGGACCCCAATAAGAGATCAGACTTTCATGACAGACTTCAGTAAGAGAATACAAAACCAAGTAATAGATACACCCCCCTTACTGTTTACAGTGACATATCAGACTCCAGTAACAGCAGGGGCAAATCCAGGATTTTCAAGGGGGGGATTCCTGAAAGCGGCATGTGGGAGTGGCCAAAACATGATGTGCGTGGAGCCAAATACTAGCAGTTTCTAGGCTAAATTGCACCCAGGGCGAGGGCGTAAAATGTTCCCCAATGTGGAGACAGGTATAGGTGCCCACAGTATAGGTATCCAGCCGAGTATAGGTAGCCCATATAGTTGCCCCCAGTATAGGTTAGATAGGTATATGGCTCCAGTATAGGTTAGTTAGGTATATGGCTCCAGTATAGGTTAGATAGGTATATGCCCCCCAGTATAGATTAGATAGGTATATGTCCCCCAGTATAGGTTAGATAGGTATATGCCCCAGTATAGATTAGCTAGGTATATGCCCCAGTATAGATTAGATAGGTATATGCCTCCAGTATAGGTTAGATAGGTATATGGCTCCAGTATTGGTTAGATAGGTATATGCCCCAGTATAGATTAGCTAGGTATATGCCCCTCAGTATAGCTTAGATAGGTATATGCCCCAGTATAGGTTAGATAGGTATATGTCCCCCAGTATAGGTTAGATAGGTATATGCCCCCCAGTATAGATAAGATAGGTATACGCCCCCCAGTATAGGTTAGATAGGTATATGCCCCTCAGTATAGCTTAGATAGGTATATGCCCCAGTATAGATTAGATAGGTATATGCCCCTCAGTATATCTTAGATAGGTATATGCCCCAGTATAGGTTAGATAGGTATATGTCCCCCAGTATAGGTTAGATAGGTATATGCACCTCAGTATAGCTTAGATAGGTATATGCCCCAGTAAAGATTAGATAGGTATATGCCCCAGTATAGGTTAGATAGGTATATGCCCCAGTATAAATTAGACAGGTATATGCCCCTCAGTATAGCTTAGATAGGTATTTGTCCCCCAGTATAGGTTAGATAGGTATATGTCCTCCAGTATAGGTTAGATAGGTATATGCCCCTCAGTATAGCTTAGATAGGTATATGCCCCCAGTATAGGTTAGATAGGTATATGTCCCCCAGTATAGGTTAGATAGGTATATGCCCCTCAGTATAGCTTAGATAGGTATATGCCCCAGTATAGATTAGATAGGTATGCCCCAGTATAGGTTAGATAGGTATATCCCCCTCAGTATAGCTTAGATAGGTATATGCCCCTCAGTATAGCTTAGATAGGTATATGCCCCTCAGTATAGCTTAGATAGGTATATGCCCCCAGTATAGGTTAGATAGGTATATGTCCCCCAGTATAGGTTAGATAGGTATATGCCCCTCAGTATAGCTTAGATAGGTATATGCCCCAGTATAGATTAGATAGGTATGCCCCAGTATAGGTTAGATAGGTATATCCCCCTCAGTATAGCTTAGATAGGTATATGCCCCTCAGTATAGATAAGATAGGTATACGCCCCCCAGTATAGGTTAGATAGGTATATGCCCCTCAGTATAGCTTAGATAGGTATATGCCCCAGTATAGATTAGATAGGTATATGCCCCTCAGTATATCTTAGATAGGTATATGCCCCAGTATAGGTTAGATAGGTATATGTCCCCCAGTATAGGTTAGATAGGTATATGCACCTCAGTATAGCTTAGATAGGTATATGCCCCAGTAAAGATTAGATAGGTATATGCCCCAGTATAGGTTAGATAGGTATATGCCCCAGTATAAATTAGACAGGTATATGCCCCTCAGTATAGCTTAGATAGGTATTTGTCCCCCAGTATAGGTTAGATAGGTATATGTCCTCCAGTATAGGTTAGATAGGTATATGCCCCTCAGTATAGCTTAGATAGGTATATGCCCCCAGTATAGGTTAGATAGGTATATGTCCCCCAGTATAGGTTAGATAGGTATATGCCCCTCAGTATAGCTTAGATAGGTATATGCCCCAGTATAGATTAGATAGGTATGCCCCAGTATAGGTTAGATAGGTATATCCCCCTCAGTATAGCTTAGATAGGTATATGCCCCTCAGTATAGCTTAGATAGGTATATGCCCCTCAGTATAGCTTAGATAGGTATATGCCCCCAGTATAGGTTAGATAGGTATATGTCCCCCAGTATAGGTTAGATAGGTATATGCCCCTCAGTATAGCTTAGATAGGTATATGCCCCAGTATAGATTAGATATGTATGCCCCAGTATAGGTTAGATAGGTATATCCCCCTCAGTATAGCTTAGATAGGTATATGCCCCAGTATAGGTTAGATAGGTATATGTCCCCCAGTATAGGTTAGATAGGTAGGCGGGGGGGGGGGAAGCGGGGAGAGAGGAGTTTCCACTTACCTGCCTTCATCCTGCACGCAGCTTCTATCTTCTGCTTGTCCCGGCGCGCGACGCATTGGTAAGAGCTCCCCCTGTGATGACATGCGGTACGTCATCACAGGGGGCGCTGTTACCATATCGACAGATGCCGGGACAGGAAGTACATGGAAGCCGCGTAGGATCCAGGCACCGTAAGTGTAAAGTCTTCTCTCCCCGCAGCTCTGCCTTACGCCCGCTGCCAGCAGCAACCGAGGCCCCCGCAGCGCCACACACATATCCTTCTGGTCGCGGGGGGGGGGGAATACCCCCTTCGGTGCGCCAGTGCACAGACTGATCCCGATGACAGACCTGAGTACCACATCAGACCCTAGTAACAGATGACAGACCCTGCTTAGGCAGCCTCATTGCATACCTCTTCTTCTGTGTCATGGCTACATGCAGCCACTGTTGACTGCGCTGACAGGTGAAAATTGCTCTGGTTTTTTTAAGGGGGAAAAACCCTTGGAGGTTAAGTGGTTAAAATCAGCCTCTAGTTTTTCTCATGTACCAGCAGTGGCGTAGCAATAGGGGGTGCAGGGGTTGCGACCGCATCAGGGCCCTTGGACCAGAGGGGCCCCAAGGGGCCTATCCTCAACTACAGTTTTAGCTCTTTATTTGGTCCTGTGCTGATAATATTCATTTCTATAGATGCTTTGAATAGTAGGGATCATTAACACACTGTTCCCCATTTCCTTCTTGCTCCTCTGACACTATAGTTGCCGCATATATTTTTGTGTGCCGTATCAATTATTATGTATAGAGTGCTGGGGGCGGGGGGCAATGTAAAACTTGCACTGGGGCCCAAAGTCTCTTAGCTCCAACACTGTGTACCAGTCTATGTATGGAGACCACAATGGAATAGCTGGTCTACTGCAGCAACAGCTTTCTTTTCCCCTCCCTTCAACTTGAAATGTTTAAGACAAAATCCTCAATAACTTTATCAACAACATTTATCTCATCAGTGGAAGCATATTTGGCTAGTTACTGTGCTACAGGCATCTGTGAGCCTTGCTCCAAGTGTTAAGACAGTGTTTACAAATGGTCCTGCATCCTACCGTCACTACCTTCACAAAACCTATGTGTATAAATATAGTTGTCTATTTTGCAACAAGTTATCACCTCAGTCAACAGTGTATGTCTAATGAGTGTCCATCTGTTATTCTTCGAGAAAAAATATATTCATGCTAAAGAAAAACTATACTCATTTAAAACGATGTTTATTAAACAAACCTGAGCAAAACTAAACAAAGACAACACAGTGGGTAATGCATATGAGGAATAATACACAAAATTCCCAATTACTGTGACTTTCACAAACTATACAGTTCCATCATATCTGTTCTGCTACTCACCTTAAAAAAGATTCTTCCAATATGGGCTTGTGATTGTCTCCCAGCAATACTGTTATGACCTACCACTCTCCCACTCCTTAGATTGCAAGCCTGTTTGTCAGGGCCCCCATCCTTGTGTGCTCTTCTCTGCCACCATACGGACTCAGTGACTTTATCCCCATGTTGTTACAGTATATCACTAGTTTTGTGTCCCATTGTTTAACACTCTAATGTCCCCGTGTGGGGCCTGCAACCCACTTCCAGCAGGCTGCTTCTGCCTGTCATGTTTGTAAAGCCTCATCTACATAGTACAGTTTTCCAGATTTCCTGATTTTTCAGATCAGATCTATTAGACGGATTTATTAGATAATTTACAACCAGTCCAATCGGATTGTGATAGATTTTGCAAAATCTATCGCAAAATTGATCTGAAACTATTTGGACGTCTACACATGATGCAATTTCTAATCAGATCACCGGTTGGTCTGATGGAAAATTGTCCCGTGTAGATGAGGCTTTAGAGTGAATGACCAGCCAAGGGGTATTGTCACAAATCTAATTTATTTTTGTTGTCACACAAACATCACCTAGCTAGAACACACAGTATAGTACGGTCACACAGGTGTTAAAGTGACACAGTAACAGTACACATTGATCATACAGCAGGCAGTGACCAGCAAAAGGGTATTGGTGCAAATATAATTCATTTTTGTCACACAAACATCACCTAGAACACACAGTACGGTCACACAGGTGTTAAAGTGACACGGTAATGGCCCATACCCACGGGCTACAAATGTCGCCGCAACATGCGGCGCGCGCGTGTTGCAGTGACAGGTCGCCCGTGAGTATGCGGCGTTGCCCGGGCGCGCACCCCGAACTGTCGCTCGTCGCTGATGTCGCCGGGCGATTGAACCAAATCAATTGCTATGTATAGAGTGCTTAGGGGGCCCAATGTAAAACTTGCATCGGGGTCCACAGTTCCTTAGCTACGCCACTGAGTATAGTATAGCCACATAGCTGTTAAAGTGACATGGTAACAGTACACATTGATCGGACAGCAGGCAGTGACCAACAAACGGGTTTTGGCACAAATCTAATTTTTTATTTTTTGGCACAGAGATCACTTAGAAATGCACAGTACGGTCACACAGGTGTTAAAGTGACACAGTAACAGTACACGTTGATCACAGAGTAGGCAGTGACCAGCTCAAGGGTACCAGTCACACAGTTTTTTTGGCACACTAATATCACCTAAAGCACAGTACAGTCAGTCAAATGGATGTTGCTGTGATGCTTTGTTGGGCAACACAGCATGCGTTGTTTCACAAATGTCAGACACTAAATTACTTTTGTGCAGTTCAGGCAATATGAAGTTTCATTTCACTTTAAATCTAGGATATAATAACTACAAACTTAAAGTGAGCCTAAACTGAGAGCGATATGGATGTTTCCTTTTAAACAATACCAGTTGCTTGGCAGTCGTGCTGAACTCTTTGGTTTTAGTTGTGGCTGAATCACACACCTGAAACAAGCATGCAGCTAATCCAGTCTGACTTCAGTCAGAGCACCTGATCTGCATGCTTGTTGAGGGGCTGTGGCTAAAAATATTAGAGACACAGGATCAGCCGGAGACTCAGGCAACTAGTATTATTTTAAAAGGAAAAGTCCATGTCCTTCTCAGTTTAGGTTCCCTTTTAGAGATGGCCCGAACCTCCGATTTTTGGTTCGCGAACTTACGCAAAAAGTTTGGTTCGCGCGAACTTCCGCGAACTGAAACAGACTTAAACGGGGAGGTGAACTTGGAAAACTAGAAAAATTTATGCTGACCACAAAAGTGATGGAAAAGATGTTTCAGGGGGTCTAACATCTGAGTTTTTGCATGGATGAGTGGGATAGACACCAAAAGTAGAGTTGGGCCGAACGGTTCGCCGGCGAACGTGGTTCGCGCGAACTTAGGTGGTTCGCGTGCGGGTGTCGCACGCGAACGTTTTGCGGCAAAAGTTCGCAAAAAATCGGTTCGCCCCATAATGCACCTGAGGGTCAACTTTGACCCTCTACATCACAGTCAGCAGGCCCAGTGTAGCCAATTAGGCTACACTAGCCCCTGGAGCCCCACCCCCCCTTATATAAGGCAGGCAGCGGCGGCCGTTATGGCCACTCGTGTGCCTGCATTAGTGAGAGTAGGGCGAGCTGCTGCAGTCTCTCATAGGGAAAGATTAGTTAGGCTTAACTTCTTCCTGGCTGCATACCTGTTCTGTTCAGTGAGCCCTCAGCCCACTGCATACCTGTACTGTGATCCTGCCATTGCATACCTGTTCAGTGATCCTGCCACTGCATACCTGTTCAGTGATCCTGCCAGTGCATACCTGTTCATTGATCCTGCCACTGCATACCTGTTCAGTGATCCTGCCAGTGCATACCTGTTCATTGATCCTGCCACTGCATACCTGTTCAGTGATCCTGCCAGTGCATACCTGTTCATTGATCCTGCCACTGCATACCTGTTCAGTGATCCTGCCAGTGCATACCTGTTCATTGATCCTGCCACTGCATACCTGTTCATTGATCCTGCCACTGCATACCTGTTCATTGATCCTGCCACTGCATACCTGTTCAGTGATCCTGCCAGTGCATACCTGTTCATTGATCCTGCCACTGCATACCTGTTCAGTGATCCTGCCACTGCGTACCTGTTCAGTGATCCTGCCACTGCATACCTGTTCATTGATCCTGCCACTGCATACCTGTTCAGTGAACCCGCCACTGCATACCTGTTCTGTTCAGTGAACAGTTTGGTGTGTCAGTGTGAAGCAGTACCTTAATTACACTACCTGATTGATGTATACACATGCAAGATGTTTTAAAGCACTTTAGGCCTGTCATTTAGCATTCAATGTGATTTCTGCCCTTAAAACGCTGCTTTGCGTCAAATCCAGATTTTTCCCGGGGACTTTTGGCATCTATCCCACTCCGCCATGCCCCCCTCCAGGTGTTAGACCCCTTGAAACATCTTTTCCATCACTTTTGTGGGCAGCATAATTTTTTTTTTTTTTCAAAGTTCGCATCCCCATTGAAGTCTATTGCGGTTCGCGAACTTTAACGCGAACCGAACCTTCCGCGAAAGTTGGCGAACCCGGTTCGCGAACCTAAAATCGGAGGTTCGGCCCAACTCTAACCAAAAGTCCCAGGGAAAAATCTGAATTTGACGCAAAGCAGCGTTTTAAGGGCAGAAATCACATTGAATGCTAAATTGCAGGCCTAAAGTGCTTTAAAACCTCTTGCATGTATATACATCAGTCAGGGAGTGTAATTAGAGTACTGCTTCACACTGAGACACCAAACTCACTGTGTATCGCACCTCAAACAGCTGTTTGTATTGTGACGGCGGTGCTGGAGTGGTGCGCACCATGGTGAGAGTGCAGACGATAATGGTTTTCCAGCCCATATGGTCGCCGGGCTGAGGTGATTATCCAGCTGATCGAATTTGGTCTGTCCACAATGAAGCAACGACCTTATTATCTTAGGTGTGCAAACCCATCCCCCCCCCCCCCCCCCCCCGAGACACTCATATAGCCGGCGGTCATTGCTTCATTGTGATACACAAGCCCCTTCACCGCGGCAAGGTGATGATCACGAAGGGGAATTGGCACATGTACATGCCTTTTGTTTTGTTGTTGCAGCCGCAGTGCAGCCAGAAAAATTAGGCAGTCATGTACACGCAACAGAAAAATTAGAATAGCGGCTGAAATTCAGGAATCCGCCTGGAGTCCTGGACCCTGTTGGTGGTGGCAGAGAAGGCTGTCAAGCGGCCTGCAGGCAGAGATGCTGTGTGTGGGCATTGACTTAGTCTTCGGGCAGGCTTACTGTGCTTTGCAGACCACGTGGTCAGATGGTCCCTTGACCCAACGCTGTGTGCCAGAGATGACACCACTTGCTTTTCAACATCACGGTACAGTTTGGGTATCGCTTTTTTTGAGAAATAATTGCATATCTTCCACTGCGGTGTGTGGATTTGCTTTTGTGTGCTGCTTTCTCTCAGGTGGTCATCCCATTGCAGTTTGTGCTTTGTAATCATGTGCCTGCGTAAGGTAGTTGTCCCTACGCGGGTCTTGGTCTTTTCACGGCTCAATTTTTGGTGGCAGAGAGTACAGATGGCACTGCTCTCATCTGAGGCAGACACACAAAAAAATGTCCACACCACTGAGCCCTGAGGTGATGGCACTTTGGTGGTGGCGGTTGACTGAGTGTTAAGTGGGGTGCCAGAATCAGAGCAGGAGGAGGAAGATATGTCCCACTTCCATGCGGAAGCTGAGAAAGATGAGGTGTGCTGCGTTAAATAGTCAACTACGTGCTGAAAATATTGGGGGTTGATGGCACGTGCCTTCTTCTGAACACTGTACTTTGGTCGCAGGTCGCACAAAATCACGACAGCGCAACCTCGAACAGACCTGCCAGGTGGCCATCCTCTGCCTTTTGTTTTGTCCATATTGGGGGGATGAAGTGAAAGGTATGCACTGACTTGACTAATACAATGTGCAGTCAGTCACACAGGTGCAGTTAACAGGTATGCACGGATTAGTTTATCACACTGCTTGCACTCACGTAGGTAGGTGCGTGCACTGTGAACAACAGGTAGTAGGTATATGCAGTACTGGGTATTACAATGTGCACCTTTCACACACACAGGTAGTCACTGAATGTGCTGGGCCTGGCAGTGGCACACACACAGTATGGATTATCAAGGCTGTCTATGCAACACAAGTGTCAGTGGGACAAACAGAAAAAAAAATAGATCACAAGAACAAGATTAGCTCTCTAAAGAGCTGTTGTGGGGTGCTATTTTAGCAATAAGAATCAGCAAGGCGCAAGGTAACAAGCCTACAGGAGCCTAACTAATCTTTCCCTATGAGAGAGTCTGCACTGCAGCAGCTGTCCCTTCTCTATTTACTGCAGGCACAAGAGTGAGTATAATGGCCATAGGGGTCTGCCTTTTATAAGGGGGGGAGTGGCTCCAGGAGGGAGGGTAGCCTGATTGGCTACAATGTGCCTGCTGACTGTGATGTGGAGGGTCAAAGTTGACCCTAATGGTGCACTATGGGGGCAAACCGAACTTCCGGGAAAGGTCCCGTTTTGCCGCGATCGCGAACCACGGAAGTTAGCCGGGAACCGTTCCCTTTAAGTCTAACGTGGGACAAATGTAACTGTGACATTTCTAGTCTCAGAGGAGTTTCACTTTAACAGTGAGCTATGAAGGCCGTGAAATAATTTACTTATGCTTCTAGCTAAGGGAAAATACAGTAAAATCCTCCATTAGCTCACAAAATGAATTGTCAGCATTCTAAACTGAATTTGCCTGTTGGAGATATTTTTAAATTGAAATCATCTGTGAAAAACGATCCCTGTAAAACACTGGGAATAATCACCTGGAGCTGAGGTTAGCAGTAATGCACTGTGATGTGAGTAAAATCCCAATTATGATAATTATAAGAAAATATCGACAAACATGTCCAAGGCTAGCAACTTGAAGAACCACAATGTCCCATTGCAGAATTGATTAACTCTTTGCAAGCGACTGATTCCAAATAATTGGGAATGCTGATAAATGACCATGTATTCTGTAAAGAATAAAATGTTATTCAATTATTAATGCAACCTTTAATAATAAATGTAGTATTACTAGTGACGAGCGTAAGGAGCATTCTACGCTACGCTGGAATTACACGTCATTTTTCACAATTGCGCATAGTTAAATCACGCAACGTTTCCATTTGCTCAACTACTAATGTGCACCGTAATTACGCATTACTCTACGAAATTATGCGTAATCCATAATGTAGTTGTATGCGGATGAAAATGCTGACATGCGGAAAAATGTCCGCATTATTTAGTCAAATCCGCATGCGTGGAACTCTCTTACGCATACATTCCCCTGTCCAATGCGTATTTTATACGCATGAACATCCATACGCATGAAAATATATGCATTAACACATGCGTAGTTGACTTCGCAATAAACATGTGGTCTATGCGTAGCGGCCTTAATTACGCATAGGGGTACTACATGCGTAAATTCGTAAGCGTCATTTTGGAACTACGACTTGAAACTATGATGCATAGGCGTCAACTACAATGCATAGATTATGAGCATCACTAAGTATTACATTAAAAACTTACTTTGTAAAAACATTTTTAATTGAGGAAATAAAATTGCCCACACACATAAACACACCGGATATTATTACTGAGGCTATATTCATCCCAGGTTGAATCTGTTGGGCTAAATACTGTGTTGCTACTTACCCTGCTAAACCAACCAACACTCATAGCTAGAAACATTGGGTACCTGGAGAGGTGTTGATGTTGTTGGATGTGTTTGTGTGTGTGTGTGTGTGTGTGTGTGTGTGTGTGTGTGTGTGTGTGTGTGTGTGTGTGTGTGTGTGTGTGTGTGTGTGTGTGTGTGTGTGTGTGTGTGTGTGTGTGTGTGTGTGTGTGTGTGTGTGTGTGTGTGTGTGGGTGTGGGTGTATGTGTGTGTGTGTGTGGGGGGGGGGGGGGTTGCACGGGTGTAATCTTTAAAGAAAACCTCACAAAAAGAGCGTAACTACAAATCGTGGGGCCTCCAGAAAAAATTTAATGAGGCCTCCTTAATGTTCACAACCCTTCCCTTGCCTCCCTTGGTGGTCCTCACAACATGGGGGTTTATTATGCAAGGGTCATGAAACAAGTGTGGCTATCAGGATCTTCACATCCATAACATGTGTAGCCACATAAACACCTGATCTGGAGAATCAGAGAAAGCGAAGGTTATTAGTTGGGGCCTCCCCAGTTACGCCCCTGCCTCACAAAGCTTTCATTCAAATTGTCTACACAGCATTTTTGTTTAAAAGTGCACAGGGTCAACTCACCTTGATGACCAGAGAAGTACAATCTGCTGCCATCTCAGTTTTTGGAAATTATGGACATTACTGTACATGCAGGAGTCTGACGGCTGCTTTAAACATTAAATGATTATACCTGCACAGCAGTAGAGATGACCCGAACGGTTCGCATGCAAACCCAAACACGCGAACTTCGGTGGTTCACATTCGCAGTGAACCGCGAACTATATGCGAGTTCGACCTACCCCCTATACAACATCATTAGGGTCAACTTTGACCCTCTACATCACAGTCAGCAGACACATGGTAGCCAATCAGGCTACACTCCCTCCTGGAGCCCCCCCCTTATAAAAGGCAGGCAGCGTCGGCCATTTCACTCACTCGTGTGGCTGCAGTAATTAGAGAAGTGAGAGCTTGCTGCAGAGACATTAGGGAAAGCTAAGTTAGGCTCTTGTTAGGCTTGTTAGCTTGTTCCTTGCTGATACTTATTGCTAAAAAGCACTCCTCAACAGCTCTTTTGAGAGCTAATGTTGTTCTTGTGATCTATTTTTTTTGTGTGTGTGTGTCCCACAGACACTTGTTGCATATACAGCCCTGTCAGTCAGTCGCAGCTGGCCCTTGGCCCCTTGGTAATTCCTACTGTGCCATTGCCAGGTCCAGCATATTCAGTGACTACCTGTTCACGGTAACTGTGTGTGTGTGACAGCTGCACATTTGTAATACCAATCACTTCATACCTGTTCAGTGCACATACCTACGTGACCGCACGCAGTGTTATATACCAGTCACTGCACTTGTTCACGGTACCTGTGTGTGTGACAGCTGAACATTTGTAATACCAAACACTGCATACCTGTTTAGTGCACCTACCTACGTGACCTCAAGCAGTGTTATGTTATATACCAGTCACTGCACCTGTTCACGGTACCTGTGTGTGTGACAGCTGCACATTTGTAATACCAATCCCTGCATACCTGTTCAGTGCACCTACCTACGTGACCGCAGGCAGTGTTATATACCACTGCTTAATTGTTCACAGTACCTGTGTGACCACATGCTGTTTAATATACCAGTCCGTGCATACCTGTTAACTGCACCTGTGTGACAGCTGCACATTGTATTGTAATATACTAGTCACTGCATACCTTTCACTGCACCTGTGTGACTGCACATTGTATTAGTCAAGTCAGTGAGTACCTTTCACTTCAACCCCCCCCCCGATATGGACAAAACAACAGGCAGAGGCAGACCCAGAGGCAGGCCACCCGGCAGGTCTGTTCGAGGTCGTGCTGATGTGATTTCATGTGGCCCTGGACCAAAGTACAGTGCTCAGAAGAAGGCACATCCCATCAACTCCCAAGATTGTCAGGACGTGGTTGACTATTTAACACAGAACACCTCATCTTCCGAAGCGCTACTCCAAGCAACACATCCGCTACATTTGACACTTCACAGGAGTTATTTGGGGGGGAATTCACTGATTCACAGCCACTATTGTTACAACAAGATGAAGGCGTTAAGCAAGTTACACCACCTCATATGTCTGAGTTAGGTGACACTATGGACATAAGGTGTGAGGAGGAGGATGATGAAGTACCTGCTGTTGGTGCAGTTTTGGAGGTGTCTAATGCAAGCGAAGCTGGGGAGGATGATTATGATAATGATGATTATGATGATACGGATGTCACGTGGGTTTCCAATAGAGGAGATGAACAGGGGACAGTTCAGAGAGGAAGTCAGAGAGGAGTAGGAGGAGATGAGTTCCTGAAAGAAGCAGAGGGAGCTCGTCATCAGAAACAGCTGGTGGCAGTGTCTGACGCCATGTATCGCCACCTATGGACAGCCAGCCAACATGCCCTTCAACATCAGCTGCTGACGCCACCATAGCGCCATCGCCCCTGGGCTCAGCGGTGTGGAAATTTTTTTGTGTGTCTGCCTCAGATCAGAGCAATGCCATCTGTTCTCTCTGCCGCCAAAAATTGAGCCGTGGAAAGGCCAACACCCGTGTAGTGACAACCCAAACTGTACCCTGAAGTTGAAAGGCAAGTGGTGTCATCTCTGGCACACAGCGTTGGGTCAAGGATCCATCTGACCACGGATGCCTGGTCTGCCAAGCATGGTCAGGGCAGATACATTACTTACACAGCCCATTGGATCAACTTGGTGACTGCTGGCAAGCAAGGAGTACGTGGCTGTGCAGCGGACCAAGTTGTGACACCTCCACGGCTTGCAGGCAGGCCTTCTGCCACCTCCTACTCCTCCTGCTACATCCTCTTCACTGTGGTCCTCCTCGATCTCCTGGATGAGTGGCAGTACAACTCTACTGGTGCTGCAATATCCTCTCCAGCTACACAGCCCCATCTCCCCAGGGCCTATGCTGCATGCCAGATACGACGGTGTCACGCCATCTTAGACATGTCTTGCCTCAAAGCGGAGAGTCACACTGGAGCAGCTCTCCTGGCTGCTCTTAACAAACAGGTGGATCAGTGGCGGACCCCGCACCAAATGGAGATCGGCAACGTTGTGTGTGACAATGGCAGCAATCTCATTTCAGCTTTGAATTTGGGAAAGTTGACACATATACCCTGCATGGCACATGTGCTGAATCTAATAATTCAGAGATTTGTGTGTAGGTACCCAGGCTTACAGGACATCCTGAAGCAGTCCAGGAAGGTGTGTGGGCATTTCAGGCGGTATTACACGGCCATGTCATGCTTGGCCGATATTCAGCGGAGAAACAAGTTGCCGGTAAGTTGCTTGATTTGCAATAGCCCGACTTGCTGGAATTCAACACTCCTGATGTCTAACTGCCTGCTACAACAGGAGAAAGCCGTCAACCAGTATCTCTACAACTGCAATAAAAGGACATGGTCTGGGGAGATGGGGATGTTCTGGCCGAAGTACTGGACACTCATGCAAAATGCCTGCAGGATCATGCGGCCGTTTGAGGAGGTGACAAACATTGTGAGTTGCAGTGAAGGCGCCATCAGCATCTTGATCCCATATGCTTTCTTCCTGGAGAGTGCAGTGCGTAGAGTGGTGGATCAAGCTGTGGAGGAGCGTGAACAGGAACAGTTACAGGAACAGGAGGGAGAGTTGTGGGATCAATTCTCAGCAGAACCAGATGTTACCTCAACACCTGTTGCAGCACAGAGGAGGGGGGAGGAGGAGAAGGAGGAAGAGTCATGTGGGGAAGAGGAGTCAGATGATGAGGAAGGAGGAGGAGGAGGCGGAAGTACAACCGCAGCAGGCGTCACAGGGGGCTTGTGCTGCTCAACTTTCCCATGGTATTTTTCGGGGCTGGGGGAGGAGGAGAACTTACCTGAAATCACTGAGGAAGAGCAAGAGGAGATGGATAGTACGTTTGCATCCAAATTTGTGCAGATGGCAGCTTTCATGCTGTCCAGCCTGTTGAGGGACCCCCGTATAAAAAAACTCAAGGGGAATGACCTGTACTGGGTAGCCACGCTACTAGACCCTCGGTATAAGCACAAAGTGGTGGAGATGTTACCATTACCAACTCACTTGAAGGCAGAAAGGATGCAGCACTTGCAGAACAAGCTGGCAGTGGCAACTATGTTTTACAGTGCATTTAAGGGTGATGTCACAGCACAACGGAATAAAGGTACCACTGCCAGAAATTCTTGTCCCATGTCCATGCAGGCAAGGAGAGGATGCTCCAGTGATCTCATGGTGATGTGGCCTTAGCCCACTTTCCCCAGTGTCAGCAGCTCCAGCAGAATGAAGCTGCTGACTTTAGGAAAAAGTCACCCTGTGTAATACAATGTAACTATGGAAAGATGGATATCATTTTAAAGCTCTCTTTCTCCTCTTTCTGACCCCTAAATCGTCGCCCTACGCCTTTTAGTTTTCTCTATTTTCGCGATTGAAATCGCGGCTGCGGCCATTTCAATCGCGAAAATAGCGAAAACTAAAAGGCGTAGGGCAGCGGTTTATATATCATTGGAAAGAGGAGAAAGAGAGCTTTAAAATGATATGCATCTTTCCATAGTTTCTGCATTGCTCAGAGTTCCTTTAACCGCTTGTCGCCCACGTCACGCCAGTAGGCGTGGCCGCGGCGGCAGCCCCAGGACCAGCTAACGCCAATTGGCGGAAAGTCCTGGGGAAGCAGTTTACGGGAGATCGCGCACACGGTGCGCGCGCATCTCCCGCTTGGTGGGCGGAGCTGAGCTCCGCCTTCAGTCTCCGAGCGGCGATTGCTGTGACACGGCTGTCCCCATTTGAGACAAGAGAGCGATCGGCTCTCATAGGCAGAAGCCTATGACAGCCGATCGCCGTGATTGGCCGGCTGGGGGGAGGGAGGGGATTTAGAAAAAAAAAAAAAGAAAATGTCCAAAAATATTTAAAAAACAAACAAACAAATATTTATTAAAAAAAAATAAATAAACACAAAATAAACCTCACCAACAGAGAGCTCTGTTGGTGGGGAGAAAAGGGGGGGAGATCACTTGTGTGCAGAGGTATACGGCCCTGCAGCTTGGCCTTAAAGCTGCAGTGGCCAATTAATGTAAAATTAGGCTGGTCACTAGGGGGGTTTACCACCATGGTCCTCAAGAGGTTAAGTCTGGATGTAGAAACTATGAGCAGCGATGAACCCCTGGACTACTGGGTGCGCAGGCTTGGCCTGTGGCCAGAGCTGTCGCAATTTGCCATCCAACTTCTGTCTTGCCCTGCCTCAAGCGTCCTCTTAGAAAGGATCTTTAGCACAGCTGGAGGCATTGTCACTGAGAAGAGAAGTCACCTAGGTCACAAAAGTGTTCAGTACCTCCCCTTTATCAAAATTAATGAGGCATAGATCCCGGAGGGCTACTGCCCGCCCGACGACTAAGTCAGTCCCCGCACACAGAATCTTTGCCTGCACACCGTGTGACTGCCTGCTCCAAGACTAAGTCGGTTCCCAGTCCCCACACAGCATCTCTGCCTGCAGGCTGCTTGACTGCCTTCTCGGCCACCACCAACAGGGTCCTGGACTCCAGGCGGATTCCTGAATTTTTAAGGCCACTGCTATCAGCGGCTGCTAACAAAACCAATAACATTTTTTTACTGGTATGTGTACATGCCTGCCTAATTTTTCTGGCTGCACTGCAGCTGCAACAACAAAACAAAAGGCATGTACATGTGTCAATTCCCCTTCGTGATCATTACCTTGCCGCGGTGAAGGGGCTTGCGTATCACAATGAAGCAATGACTGCCGGCTATATGAGTGTCTTGGGGGAACACCCAAGATAATAAGGTCGTTGCTTCATTGTGGACAGACCAAATTCGATCAGCTGGACAGTCACTGATGTTCTTTCATTGAGCTACCTTAGCCCGGCGACCATATGGGCTTGAAAACCGCTATTGCCTGCACTCTCGCCATGGTGTGCACCAGTCCAGCATGGCCGCCATTACGCAAACAGCTGTTTGCGGTGTGTTACACAGTGAGTTTGGTCTGTCAGTGTGAAGCAGTACACTAATTACACTACCTGATTCATGTTTACACATGCAAGATGCTTTAAAGCACTTTAGGCATCCAATTTAGCATGCAATGCGATTTCTGCCCTTTAAACGCTGCTGTGCGTCAAATCCGGATTTTTCCCTGGGATTTTTGGCATGTATCCCACTCCGCCATGCCCCTTCCAGGTGTTAGACCCCTTGAAACATCTTTTCCATCACTTTTATGGCCAGCATAAATGTTTCTAGTTTTCAAAGTTCGCCTTCCCATTGAAGTCTATTGCGGTTCGCGAACGTTTGCGCGAACCGAACTTTTGCGGAAGTTCGCGTTTGAGGTTCGCGAACTGAAAATCGGAGGTTTGAGCCATCTCTACACAGCAGCTCCCCTGCCAAGAGTTTGTTTACGATAAGGAGATACAGCAAGGTCAAACATGCAGAACTGTAGACTTTACAGTGATTCTCTCGACAGTAAATTAGATTAATTATTTCTGAAGGCAGCTTCAACCATGCAAACAAAAGATAAGTGTTTTGAATAATTTTTGTGAGGTACTTCACCCATAGCTTTTGTGAGGAATGAAGTTCCTTAGTTCAAACACACTTTAAATCCCTTAATTCCACTGAAAAAGTTAGTGGCAAAATGTAATCAAATATGTTCCTCTACCTTGGACTCAACTTAAAACATTAATTAAATAATGTAAATGGATTTGTATCTATATATGTACAGTACTACATTTACAAGAATTCTGCAAAATATATTTTATCTAAAATTCTTAAAGGAACACTATCGATCTACATATTTTTTTCAATTGAGATAAGAATTGTTTGGGAAGTTCTGCTAAGTACTGGTGTATACATTTCACTGGCAACCTCTTTGTTTACTGTTATCAAAATACTTTCAAACTTTACTGACGCCAAAACTGATGACAGAATGAGCCATGAGGAGAGGGGAAATTCCCCTCACACTTGATTAGTTACCACTGTGTGTAACTCTGTGAGAGAAGGAGAGAGAGAAAGCTCACAGCTTTTGTCACAGCTTTTCATACTGTTTTTGCTTTCTGAAAAAAATACTCTGTAGTCTGATATGCAACACTGGCTGTGCATTGAAGCAGACACCGCTTCTGCAATTGATTTGTCCCTCAAAATCCCTCAAAACTCACCTTTTCACTCTGGCCTACTACCCCTCACAAGTGCTCTAAACCTACAGCTTAACTCTGGTCCCCTACCATTCGTGTCCTTACCTCTCCCTCTAGATTGTAAGCCTTTGGGCAGGGTCCTCCTCCTTTTGTGTCCTACCTGATCATGCACCTCCATTACTGTGAACCCATGATATGCATCTGAGTGAACCTAACTTGCCTAATCTCCATGCTCCATCCAGTGACTGACTAAGCATTACCTGGTACTCATACTATGGTGTGTGATCTGGTTTTCTTGTATCCTGTATCGTCATATTGCTGTATGTCACCCCTAAATATTGTCTGTAACCTAAATTAATGTTCAGCGCTGCGTAATATGTTGGCGCTTTATAAGTACAATAAATAAATAAATAATTATAGCTAAATCCTACTCTCAATAAATTAAAGCTTTTGCCTCTGATATTTAACATGAAAAGTAGGAAAATGTTTGCACAGCTACTTAGACATTATTTGTACACTAGTAGACCTAAGCCCGTTTCAAAATGGGCTCTAGGTCTGTGTTCCTGGGCACGCGTGCTCGCCACTCGCCGCGCACGCGCCCGCTTACCCGCAGCCACTCGCTCACCCACCGCTGCACGCGACCGCCGCCCACTCACCCGCTGCACATTCGGCTGCCTTGCTCACATGCCGGCCGCTCACACGACACCCGCTGGACTCCCTAGCCCCATTCTTGGGCTCCTGCCTCTGGGTCCGTGCTGCGCACATGCGCAGTGGGCAAAAGCACGGACAACGCTACACAGGGACTGGAGGCACGGACACAGGGGTTTTATTATAGAGGATTGTCATTTTAGAACACTTGAGCATTGATAGTATTCCTTTAAGCATGCCATAAGACTATATTAATGAATTTCTTCCTCTTGGTAACAAAGGCAATAAAAGTATGCATATGCCATGTGCAAAAAAAAAAAAAAAGTTGTATCGTTTGTGAGTCACTTCCTTTTGGATGAGCCCTTGTCAGCTGTAGCATTGTCAGCATTATTACAACACCTATCTTTTTTCCATCCTTCTCTCTGGATTTCATTCTGAAATGCTAATGGATAAATATTTGTTTTAGTGCTGAAAAATCCAATTAATTAATATAGTGATTTCCAAAAACATTTAATGGTTTCTCATTATTCACGTTTTATTGGAAATCTATTTTTTTAAGATGATTTCATGGCACTGTTTTAATGTCATGCAGCATGACCTCCCCTCACAGTTCTAGAGAACCAGGAAATAGTGATGCTCATGCCTATGAGAACTCCCGGAGAAGTGTGATCAGTTTCATCAGGTGATACAATAGATGCATAAGGTTTTGATTAGCTGGTCAAGTTTTTTCCTTTGTGATATCCACATCTTACAAGCATCCCCAAACATTGCAATGGCTGGTTTACACAGTTGGTAAAACTGGTAGTCGCCGGCTTTTGGTGGTTAATGAAAGCATTGTTTGAAACTGATGTACCGCTGTTGCATTCAAATGAATGGAAGCTGGTTTTAAATGATGGTGATGTCAGTTGGCGTTGTTCATGTAAATGTAGTGGTAGATCCCATTTCTTGACTTGGACGCTAAGGGTAGTGTCAAGCGTCGGCTGTGTTTATGTGGTTCTGTGTCCTGCTTTAGGGCGCCAAATGCTGAGAATTGATGCCAAATGCTTTTCTGCTACGGTAGGTAGTATTAAAGGGAACCTGTACTGAGTAAAATGATTTAATATAAACACATGAGGTAACTTCAAATGAACATTACATAGTTACCTTGCCATCAGTTCATCTCAGAAGCTCGCCATTTTCTTCTGACAATGATCCCTTCCAGTTCTGACAACATTTTGTCAGAAATGAAATATATCAGTTGCTGTCAGTTATATATCAGTTGCTGTTAGTTATAGCTGAGAGGACAACTGATTTGCCAAGTAATGTCTATGTTTCCCTATGGCTCAAGTGGGCGATGTTACAGTTTAACAGTGTGCTGACCAGTAAGCTGTTATGGGGTAATGGCCATTTTCAAAATGGAGGACAAAGAATTCCCTTGATCACAGTGGACAAACAGGTCGCGGGAGAGGAGAAAGAGATTGAGGAATAGACTACATAGGTATGTAGTGTATGCTGGGTGTATATTTTATCCCACAAGTGGGGCTTGCACTCTCTTGCAGGTAGGCACTCATCTGTTTTTAAGTAGCGCTGTTCATTGCTCATTACTGATAGTACCCGCCAGCTCCTCTGGTGAGGTTTTACCTAACTGATCAATATTACAGTTGCACCAAGCACTACACTATTGATATTACCTTGTTACCTATACTTGCATTATTGATTATTCTGCAGATCACCACATAATCAGGTATAGTGTCTGGGTTATTGGTGATATTGCAGATCACACAATAACCAGACTCCTGTTTTGCTACACCAATCTTTACAGAACAGCAGACCAAAAATGTCTATGGAGACACTGTGCACTCAGGTCAAACTGTTGACCACGGCCGTTAACGATCTTACCTATACGGTCAACACACAACAGACACAAATTAACCTATTGTCTGAGGTAGTGACCCGACTTCAAAAAACCAATGCATCAGTGTCATCCCCTGTAGTCAGTGAGCCCAGGATGCCTCACCCTGAAAGATTTTCAGGGCACCGGTCTGATTTCCGGAACTTAAAACATCGTTGCCTATCATATTTTGAGTTACGCCCGGTATCTTCGGGTTCTGAGAGCAGGGCCGGGCCGAGGCATAGGCTGGAGAGGCTCCAGCCTCAGGGCGCAGAGTAGGAGGGGGCGCACAATTCATTCAGCTGTCATTCCTAATTGTGTTTGAAGCAGAAAGAAATAAGAAAAGGGGATACATGGCAGTGACTGCAAGCCAGATAACTAGATATTAAGGTGTTGGGGAGGTTGTGGGCCCTGTGGCCCTGTTAGTCTAATAGCAATCAGTGTGTGATGGCTGGGGTGGGAGGGATGGAGGGGCGCACTTTGGTGTCTCAGCCTTGGGTGCTGGAGGACCTTGTCCCAGCTCTGTCTGAGAGTCAGCGAGTTACTTTTATAAAAACGTTGTTATCTGGTGATTTGCAGACTTGGGCTTACAGTCTTCCCACTGGTCATGAGGCTTTAGCATCCGTTCAAGAATTTTTTAAAGCTATGGCAATTATATATGATGATCCCGATTTAGCTATGACGTCAGAGAGGAAGCTAAAAACTCTCCGACAAGGGCATAACACTGTTGAAACATACGCTGCTGAATTTAGAAGGTGGGCGGTGTCAGCCAGATGGGGGCAGTATGCTTTGTTAGATTTTTTTTATCGGGATTATCTGATGTTGTTGCTGATCTGATGTTAAGTCACTCAGAACCTAAGACAGTGGATGAGGCAATCTCTTTAGCTGTCAAAATTGATCGTCAAGTTCGTTATCAAAGGCAGACTCGAGGTAGAGCGCCAGGATGACCTTCTCCTATCCCCTTCTCTGCTCCTGCCCCTTCTTCTCCTCCTCAGGATGAACCGATGCAAATCAAACAATCCAAGCTCTCTGAGGTTGAGAAAAACAGGAGACGTACTGAGAGACTCTGTCTGTTCTGTGCAGAGAAGGGTCATGTGGTACAAACTTGTCCCAGGGAGGCGGAAAACTCTATCGCCTAGGTGTAGCTGGAGGTACTACCCTAGGCGATTCTGTATTACCTCTAAAGAATAGTCACTTACTTCTCCCGTGTTCTATCACCTGGGAAGATCAAGTCCGGTCTACCCAGGCCTTTATAGACTCGGGTTCTGCAGCAAATTTTATGGATAATGATTTTGCTGTTAAGTTTGGTTTTCCTCTACTTTCCTTGGGAGTCAGGACGTCAGTTTGTGGTTACTGCAGTGGATGATTCACCACTGCAGGGCAAACAACCTCTTTCTCACACTCCTGTATTATTGTGTCAGATAGGGGCTTTGCATAAAGAACAGATACAATTCTTTGTACTTAAGATGGCTACCTCCACTGTGATCCTTGGTATGCCGTGGCTTCAAAAACATTCCCCTCAGATCGACTGGAGTTCCAGGCAATTGTTGAGCTGGTCCTCCTTTTGCCATTATCAATGTATGGAGAAAGTCACCGTATGTGCTACCAAGGTTCAAGTGGAGGGGTTGCCTATTCAGTATTCTGACTTTGCTGATGTTTTCTGTCCCAAGGCGGCAGACAAACTACCTCCTCATCGAAGTTTTGACTGCCCCATTGAGTTGAGATCAGGTTGTATGCCCCCTAGAGGCCATTTATATAACCTTTCTGAGCTTGAAACTTGCCATGCAGGAGTATATTAAAGAAAACTTGGCCAAAGGTTTCATCCGTCCATCTAGATCCCCAGCCGGGCCATGTACCGATTACAGAGGGTTGAACAAAATTACTGTGAAAAATCGTTATCCTCTCCCTCTGATTGATGACTTGTTCTCTCAGATTACTGATGCGGGTGTCTTCACTAAACTCGATCTAAGAGGGGCATACAACCCGATTCGCATAAGAGAGGGTGATGAGTGGAAGACGGCGTTAAACACACCCAATGGGCACTACGAGTACCTTGTGATGCCCTTCGGGTTGTGCAATGCACCCGCCATCTTCCAGGAGTTGATTAATGAGGTCTTTAGGGAGGTTCTGGGGCGGTTTTGTCCTTGTGTATTTAGATGACATACTCATTTTCTCATCTAATATTGCTGAACACAGGGAGCACGTGAAGTATGTTTTAAGAAAACTACGACAGAATTCCTTGTATGCTAAACTCGAGAAGTGTCTGAAGTTCCCTTCCTAGGGTACAGAATTTCCACCGCAGGACTCTCTATGGACCCCAAGAAGGTTTCTGCTGTCCTGGAGTGGCCACAACCTTTGGGGTTGAAGGCACTCCAGCAATTCCTTGGCTTTGCCAACTATTACAGAAAGTTTATCAAAGGGTTTTCTTCTGTGGTCTCACCTCTCACTGAGCTTACCAAAAAGGGGGCAGATACCTACAATTGGTCAGCAGAAGCACAGTCTGCATTCTCATCACTTAAAAAATTGTTATGCTCCGCCCCCATTTTGAGACATGTGGACATTTCTCCCTTTCATTGTTGAGGTGGATGCTTCAGAGATCGGGGTTGGGGCTGTATTGTCTCAACACTCCGGTCTGCAGGGCAGGTTGCACCCATGTGCTTTTTTCTCTAGGAAGTTTTCCCCCGCCGAGAGAAATTATGATATTGGGAATCGAGAACTGTTGGCCATCAAACTTGCGTTTGAGGAATGGTGACATTGGCTCGAGGGGGCTGAACATATCATAACTGTCTATAACGATCACAAGAACTTAGAGTATATTGAAGGGGCCAAACGTCTCAGTCCCAGCAAGCCCGTAGGTCCCTGTTTTTCACGAGATTCAGATTCATTATTACTAGAGATGGGATGACGAATCCGGAGAATCCACGAATCCCTCGAATATTGGGAATTATTCGAGATTCGTGGATTCGAATCCCGACGCCATTTTCCACTTTACGAATCCGCCGAATCCCGACGCTGCATCGCCGCGCATCCGCCGCTCGCACTCGTCCTCCTCCGACCCGCGCCTCCTCCGCCCGCCCACCCGCATACTGTGTATCAACTCACCTGTCCAGTGGAGCGCAGAGCGGCAGACCTCTCGCTGACTTCCTGGTTCCCTCTAGTGACGGCTTTTACAATGACGTCATCAGTAAAAGCCGGTCCGGCCACTAGAGGGAACCGAGAAGTAATGACGAGGTCTGCCGCTCTGCGCTCCACTGGACATGTGAGTTGATACTTATGCAGGGGTGAGCGAGGAGGCATGGGGACGGAGGAGGCCATGGGGGTGAGCGGAGGAGGCACGGGGGGAGCGACACCTACCTACCTACCTACCTACCTACCACTTTACCTACCTACCTGCCACTATACCTACCTACCTACAGGCCCCTATACCTACCTAAAGGCCCCCTATACGTACCTAACTACCTACCGGGCACTATACCTACCTACCTACAGGCCCCTATACCTACCTAAAGGCCCCCTATACTACCTACCTACCTACCGGCCACTATACCTACCTACCTACAGGCCCCTATACCTACCTAAAGGCCCCCTATATGTACCTACCTACCTACCTAAAGGCCCCTATACCTACCTACAGGCCTCTATACCTACCTACCTACCTACCTAAAGGCCCCCTATACGTGCCTACCTACCTAAAGGCCCCTATACCTACCTACCTACATACCTACCTATACTTAAGGCCCTATACCCTGCTACCTATACTGAAGGTCCCTTTAACTACCTATCTACCTACAGGACACTATACCTACCTACCTACCGGCCACTATACCTACCTACAGGCCACTATACCTACCTAAAGGCCCCCTATACGTACCTACCTACCTACCTACCTAAAGGACTCTATACCTACCTACCTACCTAAAGGCCCCTATACGTACCTACCTACATACCTAAAGGCCCCTATACCTACCTACAGGCCTCTATACCTACCTACCTACTTAAAGGCCCCCTATACGTGCCTACCTACCTAAAGGCCCCTATACCTACCTACCTAAAGGCCCCTATACCTACCTACCTACATACCTACCTATACTTAAGGCCCTATACCCTGCTACATATACTGAAGGTCCCTTTAACTACCTACCTACCTACAGGACACTATACCTACCTACCTACCGGCCACTATACCTACCTACCTACCTACAGGCCACTATACCTACCTAAAGGCCCCCTATACGTACCTACCTACCTACCTAACGGGCCCCTATACCTACCTACATACCTACCTATACTTAAGGCCCTATACCTACCTAAAGGCCCCTATACCTACCTACATACCTACCTATACTTAAGGCCTCTATATACCCTGTTACCTATACTGAAGGCCCATATACCCTGCTACCTATACTGAAGGCCCATATACCCTGCTACCTATACTGAAGGCCCATATACCTTTCTACCTATACTGCAGGCCCCTATACCTTGCTACCTATACTGAAAGCTACCAATATTGAAGGCACCCATACCTAGCTAGCTATACTGAAGGCACCTTTACCTCGCTACCTATACTGCGGGCAACTATACCACGGATCGCACAATTCGTATGTGCAGGATTCGTTAGATTCGGGATTCGAAAGGTTCGAGAAATTCGAGAACCTTTTTAGATTCAGATCCGGATTCGGATTCGAAGAAATTGTGGATTCGTCCCATCCCTAATTATTACCTACAAGCCTATTATTAAGAACATCAAGGCAGATGCATTATCCAGATGTTTTGAGCCTGAGACAATACAGCCCCTGACCCCTGAAGGCATCCTTCCCGAGACAGTGATTCTTGCTGCTACTGAGACTTGGGAGGATTGGGCCTCTACTTTGAATCCTTATCAGCAGGAGGTTCCTGAAGGAAAACCGGATGGGGTTCTCTTCTTTGTACCACTACAGTTTTGATTAAAAATTCTTCATGTCTTCCATTCTCACAAGAACGAAGGGCATCCAGGGGTTGCCAGAACGCAGGAGTGTTGGACAGATGTGTCTGGTGGCCATCCATTGTGTCTGATTGTAAGGAGTTTGTCGGAGATTGTTCTGTGTGTGCCAGGAGTAAGCCGTCCAGGTGTGCTCCTGTAGGTACTCTACAGTCACTTCCAGTACCTGAACAACCATGGACCCATCTGTCCATCGACTTTGTGGGTGAGCTGCCCAGATCTGAGGGGAAAACAGTCATTTGGGTGGTAGTCGATAGGTTCAGTAAGATGGCCCATTTTATTCCTCTGGACGGAGTCCCCTCTGCTCAAGAACTGGCAGAACTCTTCATTCACCACATTTTTCGGTTGCATGGTATTCGGGAAAATGTGGTGTCAGATAGGGGAGTCCAGTTCGTCTCCAAGTTCTAGAGGGCTTTCTGTCATCATCTAGGTATGAACCTATCATTTTCCTCCGGCTACCACCCACAGACTAATGGGCAAACTGAAAGGGTTAACAAGTCCCTTGAGCAGTTCCTAAGGTGCTATGTGGCAGATGCCCAGTTGGATTGGGTGAAATTGTTGCCATTCGCAGAATTTGCTCATAATAACTTAAAGAGTACCTCTTCGGGTTTCTCCCCATTCCAGGTAGTAATGGGGAGATCACCCAAATTCTCTCCACTGCCAGTAGTGTCATCTCCTTTCCCTGCCCTGGACGAGTGGCAGAGGGCTTTAAAGGAGATTTGGAGTATGGTCAAAAGAAACCTAGGAAAGGCCTTTCAGACCCAGAAAAAGCAAGCAGATAAGAGACGGTCTGTTGAATGGGAATTTGCACCAGGTGACATGGTGTGGGTTTCTACCCGGCATTTGACTTTAAAGCAGCCCTCTGTGAAATTGGGTCCCAGATTTATAGGTCCATACCCGGTGTCCAAAAAGATTAATAATGTCACATATGTAATTTCTCTGTCTTCCAGTATGAGAGGTGTTAAGTAATTCCATGTGTCTCTGTTGAAGCCTGCTGTGCATGTGGATTCCTCTTTCCCCCCCCCCTCCCCCTGTGGTGATTGGTGGTGAGTTTGAGATAGAGCAAATTTTGGACTCTCGGTGGGTGCAGAACTTCATACAGTTCCTTGTTCACTGGAAGGGGTATGGGCCTGAGGAGAGATCTTGGGTACCGGGGCATCGCATGCATGCGGAGGAACTTAAGGAAAAATTTCATGAATTACATCCTGAGAAACCAGGTAGACCGTGTCCAGAGTCCACGCCTCAAGGAGGGGTACTGTAACATTCTCTGGAGATGCAGCTGCGGGCAGTCAGGATACCCCCGCAGCTGCTTCGGTTTCTCTTTCGGGCGTTTCTCCCGTCCCTCCGGCGTCTAGCACGCCAAGGAGGGGATTGTCAGTGGCTCATAGGGTGGCTTTGTCACACTCGCGCGCGCGCACAGACAGGATCTTTATGCGGGGAGGAGGCACGTCAGCTGACCTGCCGGTCGGCTGACGTTGGAGGAGACTCTGGGCGTTTCCGATTGGCTGATGAGTATGGGCGTGGCCGAGGGGTCTCCTCCGCTTCTTAAGCCTTCTGGAGTCACTTGCAACCTGTCTGCTGTTGCGAATGCTTCGTGTAAGCACTCAGACCTTAGATACATCCGGTGTGCTTTGATCCGGGAGGAAACCGGGATTTCACACAAGACTAGGATTTATTACTACTATTGCTGTTATATTGCTTGATAACCTGTGTATGACTCTGGCTCTCTTCTGACTTCGCTTGTCGATTCTGTACTTTAGCCCATCTGATTCTGTTGCTGACTCTGCCTGAATATCTCTATCCTCTTGCCTGCCAATTTTGTACTGTATATGTCCGCCTGTTGCCAATCCGATCTGTCTGACCTCTCCACTCACCAGTGAGCCCTTGTCACTGGTGAGGTTCATTACTGATAGTACCCGCCAGCTCCTCTGGTGAGGTTTTACCTAACGGATCAGTATTACAGTTGCACCAAGCACTATACTATTGATATTACCTTGTTAGCTATACTTGCATTATTGGTGATTCTGCAGATCACCACATAATCAGGTATCGTGTCTGGGTTATTGGTGATACTGCTGATCACACAATAACCAGACTCCTGCTTTGCTACACCAATCGTTACAATAGTGAATTTTACTATGGGCTAAATGGAAAGTGAATATATATGTAATTTACATTCTACAAACTTAAAGGAATCCCATTGGTTTAGATCACTGGACCAGTGTAGAATGTGGATCTTTTCCTCTGTGCCTGAGCGCACCATTCTGCTGGGCATGCAAGGACATTACTTGCCTTGTGAGGGTGCACTACTCATCCACAGCCGGGAAGCGGTCAAAATATTTTTGAGTGGTGTGAGTCTAATAAGTTTACAGGGACCCTTCACTGGGACAGTGGATCAAAAATGCCTCTGAATCTTCCAGGGGCTTCCCACTACCAAGTATGTCATAAAAAAAAAAAAAAAAAAGCTTCAGGTGTAGTATAACCGGTTCAGCACCACAGTGTCGAAAACCTCATGCATCCGAGCAACGTTCACCTGCCATTCATTCGCCAATAACTTTATTGCTACTTATCACAATTAATTGATCTGTATCTTGTTTTTTCCACCACTAATTAGACTTACTTTGGGTAGTACATTTTGCTAAGAATTATTTTTTCTAAATCCATTTTAACAGGAAGATTAATATAAAATAATATAATTGTTTTAATAAAAAATGTATGTGGGTGCAGTTTACTATTTGGCCACAAGATGGCCACAGCCAAAAAAGTCCTGGATGCGAACAATCTCGCATCCAGGAACTAAAAAGAAGGTGGTGATGTTTCCTGGGGGCAGAAATACTGCGCTCTCTCAATAGAAAGCGTCGGTATTTCTTCGGGGGACTTAGATCGGTGAATGGGAATTATATTCCCATTCACTGATCGGGGGCTAGCGGCCGGGCGGCGGGAGCGCACGCAGGAGCGCGCGCACCACGCGGTGGCAGCAGCAGAGCCTATCTGGATGAGTAAGTTCGTCCAGATAGGCCGAACTGGTTAATGCTAATGCATTTGAATCAGCCCCCATATTTTTAGATACTTTTTTGTATCAAAGAAACACATTCAAAGCTTACTGGATGGGTCTTGACTTTTCAGCATTATTTATTTATTAAAATTACAGTACCATTATTAGGAACCACAGACCACCACATTTAGATGTTCTGTTTTACTTAAAGGGTCACTATGGCACAAAATTATAAAATTTAAAATATGTGCAAACATAGACAAATAAGAAGTACGTTTTATCCAGAGTAAAATGAACCATACACTACTTTTCTCCTATGTTGCTGTCACTTACAGTAGGTAGAAGAAGCGACAAGTTTTGGACTAGTCCATCTCTTCATAGGAGATTCTCAGGGATTTATTTATTTTCAAAAGCACTTAGTGAATGGCAGTTGCTCTGTCCAACTGCCAAAAAACTGTGTAGCGAGCAGGGAAGCTGGCCAGCATCATTGTTTAAATCTTTTTTAGGGAATATCTTTATAAAGAATAAAAGCCTTGCTCAGAATCCCCTATGAAGAGATGGACTAGTCCAAAACCTGTCGCTTCTGTTAGATTTCTACTACCTACTGTAAGTGACAGCAACATAGGAGAAAAGTAATTTATGGCCCATTTTACTCTGGAAAAAAACGTACTTCTTATTTGCATATATTTTAAATTTTACAACTTTTCGCCAAAGTGCCCCTTTCAGGCATCTTAATGACGTGTTTATGCTTGAAAAAAAATCTATGTATCTCATTTTGATGTTGCATGTATATAGCTGTCTGTTCCATCAGTTTGTAAGCAAATAGGAAGCCTGATGAAGGCTTTACAACCGAAAGCTTGTTTACTCTTATTCTTTTAATGTTAGCCAATAAATGGTATCATCCTGATTCCTGATTAAAAACTTCTTACAGTAAAATAGTTGAAACGAGCTTATTTTTTTTTTGTATGCCATAATCTGGAAAATCAAGACTTCACTGTATAAGGGGCTGTCATGAATCTTTTTCAATTTTTTTTTAAATCCTATTTGTTTGCACTCAATTCATATCTGCAAGTCCTCACCTCTGCTGGAAGTGTTGCAAGGCTTACGTAAGTTTGTAATACCTTGTAACAACTATAATCAAACTGGATATATTTTGTGAATGCAGCTACCAAGAAAATCACACATCATGATAGTGCTTAGTAGCTTTTTAGATGTTTCCATGATAACAGATGCCAACACATCTATCCTGAAACCCATCTTCTATCGCTTCTAATTTTCTGACAGATTGCTTGTCACACCAAGTGGCTTTAGAAGCATAAATTACTCAATCTTTTCCTTGCATTATTATTTTATGTTAAATGTCCTTTCCAAAGATTGTTCTGGCTCAGTGCCTTCTGCGTAAGGTTGTGCATCTTTCCATAATAGCTGTGTCCAGTTTCTGATGCACTAATAATTATTTATTTTATGCAACATTAATTGAATCAGGGTTACATTTTTCACCACTCTTTATTCTTTTTAGTGATGTCTTTATATTTGTTCCCTTTATTTATTATTTTTATCTTGCTTGATTAAATATCATTTTGTTTGTTGTAAGAAAATCCTTGCATAAAATAAAAATGTCACCATTAGGGATGGCAATGCTTAGGAGAACTCCTGGAGAAGCATGTGATCAGTTTGATCAGCTGCTAGATTTGTAAGCCTCTGATTTGCTGGTCATGATCAGGTGTTAAACCAGGAAGTCATCTCAGCAAATCAGCACCTTACAAATCTATCATGCTTCACCATAAGTTCTCCTAAGCGTTGCCATCCCTAGTCACCATTGCCTCTGATGTTTCTGGGATGTCCACTATAAATTAACCTCTAAGGATACAAAGTGCCCCAAATGGGTACTCTTCTCCTCCTCCACTGTCCCTTTCCAGTGGTGTGTCCTCCGTAAAACCTTGTTGATGGCTTTCACATACACAGTAGCAAGGATCCAATCAGGCTTGGCTCTTTCCACCAGAGGTTGAACAGTTCCACGCTGCAGCACATACATGAGCCATCTGTGCCTGCACAGTAGCACAGACATGTTCAGGCTTGTCTTTTTCAGTGCTACTGTGCAGACGCAGTGTGCCCATGTGTCACACTCACCATACTTTGGTACGGCAGGGTCTCCGTGCGCTGCCTCTGTGCGCACGTGCGGGGGCTCGCTGTGTTTACTTTGTCCAATTTCGGCTCGGTGCGCAGCATTGCGCGTTGCGCGCGTGCACGTAAGCACTTGCACGTGCAGATGTTTGCGCGCGCCTGCGCATAGAATTGCGGAGTGCTAATTTCGCCGCCGAACCTCAGTATTTAAGCAGCACTGCCTGTAACCACAGTGCAGCTCGTTCTGACAGCTTGGCTGACCGTTCCTGGTGAACCGTTGTTCCTGCGCTATATTTCCTGATCTGATTCCCGTTGTGACCTCTGGCTTGTGACCCCGACCTCCGCCGATTGCAACCCACCTCGACACTAGGCTCCGTTCTTGAACTATTGAAGATTGCCGCCTGCCCCGACCTCTGGCTTGTGACCCCGACCTCCGTAGACTGCCGCCGGCCCCAGACCCTTGCACACCGTCTAACCAAGTCTTCTCCACCATTAGCGTCACCGTTCTCCTGACCACTTGCTGAGGTTATCCCAGTAGCGACTTGGTAGGGCACTAGGCAGCGAAGTCCCACATCCCCCTTAAGGGGGTGTGATCCTGCATTCCCCTCAAGGGAGTGTGGTTGAAGTCCCGTGGTCACCTAGACTCCGCTACTGGGCAAAACCTCTTCCATCGTGGGAAAGTCAACGGAGACAGAAGATGTATCTGAAGTCTAACACCATACTCATTCTCACATGGAAGTGCAGCTGTGAGCTTCAGGAGGACACATCGCTGGAATGGCGAAGTGGAGAGAGACAAGACAAGGGAAGATCTAGAGGCTTCCCTCTCCTGAAGTAAGTATCTATATTTTATGTTTAAAAAATGTACAGGTTTCCTTTAAGTGTCTGAAAGGTGTCCAGGAGGTGGAGGCCACTGCAGTCGTTCCAACTGAAGCAACCACAATGGCATCAACATACTGTTGTACTGTCGAACCAATCAATTATAGAGTTTAAAATGTCAACAGCTGCTGGGAAATTGGATAGCCAAACTAAACGTTTTCACTGAGAGTCCTTTCACACTGTACACATTTCGATGTGATACCATCGCAACGCAAGAGTGCCGAAAAGTCGCACCACATGTTAGATGTGCAGTGTGACTATACAGTAAAGCAAAAAGTACAATGGAAGTATGCTTCACTGCCACTATAAATGCACACAGTTGGAATCCACCGAACATGTGAGAGCACCATAGGATACCATGGTACTGTGTATTCGGATTTTACGTGTATTGCTTGACTTTGCTCAAGTGTACTATACATTTCTGAGAAGTATGTGATCACACGTGTTTAAACAGGTGATGGGTCTGTAAACCTCTGATTTGCTGGTTGCAATAAAGTAGTAAAATAAGTAGTAACCACAGCAAAACAGAGTCTTACAAATCTTTTGACTGAGTAAACTACTTACACACATTTCGATGAGCTCTAGTATACCTGAGCATAGTGTTGGGCGAACAGTGTTCGCCACTGTTCGGGTTCTGCAGAACATCACCCTGTTCGGGTGATGTTCGAGTTCGACCGAACACCTGATGGTGTTCGGCCAAACCGTTCGGCCATATGGCCGAACTAAGAGCGCATGGCTGAACGTTCCCCGAACGTTCGGCTAGCGCTGTGATTGGCGTTCGGCCAATCACAGCACTAGCCGAACGTTCGGGGAACGTTCAGCCATGCGCTCTTAGTTCGGCCGTATGGCCGAACGGTTTGGCCGAACACCATCAGGTGTTCGGTCGAACTCGAACATCACCCGAACAGGGTGATGTTCTGCAGAACCCGAACAGTGGCGAACACTGTTCGCCCAACACATCACGTGGTTCGGACCCGAACGTGCTCTGATTGGCCAAACGGGTCACGTGGTTCGGGTGATTAAATACCCGATCCACGTCATTTCTCCGCCATTTGTCTGTGGGTTTAGCTTTGGGTAGGCAGGCAGGGTAGTTCTCTCTCCAGTCACGCTAGCCAGGGTCCCCCCAGTCATTGTGTCACTGCTGGGAACAGTAGTACACCGCTCACCCACACTATATAGCATTGTGTTTACTGCCACTCTGTGTACACCGCTCACCCACCACTTTATAGCATTGTGTTTACTGCCTCTCTGTGTCTCTGCTGGGAACAGTAGTACACCGCTCACCCGCCACTGTATAGCATTGTGCTCTGTGTCGCTGCTGGGAATAGTAGTACACCACTCACCCACCACTGTATAGCATTGTGCTCTGTGTCGCTGCTGGGAATAGTAGTACACCGCTCACCCACCACTGTATAGCATTGTGCTCTGTGTCGCTGCTGGGAATAGTAGTACACCACTCACCAACCACTGTATAGCATTGTGCTCTGTGTCGCTGCTGGGAACAGTAGTACACCGCTCACCCACACTATATAGCATTGTGTTTACTGCCACTCTGTGTACACCGCTCACCCACCACTGTATAGCATTGTGTTTACTGCCACTCTGTGTCTCTGCTGGGAACAGTAGTACACCGCTCACCCGCCACTGTATAGCATTGTGCTCTGTGTCGCTGCTGGGAATAGTAGTACACCGCTCACCCACCACTGTATAGAATTGTGCTCTGTGTCACTGCTGGGAATAGTAGTACACCGCTCACCCACCACTGTATAGCACTGTGCTCTGTGTCGCTGCTGGGAACAGTAGTACACTGCTCACCCACACTATATAGCATTGTGTTTACTGCCACTCTGTGTACACCACTCACCCACCACTGTATAGCATTGTGTTTACTGCCACTCTGTGTCTCTGCTGGGAACAGTAGTACACGGCTCACCCGCCACTGTATAGCATTGTGCTCTGTGTCACTGCTGGGAATAGTAGTATACCGCTCACCCACCACTGTATAGCATTGTGCTCTGTGTCACTGCTGGGAATAGTAGTACACCGCTCACCCACCACTGTATAGCATTGTGCTCTGTGTCGCTGCTGGGAATAGTAGTACACCGCTCACCCACCACTGTATAGCATTGTGCTCTGTGTCGCTGCTGGGAACAGTAGTACACCGCTCACCCACCACTGTATAGCATTGTGCTCTGTGTCGCTGCTGGGAATAGTAGTACACCGCTCACCCACCACTGTATAGCATTGTACTCTGTGTCGCTGCTGGGAACAGTAGTACACTGCTCACCCACCACTGTATAGCATTGTGCTCTGTGTCGCTGCTGGGAACAGTAGTACACCGCTCACCCACCACTGTATAGCATTGTGCTCTGTGTCGCTGCTGGGAATAGTAGTACACCGCTCACCCACCACTGTATAGCATTGTGCTCTGTGTCGCTGCTGGGAACAGTAGTACACCGCTCACCCACCACTGTATAGCCTTGTGCTCTGTGTCGCTGCTGGGAATAGTAGTACACCGCTCACCCACCACTGTATAGCATTGTGCTCTGTGTCGCTGCTGGGAACAGTAGTACACCGCTCACCCACCACTGTATAGCATTGTGCTCTGTGTCGCTGCTGGGAATAGTAGTACACCGCTCACCCACCACTATATAGCATTGTGCTCTGTGTCGCTGCTGGGAACAGTAGTACACCGCTCACCCACCACTGTATAGCCTTGTGCTCTGTGTCGCTGCTGGGAATAGTAGTACACCGCTCAGCTCAGCTTGTGGCTGGCACCGCTGGACCTGAAACCGGGCATGGTTGTGTGTGATAATGGGAGTAATCTCATTCGCGCTTTAAGGTTGGCTAAGCTGACACACATCCCTTGCCTGGCGCACGTGATGAAACTAGTAGTTCAGCGGTTCCTGAGGACATACCCAGGCGTGGCCGATCTTCTGTTGAAGGTGCGACGAGTGGCCAAACATTGTAGAAATTCCAGTACTGCTTCGGGGGCACTCGCCAAGATGCAGGAGCGCTTCAATCTCCCCCACCATCGCTTGCTGTGTGATGTCCCTACGAGCTGGAATTCTATGCTGCACATGCTAGCCCGCTTTTGCAAGCAGAAGAGTGCAGTGGTCCAGTACATGACGGCGCAGTACCGAGGCGCATCCGGACAGCTGCCAAGCTTCTGTGAATTCGATTGGGCCAACATGTTGGACCTCTGCCAAGTCCTCCAAAATTTTGAGCAATCCACGTTGCTTGTGAGCAGTGACAACTCTTCAGTCAGCATTACCATACCACTGCTGTGTTTACTGAAGAAGTCAATGTTGAAAATCAAGGAAACAGCTGTCATGATGCAACTGGGGGAATCTGAAGGAGAAAACGATCAGCGTGATGATACCAACATCAGGCCATCTGCCTCAGGAAACGCTGGCCCCAGCAGCTATGACGAAGAAGAGGAGGAGGAACAGCTGGAGTTGGAGCAGGAATTTCATGCCACCACTGACGAGGGCCAGAGCGGTGCACGTTGTACTTCCACAATTCAGCGCAAATGGTCAGCAGAAGCAGACCAGGAAGAAGGTGACGACTATGATGCATCACAACTATCACAACGCTCACAAGAGGATGATGAGGATTCTGGCAGGACTCTGGCACACATGGCTCAATTCATGATAGACTGCATTGAACGCGACCCACGCATTGTGCGCATTCTGGACAACACCAATTACTGGGTTTATACCCTTCTGGATCCACGGTACAAACACAATGTTCCAAAACTGCTTGAAGAAAGAGTCAGACAGGTCAAAATGGAAGAATACCAGCAGGCCCTTGTGGAGACTTTAGAGAGGAGTTTAACATCCTTTCCCCTCCTCTAGCCAGTTGTACGCCGACAGACTGACTTCCGCAAACCCAGGACGACCAGGAGGGCAGCAAACAACGCAAGCCGCAGCTAGTGCCCAAAAGGGAATGGTATCGGCAGTGTCCTTGGAGTGGGAAAATTCTCTGACACCCATGCAGCAGCCCACAGAACAGCAAGCGTGCAGATCCACCTCCAACACCGATCGCCTGGAGAAGATGGTCAAGGACTACATGTCAGATGGCGTAGCTGTGTTGAACAATCCATCTGCACCCTTCAACTATTGGGTATCGAAGCTAGACACCTGGCACGAACTGGCAATGTACGCAATAGAGGTGCTGGCTTTCTCGGCAGCCAGCGTTATGTCGGAACGCTGTTTCAGTGCTGCCGGAGGCATCGTCACAGATCGGCGTATCCGCCTCTCCACAGAAAATGCAGACCGTCTGACTCAAATTAAAATGAATCAACCCTGGATTGGAAACGACTACGCAACACTCCCGGACCCCAACCAAGTAACATGAACAATGAACATCTGTGATGGGTTAGCGTTTCCGGTCCCTGTTTATTGAACCTCTCATCTATATTACATTTATGACTGCATGGCGACAAAATGCATTGCTATCTGCACGCTTCTTGTCCTCATGCAAGGCCTGGGTTGTTGTGTCTCAAAGCCTGGCCTTCTCCTCCTGCGCCTCCCTCCTCCTGTTCCATCACGTGTGCTGCTGCTGGGTTAGCGTTACCGGTCCCTTTTCCTGGAACCTCTTATCTGTATTACATTTATGACCGCATGGGGACAAAAAGCATGTTACCTGTGCAAAGAAAAATGAAATTTTCCGCATTTAAAAGACATTTTTTCCTTTGAAACTTTACAATCAATTTTCTCAAAAACTATAAGCTCTTTTTCAAATATTTTTTTTCCTCTTGTACCCATTCCCAAGGTGCACATACCCTGCAAATTTGGGGTATGTAGCATTTAAGGAAGCTTTGCAAAGCACGAAAGTTCGGGTCCCCATTGACTTCCATTATGTTCGGAGTTCGGCGCGAACACCCGAACATCGCGGCCATGTTCGGCGAACATTCGCGAACCCGAACATCCAGGTGTTCGCCCAACAATACCTGAGCAGCACTATTAGCCCTATGTTTGAACATATCTTTCACATGAATTCTATAGTAAAATAATTGTAGCTGAGAAAAGCTTGCACTTTATGTAGTAGAAATTTCACAGTAAAATTCTGAATGAGGATGGAAAATCGCAATGCAAAATTTTAAACTATTGCAAAAATAATATTGCTGATTGTGAAAATGTACCTTTTTCATGCCCATAGACCTTGCATTTATGCAATAATGAATTTTTTCTCATGCCCAGAGATCTCAATGCATTTGTGGGAAAATGTGTTTTCTCATGCCAATAGACTTTTGTACGATAGACTTCAATTCATTTGTGCAAAAATGTATTTTCTCATATGTGAAAATGTATTTTCTCATACCCATAGACTTCAATGCTTTTGTGGGTAAATGTGACTACATTTTTGCAAACATGCAAACATATGTTTTCTCATGCCCCGTACACTTGTAATGCATTTGTTCAAACATATGTTTTCTCATGGCCAGTAGACTTTAATGCATTTGTGCAAAAATGTGCTTTCTCATGACTGCACATTAGTGGATTCCTTCGAATATAATATAATTCAAGTGTAATTTTGCATAACTTGTAAAAATTATGCAAAAGGTATGCAAAACCTAGATTTCCCACTTGATTGTAATTGACAATAAAAGGTTTGTGCATAAGCTCACAGCCTGGCTCTTGATGACATTCTGCATCACATTACTGTGAAATCCATGAAGGAAAGGGGACTTTGGATAGGTATATGTTATTAGCCCAATGAGGAATTATCCAAACCACAGAGTGATATCAGCAAACTGATCTTTTCTGCTTCAAATGAGTTACTGCCAGAAATTGTTTTGTTTCTCCTGTGGTTATCGGCTATTTCTCGTTAGGGATCGGTGAACAAGTGAGCAACATATTTTGCAAAGTGATTTGTTTATTTGTTCTCATGTCTATCTTTATCTATTTATCTTTATGCATGCCTATTTTTGATACTGTGCTTGGATTTGGCAGGATGTCCATATCGCTTGCCAATGCATGAGATGAATCAGGGATGCTACATTCTCAGCAGAAGTGTCCTGGAACAGCCATCTCCCCCAAGAATCATTTAACATGTGTCCAAGGCTAAGGGTTACATTTGATTATTAAATACTGGAATGAATGTTTCTTTCTCTTAGGAAAACCTGCAAGAGCCCTGAGACAAAAGAAATGCCCTCAGTGCTGATATACTGTATCTATACATTAAACTTTAAAAATGAATATGTAAAGAGATTGGAAAAAGAAAAAGTAAAGAGTAATAAAAACAATAACCCAAGCTTTGTTCTTATTGTAATATTTTTGACGGCTGATTATTCTTGATTAGGAGGGGTTAAAAGGGTTCCAATGCTAATAATGTGCCTACATAAGATTGGCACTGCACAGGAAATAACATACTGCTGCATTCCAAGCATTTTAGACTTGGAACTCATGTACATAGGTTTGCTCCGGGCACTCCAGTTTCCTCCCACATCCCAAAAACATCAGTTAAGTTAATTGGTTTCTCCTTAAATTGGCCCTAGACTACGATACATACACTACATGATACATACAGTGGGTTGCAAAAGTATTCGGCCCCCTTGAAGTTTTCCACATTTTGTCACATTACTGCCACAAACATGCATCAATTTTATTGGAATTCCACGTGAAAGACCAATACAAAGTGGTGTACATTTGAGCAGTGGAACGAAAATCATACATCATTCCAAACATTTTTTACAAATAAATAACTGCAAAGTGGGGTGTGAGTAATTATTCGGCCCCCCGAGTCATTACTTTGTAGAACCACCTTTTGCTGCAATTACAGCTGCCAGTTTTTTAGGTGTTTATGTCTCTACCAGCTTTGCACATCTAGAGACTGAAATCCTTGCCCATTCTTCTTTGCAAAACAGCTCCAGCTCAGTCAGATTAGATGGACAGCGTTTGTGAACAGCAGTTTTCAGATCTTGCCACAGATTCTCGATTAGATTTAGATCTGGACTTTGACTGGGCCATTCTAACACTTAGAAATGTTTTGTATTAAACCATTCCATTGTTGCCCTGGCTTTATGTTTAGGGTCATTGTCCTGCTGGAAGGGGAACCTCCGCCCCAGTCTCAAGTCTTTTGCAGACTCCAAGAGGTTTTCTTCCAAGTTTGCCCTGTATTTGGCTCCATCCATCTTCCCATCAACTCTGACCAGCTTCCATGTCCCTGCTGAAGAGATGCCCCCTCTGAGCATGATGCTGCCACCACCATATTTGATAGTGGAGATGGTGTGTTCAGAGTGATGTACAGTGTTAGTTTTCCACCACACATACGCTTTGCATTTTGGCCAAAAAGTTCAATTTTGGTCTCATCTGACCAGAGCACCTTCTTCCACATGGTTGCTGTGTCCCCCACATGGCTTGTGGCAAACTGCAAACAGGACTTCTTATGCTTTCTGTTAACAATGCCTTTCTTCTTGCCACTCTTCCATAAAGGCCAACTTGGTACAGTGCATGACTAATAGTTGTCCTATGGACAGAGTCTCCCACCTGAGCTGTAGATCTCTGCAGCTCGTCCAGAGTCACCATGGGCCTCTTGACTGCATTTCTGATCAGCGCTCTCCTTGTTCGGCCTGTGAGTTTAGGTGGATGGCCTTGTCTTTCTAGGTTTACAGTTGTGCCATACTCCTTCCATTTCTGAATGATCGCTTGAACAGTGCTCCGTGGGATGTTCAAGGCTTTGGAAATCTTTTTGTAGCCTAAGCCTGCTTTAAATTTCTCAAAAACTTGATCCCTGACCTGTCTTGTGTGTTCTTTGGACTTCATGGTGTTGTTGCTCCCAATATTCTCTTAGACAACCTCTGAGGCCCTCACAGAGCAGCTGTATTTGTACTGACATTAGATTACACACAGGTGCACTCTACTTAGTCATTAGCACCCATTAAGCAATGTCTATAGGCAACTGACTGCACTCAGATCAAAGGGGGCCGAATAATTATGCACACACCACTTTGCAGTTATTTATTTGTACAAAATGTTTGGAATAATGTATGATTTTCATTCCACTTCTCATGTGTACACCACTTTGTATTGGTCTTTCACGTGGAATTCCAATAAAATTGATTCATGTTTGTGGCAGTAATATGACAAAATGTGGAAAACTTCAAGGGGGCCGAATACTTTTGCAACCCACTGTACATAGACATATGACTATGGTAGGGATTAGTTTGTGAGCCTCTCTGAGGGACAGTTAGTGACAAGACTACACATGCTCTATAAAGCTCTGCGGAAGATGTCGGCGCTATGTAAATACTAAATAATGACTAAAGTCATCACTTTACAGGCATCAGCATTTAAAAACGCTGCATAGTTGCATCGCAGTTCCATTGGTACATGGGTGAATCTGTAGCACGCTCTAAAACCCCTCATTTAAATGCTGCCCTTTCTCTTTATTTTTGTTTTTTTTTGGTTGCTGTGTGTAATTAATACACAATCTCACAGCAGGCTGCTTGATGCATTTCCAAAATCAACATGGTCTCCACATTCAATAAAAAATCCTTAGAGATTGTCTTGAGCATTCTAGTGTTATAGCATTTGAGTCCTATGGGTGAAAAGCACTTTATAAATGTCATTGAATTGTATTATTGTAAGTGTACTTTTATGTTATGGTTTGGTTAGAAGAATACTATATGAATGGTGCATACAGAAAGCATTCACAGCACATCACTTTTTCCACATTTTGTTATGTCACAGACTTATTCCAAAGTGGAATACATTTATTCCCCCCCCCCCCCCCTCAGAATTCTGCACACAACACCTCATAATGAGAATGGGAAAAAGTTTACTTCTGGCAAATTTATCAAAAATAAAAAAAATGAGAAATCACATGTATAAAAGTAATTTGAAATGAAAAACGCGGACTCCGGGCACTCCAATGCAGAGGTAGTTTTTATTCAAGCACGGCATACAACTTGCAACAGGTTACAAAAACTGCCTGTGTATAAAAGTATTCACAGCCTTTGTTCAATACTTTGTTGATGCATATTTGGCAGCAATTACAGCCTCAAGTCTGTTTGAATATGATGCCACAATCTTGGCACACCTAACATTGTCCAGTTTCACCCATTCCTCTATTCAGCACCTTTCAAGCTCCATCAGGTTCAATGGGAAGCGTCAGTGCACAGCCATTTTAAGAATTGTCCTGAAGCAACTCCTTTGATATCTTGGCTGTGTACTTGGGGTCGTTGTCCTGCTGAAAGATGAACCATCACCCTAGTCTGAGTTCAAGAGTGCTCTAGAGCAAGTTTGAATCCAGGATGTCCCTGCACATTGCTGCAGGAAACTTTCTCTTTTTCCTGACTGGTCTCTCAATTTCTGCCACTGAAAACATCCCCACAGTGTGATGCTGTCATCACTATGCTTTACTGTAGGGCTGGTAATGATCTGGTGATTAGAGGTGCCTGGTTTCCTCTGAACATGACGCCTCCTATTCACACCAAAGAGTTCAATCTTCGTCCGATCAGATCAGAGAATTTTGTTTCTCATGGTCGGAGAGTCCTCCAGGTGCCTTTTGGCAAACTCCAGGTGGGCTACCAAGTGCTTTTTACTAAGTGGCTTCCATCTGGCCACTCAACCATACAGGCCTGAATGGTGGATTGCTTCAGAGATGGTTGTCCCTCTGGAGGGTTCTCCTCTATCCACAGAGGACCTCTGGAGCTCTGACAGAGTGACCATTGAGATCTTGGTCACCTCCCTGATCATCAGTTTAGATAGCTGGCCAGCTCTAGGAAGAGTCCTGGTGGTTTTGAACTTCTTTCACTTACCGATGATGGAGGCCACTGTGCTCCTTGGTGCCTTCAAAGCAGCAGAAATTCTTCTGTAAACATCACCAGATTTGTGTTTAAAGACAATCCAGATAATTCCTTTAACTTCATGCTTGATTTGTGCACTGACATGAACAGTCAACTGTGGCACCTTATATACACTAGATAGGTGTGTGCCTTTCCAAATCATGTCCAATCAACTGAATTTACCATAGTTAGACTCCAATTAGGCTTCAGAAATACAGTATCTCAAGGTTGATCAGGGAAAACAGGATGCACCTCAGCTAAATGTTGAGCTTCATGGCAAAGGCTGTGAATACTTATGTACAAGTGCTTTCTCATTTATTTATTTATTTATTTATTTATTTATGCATTTGCAAAAATCTCAAGTGAACTTTTTTCAGGTTGTCCGTTGTAACGATTGGTGTCAGCAACACAGATTTTTTCTGATTATTGGTGATCTGCAGTATCACCAATAATAAAGATGCTATACCTGATTATGTGGTGATCTGCAGAATCACCAATAATACTAGTATAGCTAGGCACAGAACACCCAATGTGGTATTGTGTTTGGTGCAACAGTAATGAGGAGCAGCTATCCCCTGAGGAGCGGGAGATTCAGACACTACTGCAGCCAAGAATCCTCTGAGGAGCAGGGGATTCAGACTGCACTGCAGCCAGTGGACACCTGAGGAGCAGGGACCACTGACTGGGCTGCAAAGATGATAACCTGAGGAGCAGGTGATTACGATTATACTGCAGCCAAGGATTCCCTTGGGCAGCACGGTGGCGTAGTGGTTAGCTCTCTCGCCTTGCAGCGCTGGGTCCCTGGTTCGAATCCCAGCCAGGGCACTATCTGCAAAGAGTTTGTATGTTCTCTCCGTGACTGTGTGGGTTTCCTCCGGGCACTCCGGTTTCCTCCCACATTCCAAAAACATACGGATAAGTTAATTGGCTCCCCCTAAAAAAAATTGGCCCTAGAATACAGTACTTACACTACATAATATAGACATATGGCAATGGTAGGGATTAGATTGTGAGCTCCTTTGAGGGACAGTTAGTGACAGGGTGTGTATGTATGTATGTATGTATGTATGTATATGTACATATGTGTATATATATGTATATGTGTGTATGTGTATATATATATATATATATATATATATATATATATATATATACTGTACAGCGCTGCGTAATATGTCGGCGCTATATAAATACTTAATAATAATAATAATAATAATAATAATAATTCCCTGAGGAGCAGGGAATTCAGACTGTACTGCAGCCAAGGATTCCCTGAGGAGCAGGGAATTCTGACTGCACTGTAGCCAGTGGACACTTGAGGAGTAGGGACCACTGACTATACTGCAAGGATGGTCACCTGAGGAGCAGGTGATTAAGACTATACTACAGTCAAGGATTCCCTGAGGAGCAGGGAATTCAGACTGTACTGCAGCCAGTGGACACCTGTGGAGCAGGGAACCACTGACTGTGCTGCAAGGATGATCACCTGAGGAGCAGGTGATTAAGACTCTATTGCAGCTAACAGACACTTGAGGAGCAAGTGTCACAGACAGGACTGCAAAGGCTGATCACCTAAGGGTTAGGTGGCAGCTCTTAGATATCCCTCACTAATGGCAATACCCACTAGTGAGGACAGGAAGGTCAGACAAGCAGGGTGGGCAAAGTACGGACAGATAAGGTACAGAGGCAGAAGGCTGATTCGGTGTAAAGGTACAGGCAGTGTCGGCAACAGTAATCAGATAGGCAGAAGTACCGAATCAGCAACCAGGAGAATAGTCAGGAAAGCGAAAGGTCATAACAGATAAACAGTAGCAATGTAGCAATGTCCTAGTCTAGGTGTGAAGTCCTTGGTTTCAACACCTGGGAACTAGACTAAAGAATGGTACACAGATATCACAATGCAATTAGTACTTTAAGCTATCAACGGTAACTGGCTAAGTGTGAATTCCTAGCTCCAACTGGTTGTAACACACTGTAGGATCTGACTAGGATCTGAGCGCTCACACATAAGCATTTGCAACAGCAGACAACTAGCTACTGACAGGCAAGTCCTATATATACCCAAAGCGCTCCATAGCGCCGCCCCAGTCATTCAGCCAATCCGGAGCATAGCTGGAGTCAGCTGACCGGCTGATCAGCTGACTTCCCTTTTACTGGCATAAAGGTCCTGTCGCCTGGCGCGCGCGTAGCTCTCAATCTGTGTGCACTAGAAGGACCAGGCGAACCAGCAGCATGTAGCCGCGCGGCAGAAGCCACCGGCTGGAACGCGGAGATGGCCTCCATGCTGCTTGCCCATGCGGCGGCATCTCCGCTATTCTTTACATCCGTATGTTCTTGTGTGTACAGTTCTGAGGAAAAAATAATTTTAAATCCATTTTGGAATAAGGCTGCTATACAAGAAAATGTGGAAAAAATGATGCGCTGTGAATACTTTCCGAATGCACTGTATATACTGCATAAACAGGTAAGACAAAAAAGTGTATTGATTCACCACAAAGCTGTTCATTAAATTAATTAGCTGTTCGTACCAAACTGTAGACAGTTTGTAAATAAGAAACTTAACCTTTTTGCTTGCTATTTTGTAATAAAATTATGTGCAAAAAGGAAAAATAATACTTTTGTGGCAGTTACTTAAAGGAATGTTTGACCTAAGATCAAGGTTAGTTTGCAGAGATAGATGGATCTATGAATTATAAGATACAAGCTACCTATTTCACTCTCTGGAATATACCAACTGATTTAATAATATTGATAGCATCATCAGTCTTACAGCATGAAAAATTCTAATCTACTCTACTTTAACACAGAGTTCATTAATGGTCATTTATTTTCCTTTACAAAAAAAAAAAACATTCAATTTCTTCTTTATGGAATATTTTCAGCGTTGTTATCTGCAAAGACTAATATAAAAATGTACCTGAAAGAAGAACATTTTCTAGATAGAATAAAATGGAATATCACCACTCACCAACACAATATTGTAGGCTTTAAAAAGAGATACGATTATCAAAACAGAAAGCAGAAGTAAACAAATACACAAAAGTATGATTTACTATATCGCAGAATTAATAAATAATTATAATTTACTATAAAACTAACACAGAGACACGTGTCTAAGTTAATTATACCATCTACAATATTTAACCAGGTAAAAGGTCATTAAATATTATAAATGGAAGACGAAATGCCAGAACAGAAAGAAAATGTACAAACATTAATAAAAACAACCACCTTATTTTTTTGGTGTATTGCCACTGCAGTGTGAAACAGATATAAAAAGGCAAATGCATCAAAAGTTGTGCGCAAGCCTGGATTTACATGACTGGAGCCTATAGGCACAGATGTATTGGCAACCTAGACCTCGCCGTCTATGAACCTGTCCTAGATGTCACTTCTCCCTTACTTCCCTTGCCCGTCATAGCTTCAGTTGTCCCTTAGCATTCAGTAGCCAGAGATATTCTCAGCATTAAGTAGCTAGTTGTGCCCTCGACTGAAGGGAGATCTCATCAGTGGAATGCTGAGAGCAGGGTGAGCAACCTTTCATTTACGCTCTGCTCAGGACTCATAGGGAAGGAAAAAGGGAGGCATTAGGGGAGGGAGTCGCCTTTCCATCACCAGGCGCCTGTAGGAACGTGCCTACAGTGCCTTATGGTAAATCCGGCCCTGGTTGTGCGTATGCACACCGCCAGTAAGCTGGGGGCAGGGTGAGCCAAATGATGACTCAACCTGCTGCCACTTAAATTCCCGGTGGCGTTAAATACTATTCTCGCTCCTAATCATAGCAACTCGAGGTAGCAGTAATTAGGGGTACGGTGGTCACCAGATTCCTGAATCACCCTTGCTACCCTTGTGCAGGGCATGTACTGTAGCACTATTGCTATAGTGGAGCCCAGCTTCGGCGCTCGGTGCTGAGTGCCATGCAACAAAACCACCTGCTTTGATAGGTTGTGGCCATGCCATACTTTTCCAGCTAACTAGATGTTAGAAGACAATTTTCATGAGCAATACAAATAAACATCTCAAAATATACTTAGGTAGTTTAATTTAAAAAAGAAAAAAAGGGTTCATTTATTTAACAAGACTATGCATGTAAACCTCTAGATAGTGAGCAATATTGGACAGCTGCAGCTCCAGGTAAAAAGACCTGTATGGAGAGCACCGAAGCTGGGCACTGCCATAGTACTAGTGCTATAGTTCGTGCCCTGTGCAAGGGGGATTCTGTGTGCCGGCAATTGCCAGATTCTGATATACTTCTCCCTGCTAGTCGCTACAACTCGGAGGAGGAATAGTATTTAACACTGCTTGGAATTTGAGCGGCAGCAGGGTGAGCCATCATTCGGCTCACCCTGCGTCCAGCCCACCGTCACTATACATATAGGTATGCCTGTGTGGAATGTACATTTTCAGTTTTGTACACAGGTTTTACACACATGTCCACTGACCACTTGTAAAAGACACCACATATTTAGAAACTGGTAAGAGATCATAAGAACTACTTTACTAGTTTGTCACATTTATATTAGTCAGACACAGACACAGAAGAATTATATTGCGCTTTTTTTTCCTTGTGGACTCAAAGCGCCCGAGCTGCATCCACTAGCACACGCTCTATAAGCAGTAGCAGTGTTAGGAAGACTTGCCCAAGGTCTCCTGCTGAATAGGTGCTGGCTTACTACTGAACAGAAAGAGCAAAGATTCAACCCAGGTCACCTGCGTAAGAGGCAGAGCCTTAACCAGAATGCTATCCAGCCACATATTAGTAAAGTATACATAAAAAAAATAGCACATGGTAGAATATAATAGGTGTTACACCTTGTCTGTGCTCCAGTAGCTCCTAAAACCTTATTTTCAAATACAGCCTACACTCTATTACATGACTCACACAGGCACTAGGCTAAACCATGACAATATAAAGACCTTTGAAATGGTCATTGGAATTATATGCAGACAGAGGGGGACATAGTATCTGCAAACAGGAAGCCAGTGCCTCTAAAATGACCACTGTGACTGCCTTAGGATTTCACTTAAAGCCCGTTTAAAGTTAATAGAAAAATGTCTCTATGGCTATGTTAGAATGGCTTTGAATGTCCATGTATGATGTTAAAACGATGTCCTTACCCTTCTAATGTATGCTTTTCTCTTTCAGACTAACTGATGAAAACCATCTGAGATGAAAAAAATGAGCTACCATTGAATTTCTGGCAAAAGAGGGTTGCTCACTTAATGAAATCTATAATCAGCTAAAGAATGTTGTCTGGACACTGTAGTGTAGGGGCAAAGATGTTTCAAGAAGGAGAAACCACGATTGCAGATAGGTTCAGAGAGCAGAAAAGGAGCAGCGATTGTAGACATTATTAATGTGTGCTACCCTCTTTTAAAGTACCCCTGAACTGGATGCTTCTGAATAGTGATGTCACAAACTTAAAATTTTTAGTTCACGTACGCAAACGCGAATTTTCTGCAAGCGTTCGCAAACCGATGAACTGCCACAGACTTCAATGGGCAGGCAAATTCTAAGACCTGGAGGGACTGTTTCTAGCCACAAAAGAGATGTAAAAGTTTTATTAAAGGGGTCTAACACCTGGCCCAAGGCAGGCCATGGGTGATCTATGGCACAAGTCCAACAAACAATTATGTAGTTGACCCAGAGTCGTGTTTTTATCTCTAAAGGGCAGAAATCACATTACATTCCTCAATTCGTGAAATAAAGTGCTTTAAAATGTTCGGCGTGTGTACACGTTGATCAGGTAGTGTAAGGGTTAGCCGCGGTTCACAGTGACAGACAAAACGCCACATTTACCGCACTGCAAAAAAAAATGCAAAGAGCTTTTGTGACAGCGTCAGGTGAGTGAATTATTGCTTTTACTAGTTGACACCTCCAGGATGTGAATGTTAGTCCTCTCGGCAGCAATCTTTGTGTAATAGTGACGGTCGCCGTGCTTGTGTGCACATTCGTGGGAGTGCAGGCGATCATGGTTTTCCAGCCCCTATGATCAGGTTTAGGTAGTCCAATAATAATGTGTAGTGCCCATATCAGAGGAGGATGAGGATGTTGCGGCAAGGTTCCATGCAGAAGCAGTAGAAGATGTGGTGTGCTGCTGTGTAAGCCAGTCAACTACTTCTGTGGCATTTTGTGAGTTCCAGGTATGTGGCCTCTGAACACTGGGCAATATGCTAGGAACATTTTTGGCTCCATTATAATGTATAGGGGGCAGGTTGAACTAGCCATATGTTCGCAAACAGGCACAAACACGAACAGCCGATGTTCGCCGGGTACTGTGTGCCGTTGAACAGTTCGGGCTACCTCTACATATGAACATACCTTTAATTCTGTTATTAAAGCATCCCCTGTGGCCCCCGTTCTGCTCAGCTGTAGTATTCGACTGAGCAGAATATGGAGGAAGTAGCCGTTCCTTCTCCTCTCTGCCCGCCCTTAGGAATGCCTCCTTCACTTGCTGCTTATGGTTCCTGATATACTGTATTGCACACAGCACGTAGGAGAGCTACAACGTGTGCGGGCTTGTGGAGATTGAGCTCAGAACGGTAGTGTACTGATAAAAAGTATGTTCAGCAGCACCCAGGTCAGGGGTACTTTAACAACAGCCTCTGCGGAGAATAAAGCATGTGTTCAGCAGCCCATGACATCCTTCAGTGACTTGGCCAGTGAACATGAATGTGGGGATCAGTTCCCTATCAGGTCCTCTCCTAGGATATACAAGGAGATGGAGCCTGTGCAGCATGTTCAATGTGTTTTGTGGCTGTTTGATGAAGGACCTCTTGTCCAAAACGACGTGCGCCATGCACTTGCTTTTTTTATTTACATTTTAAGACTTTCAAATAAAACTTATTTTATGAAGATGGTACAGATCCTCTTGGATGAAGATTTACTATTAATTTGTATTCATTGTTCCTTTGTCAAACACAACATGACATGATAGGTAGATTACTCTTCTACAAACATGCAGGTGATAGCTTCTTCTGCTAAAATATGTCTATAGAATATATGAAGTATAATATATATAGTGCACACCTTTATTTAAAGGGATATTGTAGGGGGGTCGGGGGAAAATGAGTTGACGTTACCTGGGGCTTCTAATTGTCACCCGCAGGCATCCTGTGCCCGTGCAGCCACTCACCGATGCTCTGGCCCCGCCTCCGGTTCACTTCTGCAATTTCAGACTCTAAAGTCTGAAAACCACTGCGCCTGCATTGCCATGTCCTCACTTCCCCTGATGTCACCAGGAGCGCACAGTGCAGGCACAGACCATACTGGGCCTGCGCAGTATGCTCCTGGTGACATCAGCGGGAGTGAGGACACGGCAACGCAGGCGCAGTGGTTTTCAGACTTTAAAGTCTGACATTCCAGAAGTGAACCAGAGGCAGGGCCGGAGCATTGGGGAGTGGCTGCGCGTGCACAGGATGTCTGCGGGGGACCATTAGAAGCCCCGGGTAACTTCAACTCATTTTCCCCCGACCCCCCTACAGTGTCCCTTTAAATGCAAGGAATGGCAGGTTAATTTAAAATGTTCATGAAGATTTAAATGCAGCATTCCGACAGGTCCACACACTCTCCAATACCCAGAAAACTCATGAAACATTATAATTTAATTTTAAGCTAGTGACAGCAATAATTTCACCTCACATTCACATTGGCTGATTGACTGCATTGTAGAGTATCCTAATACAATTTGCTGTACAATAACCTATTCCTGGAAGTGGCTGCACACTGGCAAATCTCAGGCTACTCTTATGTTTGGGAAGATGGATTCATTAAAGAATTCCCTTTAAATGTCTGTAAAAAGAAAGTAGCTCTTTGGGTCTGGAAATTTTAATGCATGGTAAATGAATAACATTTCTCTGTATAAATCAATTTATGGAGTGGCCAGGAATGCAATAAAATTAGATTCAATATAGCCTACTTCTGTGACCCAGAGAGAAGTTGAATAACTCAGTTTAGGTTTTCTAGAGAATTTGTGGAAGGCAATTTCAGTTTAGTATTAGCATGTTAATCGGAAGTTCATGAAATTCATGTCAGTGTATAGACCCTGGATTAAAGAAGCTTAACATAGCAACATTAATGCAAATATCTAAATTACGATTTATTTTTTTAAGTACCGTGGCATTGGAATTGCTTTATTATATAAGAAGACCAATTTTATTTTTTTCAGTCAATTTTAAAAACATTTTGAATATCACAAATTTAACATATTATTAGATCTTAGAAACATTAAAATAAACTTAAAAGGCTGAAAATACATAAAAGAACATTTCTTACATATTGGGTAAACCTTTCAGAGTTAGTGAGACAGACAAAAGCTAAAGGAATAATAATTATAATAATTATAAATTCAACAATTACAATAGGGACAGCAAGAAAAAATAATCTACTGTGTGTACGTAAATGTCTATGTGCATATTTCTTCAAAGGCCTAATACTTAATTTAGTCATCATCATCTCAGTTCCTGATTTATACCCCTATATCACGTTATTTCGCCTCCTGGGCTGATTGTCGAAGTGACAAACATGATCTTTGGGAAAGAATGGTTATGTGCACTGTACTAAGCAGACCACTGTAGGTACGTCTAGTGTTAGCTGAAGAAGCTACATTTTAAGGTGTTTCTACAGCAAGAAAGTAGCAGGCGCTCAGGTGTTTAGGATTAGGCTATTACCTTGTGTTCACTGTATCTCAGTATATAAAGACGTTAACCAAGCAAACAGATAGGCTGATTCAGCACTATCAGGATTGAACCTTCATCTTTTAGCAATGTACTGCACATGCCTATAATCATATCAAACTTTCTGTACATATACCATCGTCGAATACTGGTAGTTGCAAGGGAGAAGGGTTGCAAGGACTTGATGATCATTTTGCCTACCACTTCTTCTGGGGCCAGATTAGGTAAAGTTTGATATGCTTCTGCTTGTACACATATACTTCAATAAAATGAAGGTTCAATCCTGGTATCAGCTATATTATCCTATCTGTTTGCTTTAAAGCTAGAGTTTGCTAACTTGAATGAGGAACTGTAATGCTATCACAAAGTGAGCAATATGCAGATAAATCAATATCAAGGTGTATACATTAACGCTCTAATTAAAAACTCCATGGTGAAAAACTGTCTGTATATGAAAGTAGGAGGAGAAAGTATTAAAGGAAATGGGAGAGTAGGGGAGCTCCATAGTGTAACACAGCTTTATTCAATTAAATGCACAATAAAAATACACTTACTATGTTAAAAAAAATTGAGCCTGTACTTTGGGCAACAGCCCTCTTGATGTGACCTCAGGGTGCAGCTCCTCTCCCATTTCTAATTTGTAAGTTTGCCTCACAGCCATACAAAAAGAAGCTGTTAGAGTGTTAACCAACAATCCTCCCCGCTGACACCACTGGTTTCCACAGCACAAGATTTCACATCTGTTTGAGAAAGAATATAGACCTACCATGACATACGTGCCAGTTTTTTATTCAGACATATTATTTTAAAGGACATTTAAATTCTAAAAAAATGAAAGAAGGTTATATACTTATCTCGGTAGAGGAAAGCCATTGGATGGTCTATAGACTTCCTGGACCCTCCTGCATCCCACCAATCCTGCATAACAACTCTCTCTACCTATTCTGCAGGAGAACAGAGGCGCCAAAAGGATAAACGGAAGCTAAATGAGCTTAAAAAACCAAATTCTTGGTAAATAGAGGAGGTAGTGGTGGACTTACCTCCTCCAAGTAGACACACAACGACTGTAGTAAAGACAGTCAATATATTTTATTTATGAACTCCAAATATGCAACGCGTTTCGCAGGTTTGATCCAGCTTCATCAGGCAATAACAATGGAGCAATAGCATATGTGGTCAGTAGAAGAGCCAGGCACCTCTTCTTTATTCAGACCAATTATTTTAAAGGACATCTAAAGTCTAAAAAAATGAAACAAGGTTATATACTTATCTCGGTAGTGGAAAGCCACTGGATGGTCTAGAGACTTCCTGGACCCTCCTGCATCCCACCAATCCTGCATAACAACTCTCTCTACCTAACTCTCTCTACCTATTTCTTACGGCTGCACTCCTAGCCGTGGATGAGCATAAACATGCTGAGCATGCACAAGTATGATGTTATTCCTGTGAAGAAATATGAAAAGGCTACAGACTGCAAGAGCAAAACAAAAAGTAACCAAAATTACCATTGAACATTTGGTAAGGGGGGTAATAAAAATTATTTTTTCATTATGCCCATTCTTTTGCTATGCATATGCCCACTAGCATGAATATCAACAGCACTTTGAGAATCTTTGAGAATGTATGGTCATTGATGAGTTCCTTAAAATGGCTGCAGTGATAGCCAACTAATAGCTCGCTTCTTCTGCATATAAACAGGATGTAGGGATGTATTGTAAATATTTACTCTGGCAAAACTATTACAAAAACATTTACGTAACATCTCTACTAGTGAAATAATTATTACTGTATTTGTGGGACCATAACACACATTTTCTCCCCCAAAAGTGGTAGGAAATGTAAGTGCATCTTATGGTCCAAATGTATGCCCAAATGAAACACTTTTTCTCCCCACATGAAGTGCAGAGTGAGAAGCGGAAGCCAGTACCTGTACAGGTGCTGCTGTTGTCTGACCTGGGAAACCTAGAGATGAGTGGATAACCCCCTCTCCCGGAGCAGTGTTAGAGGTTGATGTTCCTGGGCTCCTGAAATTATTGCTTCTGCGGCAAGAGATCGAGTGGTGCCACTTCCCCACACACTCCAGGTGCCGCTCAAAGTCCTCTCTTTCCTCCTTTAGTTGTATTCCCCTTGCTCTACAATCCGAGTCCTCTGAGGGCTCTGTTCTTCCTGGTTACTGCGTCCTCTCACTGCGTGACCCTGGTACACATGCGCCGTTAGGTCACATGGCAACTTGGAGGGATCCGGAATAATAACATTATGTCTATGGCAGCACCCAGATTAGGCACATCACGGCGAAGGGCATGCGCCAAAATTACCTGCTTCGAGATGTACACCCCTCCCAGACAGATAGGTACAGGGCTACATTTGAATCTGTCATCTATTCTATTCCCACAAATAGTTATTAGAGAAAAATACATCATAAAATACTTCAGTAAAATAAACATACATATTTTTTTATCAGCATTTAATTATAATCCATGTCGTTTTTGCAAATGCTTTTTCATTATGTTCTTCTTTCCTACTTACAGAATTCTACCTCCACTCTCTACTCCTATAATGTGCCCATTAAATACTGACCAAGAACCCTGACATCAACATGCTTCAATTAGTTTAGTCCAATAGCAATCCTTGGCCAAAAAAAATCAAATGAGCCCTGATGAGAAAACCAATACATGAATGGGAAGCTTCAGTGGAGTAAATCAAACATTACCATTTCAAGGATCCTGGTCAGTGATTGGTGGAAAAGTGGTGGGAGATGGTGGTGGGAGCAGGCCATGTGATTGCTCCTGGTGTGCAGAATGCCATGATAGTCTGCATTTTTTGCACTTGCTGCACTGATATGATATGATGCAATCCAATGCTGCCTTAAAGGTGGCCATACACGTATTGATTTTTCCCATTGATACCCAGCCAATTTGATCAATCTGATCAAATCTGTTAGAAATCAATGCAGTGGGCAAAACAATCAATCAATTTTCAGTCAAAACAGGTCAAATTGATTGATTGCTCAGGATGGAAGGTATTATTGATCGGCCAAGAGCAACGACAGATCAACTGCCCATAGAGTTGCACTGGATCGAACAGCGCAATGGTGTGGGTCGATAGATTTTTAATATATTTCATACTGAAACCTATTCAGCATCTTTTTCTAGAGTGTGGCACAGATCAGTGGGCTATATGATTAAGGACATGTGATCCGAGACATGTTAGTGATTTTACTTGCTTTGCATGCTACTATTGCCTAAAATATAGATCTTTGGACATTTTTTCACTACATTTTGAACAAACTTCTATGCTTCCCAGTGACCTGCATTGCTGGAGTCGGTGGATGAGGTTGAGCAGGTCACCGACTGTTACAAAAATATACAGATCAGATAGATCCCCCACAGATTTGATCTGATTGTCTGATTGGCTGGTGGTTGAATCTGATAGCCATCTATAAGTGTACAGTAGCTTTAATGCTAGGAATACACCATGAGATTTTTCGACTGATAGATGGCTCGATAGATAATTTCTAACAGGTCTGATCTGCTTTTGATCGCTTTTGTGATCGATTATTTCATAGAAGTGAATGGAAATCATTCAGAAAATACTATCAGAAAATCGATCAGCCAGTAAATCTGCTGGAAAAACTCATTGGGCTTGATTCACAAAGCGGTGATAACTCAGTTATCACGCCTAAAAGACTTTAGGCGTGATAACCTTTGCACCACTGAGTTATCACCGATTTTTGCTCTAACTCGCGTGAAGTCTCCGCACGTACGCGTGTATGCGCGTACGCACGTACGTGCGCGCGCAAAGTCCCATAGGGCTTAATGGGAGCTTCGCGCGAAGCGGGGACGCTGCGCGCGTGCGTGCGCGGTTGTGCGCGCAAAACTTTGCGCGCGGAAAATTCGCACGAGTTGCTTCTTATCATGCCTAAAGTGAGTTTAGGCGTGATAAGGGGCTTTTCACTGGCGTGCAAACACTTTGCACCGCTTTTGTGAATCAAGCCCCTTGTGTATTCCCAACATTTAGAGTATCGCCATGCTAAGTTGAAGGATTTTAGATTACAATTCTTTATCTTAGTAAATAACCCCCTTGTATTGCTTCCCATGCATGATGCATTTGATTAGTTCTTCAAATAAAGCTTTTTAACGTTTAATTTTCTGTCTGAAAGGTTATGAGAACAATATCAGCTGAATATAATTTTGTTGACTAAAAGTATGCCTCTGTTGTTATCTGTGCGATGCTTATCTCAGCAGAATGATTCATGCAATCATGAAAGGTTGTTGTTAACAGACTGGGTTTCAGGGAATGTAATTAAAATCCATAATAGCACTTTGTGCAAGAATGAAAGGAACAACATGAGCATGGAAAAAGGAGAGTTGAGAACAATAGGTGTAAATCACTAAAACCAGTTCCAGATCTGGAGTTTGTTCTTATGGTTTCCTAAGGTCACTGTGTCCTCCAGATACAGGCAAAGAAAAAAAAAGAAGAAGTTATGATTCAATGTTGCAAATAATGTTGAGCTGATTAAAAACTATCGTTTTATTTTAACCATGCCATGTATCACTGTGACATTTTTCATTAATCTTCTTACTTCTTGCAGGGGGATTAAAATGGGAAAGATTCTTCTGATGCCAGACGGAAAGGTTGATACTCAATTTAACGTGAACACAAACATAATGCCATGCTCAATAGAAAATCAAAATGGCAATTAAAAAAGGGTCATTCCAGCTAATCAGTTAATTACATTAAATGCAGTTAATAGTGTGGTACTGTAATCTTTTCAGGACAATCTGATAGATCTTTGAAAGAGATAGGATCAATTTTCAATCTTAAACAGTACATGGTTTTGCAATCAGATAATAAAGAGTGAAATTGGATTAGAGTAAAATGTAATCTGTTTAGACATGTTATATAAGGAGAAAAGCAATGCAACTTCAGTTCAACAGTCTAATCTATATCGCCACTGTCCACCCTGCTTGACGCTATTCAAACCCTGTATCTCCACTGTCTACTTTGATTTTAAAACTACTCTTCTACGTATCTTATTCTTTCCTTTCTACACACCTTTTCCACTTCCATTCCATTCCAGGTGCCTGCCAATTATTGTTTTTATTATTTAGTATTTATATCGCCCCAACATCTTACGCAGCGCTATACAGAATATATTGTCTTGTCACTTAAAAGCGCGTACACATGCCATACTGTAGCAAACGACGGGTCCGTCAGACCCTCCCACTGGGCGGACGTTCTGCCGACAGTAGCATGTGTGTACAAGCTGTCAGCAGACTGATAAGACTGTTTCTGACAGATCCGCTCAGCAGATCTGTCAGAAATAGTAATTTCAGTCTGCCGACAGCGTGTACACACATGCTACTGTCGGCCGAACGTCCGCCCAGCGGGAGGGTCTGACGGACCCGTCGTTTGCTACAGTATGGCGCGTGTACACACCTTTACTGTTCCTCAGAGGGGCTCACAATCTAATCCCTTACCATAGTGATATGTCTATGTATGTATCATGTAGGATATGTACTGTAGCCTATGGCCAATTAAAGGGGGAGCCAATTAACTTATCTGTATGTTTTTGAGATGTGGGAGGAAGTCGGGATTCCTGGAGAAAACTCACACAGACACAGGGACTAGGAGAAAACCCACACAGACACGGGGAGAACATGCAAACACCATATGATGTGGACTATCACAGCACTGTGTTCATGCACCTCCTTACTGATAACATTGGAGCTAGAACTGAATCCAGCATGCTGAATTAGCCTGCTGCACTACATCTTACCATTTTGTCCATTATGTGCACCGAGCATCATTGATTGGTCCAGATTTGTAATTCTGGACATAGCTGCCCCAGTTTATTCCTTCACTCATTCATTGGGATGAATCATGTCTTTCTTGTAGCCTGTAAATGGCTTGCCTATGCTGGCTTCTTTTGTCACAAACTGTTAGTCGAATACATGCAACAGGGATGACAGTGCTGGAATGAGGGGACCAAAAGGTGTGCATATAACAATGGCTCCTGTTAAAAAGGACAACAGATATAGCCAATATTCAATTCAAGAGAAGAGGACCAAGGATTTCCCTAATGCTTATGTGGCTGGGAAATCCTTGGTCCTCTTCTCTTTGTCACCTAATGTAAGCACCCGTTTTGCACTTTAGCACTTTTTTTTTGCACAATTCAGGCCTCCCTGTTGGCCTGCCTTATGTCAATTACTTTAGCTGTTATCTGCTTCTTACCTTCATGGATTCCTACTACATACTGTGTTCTTTAGGCATTTAGTGGCTGTGTGCAATTTATTTATGTCATTATTTATTTGTCAACTATATTGTTGTTCACTTTTGTAACTGTTTCAAGCAAGTGGTACCTCTATAAATAGATTATTGTCTTGTTATTTATTACATGGATTACTTTGTCCCCCGCATCACCTTTGGGTGGTTTTAAATAGATTTTAATGCTTGAAATTTGATTTCTCGATAAAATGTTATTGCTCTAATTCATATATTTGTCAGGTTGGTGCTTTTCATTGGGTTCTGTGTTTGCGTATCGCGTATTATAGTCCAGGGCCAATTTAGGGGGAAGCCAATTAACTTATCTGTTTGTTTTTGGGATGTGGGAGGAAACCGGAGTGCCACGAGGAAACCCACACAGACACAGGGAGAACATACAAACTCCTTGTAGATGTTGACCTGACTGGGTTTTGAACTGGGGACTCAGCATTGCAAGGTGAGACCGCTAACCGTTACGCCACCATGCTGCCCTATCATGATGTTTTATAAAGAGCAAGAATTTTTGAATCAGAATGATACCATTTATTGGCTTACTTAAAAATATATCAGAGTAAGCTTACCTCTATTGAGCCTTCGTCAAACTGAATCTTGTATGCTTACAAGATGTTACAACAGACAGCTATATACATGCAACATCAAAGGGGATGCATGAATATTTTTGGGAAATGTAAATACATGTCATTACATTGCCTTAATTGAAACAAAACCTCCAAATATAATTTTGAGAGGTTGGTAGGTAATGACAAATATATGACAAATGGATAAGCTGTCTGATATATTTTTAAGTAAGCCAATAAATAGTATCATCCTGATTCAAAAATTCTTGATTTTACTGATGACTAACATGGTACAATACTGAGCTCTACTGCTACTACGATGTTTCATAACTTTCACTACAGATGTATTTAAAAATAAAAACACATCACCCTTTACATTGGCAACTGAGAAAATGAATTTGATTGATGGGCATTGCAATT